>NC_090447.1:638352463-638667620 GCF_031143425.1 Pleurodeles waltl
GTTCTCTGTACTGTGAACTGCTGTCTTGCTGCAATGGAACGTACCTTCCCCCGTAGGTCATTGTACCTCTTCCTGATGTCGTCCCTTGTGCTGGGGTGCTGTCCCACAGCGTTGACCCTTTCCACGATCCTCTGCCATAGCTCACATCTTCCAAGCAATGGATATCTGCTGCACCTGTAATCCAAATAGCTGTGGCTCTATCTGGATGATTTCCTCTCCATGACCCTTAGCTCCTCCTCGGAGAACCTGGGGTGTTGTTGTGGTGCCATGAGTGTGTTGTGGGTGGTATGGGGGAGGGTGTGTAGGGTGATGTGTTGGGGGGGTGTTGTGAGGGGCGTGTGTGGTGTATTGGTGAGGGTAGTATGTGGCTCTGGTTGTCTGGGTGCTCTTGCTGTCTCTCTGTTGGCATTGGTTTGTATTCGTAAAGGGTTGTGGGTACTGTGGGAGTGTTTTATAGTGGGGTGGTTACTTGTCAGGTATGTGTAGTTTGAATTGTCCAATGTGGTGGTGTTTTGTTTTAGTGTGTGTATTTTGAACAGGGCGGTATGTACCGCTAATGGTTTACCGCCATTGAATGTCTGCCGCAGTGATTCGTGGGTCATAATGTTGTGGGCGTTGTTCTGTTGGCGTAACGGTGTGGGTTTTGCTACCGGCAGTTTATCACTGACCTTTGGACTAGCGGACTTGTGTGTGTGGCTGTATAGTGGCGGATTGGTATGTGTGTGTCATAATATGGTTGGCGGTTATCCTCTGCAGCGGCGTTATGTTGGCAGCAGTCGGCATGGCGGTAAGTGGGATTTACCGCCAATGTCATAATGAGGGCCATAATGTATTAGCAACAAGAAACCTCTCCCACTTTAAATGCAAATGGAACGACAGAGGGTTGCGTCTATATTCAATCCTGGTCGGTATATCCCACGGTTAAATGACAATTGGCTCAGTTTGAGAAAACGAAGCCGTCAAGAGACAGTCCATCGTGCATAGCGTATGTGTACAGAGACCCTCTCCTAATTAAAATGTTGCATCTAACTACCAAGAATTTCATTCCAACTCACCGCCATAAGCAGAATGCCATCTTTTGAACAGATCCACCTTAAGATTTCCCAAAATCATTCCAATCTTAAAGATGCTTAGCCATATTTATAAGGCACTTGTGTGTGGAGGCAGGAAGTACCTGTGCGGACTCGAGTCGTAGAGCAACTAGAGAGATAGCATTCAGTTGCTTGCAGACACTAATTCAAACCCTCGTACAAGTGTAGAAGCCATGTTAGTGAAATTAATGAAAGAATCAATTCCAAATAATATGCAAATTTGATGGCCATGTAGGTGGAATAAATGAATTACATGAAAAAAACTCTCCAATCGGCTCTGAGACAAGCTGCAAAAGTCAAAAGTTGCATTAAGAGATAGAATAGTATGCAATGCTAATCGCCGCATAATACGCCAGCCGAGCAAGATCTCACCGGAACGAAGGAATGGTGTCTAGATGTATAACATTCATTCATCTAATCAGAATAATGCGGAGCCTAGTACAACCAAAAACGCTATATGAGTCAAGTGGGTAACATGCAAATAGGTGACAGTCTCTATTTTTAAACATACTCAAAAGAGAGACGTAAGATTAGTTACAAAAATTGCGCATATCACAAAGGCTGCATATCAGGGTAGAATAAACAAAGGAAACTAGAGTAACTTTTTTGGCCCTTTGTTACCTAAAGTAATTTCAGACAGCTACTCAAAAGGGAGCAAAAAAGGTAAACGTCTAACTCCTTAATATTGTCTAACCTGTAGCAGAGAAAAAAATCATAAAATCTATAAAACATTATTACAACATTACTCACGAGATCGGAAAAGACCAACCTGAGTAACAATATAAAACAAAACAAAAAAAACCTCAGAAACATCTTTCACTATGCAGAAGAGTGTACTACAGTACCTTAGTAATAGCACTCTATGATAAATGGAAGGATACACCCAAAGACACCTTCTACATACAGACAATCATTACCTGCAACATAGGATTCTAAATTTAGAGCCACTGCTAGGAAAAACAGAGGGGTGCGCCGTATTTTCGAAAATTCGGAGTATCCCTGTGCTTCTGAGGTGATGCAGCGTAGTGTGGCCAATTTGGCTCAACGCCTTGCTGTGCCACTTTCTTGTGAATATGTCCGCAAGTCTCCTATGACTGCAAACAGAGATGCTGCACCTGAAACTGATGGTGCAGATGGAAATGATGACGCACATCCTAAAGATAATTTGGAATTACCTTATCAGTTCCATGAAGGAACCTGTGTGATTCCTGGATGTGGTCCTATCGTATGCCTGCCTAAATGTTGAAAGACGACGGATGGAGTATGTAACTTGCAATATTTGTGCCATGGTAACATATATACATATCATAGATGCTACATCATCATACTGCAGCACTGCAGGACAGCAATGGGAGTCCATTCCATGGAGTGTACCTCAAAGGTTGCACAGTGGCATAATTTCTACTATCCATGGAAGTAATCAAGCTGGTCTAGACCAACCACAACACACTGTGGAAGAAAGCATGGTGGTGAACTGTCCCTTTTTGTTGTAGTTCATCAAGCTCCAAATGCATTGGTATAGCCCAAGCAGGAACGTCTTCTCCTATGGCAATGATCAGTGTACATGTAGTTCACAAAATCGGCTGAGCTACACTTTACGCTGGTGCATGGATTGATGCTGACTGGGAGAATTTTATTTTCTCCCTCAGTCATATCCCACAAGTAGTTTTAGAGAGTGGAAACTATACTTTCAAGTGCGCTCCAAGAGGTACATCATCAATCTTATACTGTAGCTCTACTAAGTCCTCCAGGGTAACCAATTTGGTTTAAAAACATCATTTTGTTTTGGTTATTTAACTCTGTGAAACAGTTATGAACCACAGTGTATTCTGTATAAGCATGCATGCTTCATCCACTTCATGAACTGGAATTATCCATTCTTCCTTATACTGTGGCACACTCATTGAAATATAGCACAACTTACACAGGTATGTCTTTGCAGGAAGCCTTCCAAAAACCTGAAAATATACAGTGCCAAATACAACAGAGGTCTGCAACAAGTAGCTGAGGAGCTAGTAGTTGCTTATTAGCACTCTTGAAGTAGCTCTCAGAGGTGAAGCCAAACCCATTATTACATTCAGAGAGTCTTTCTTGATTACAAAAGGCGGCACCGCTCATCTCAGTACCCTTAATGTGACAGCCATTTACAACCAATGGCAGGGCCTTATGATAATACCCATACACTCAGGGGCACATTTAAGAGTCCCTGAAGCCTCTTTGTGCCACATTAGTTTAATGGTTTTATGCTAATGTGCATGGCCAAAATGGCTGCACCAAATCTACCAAGTGGCTCAATGCTTGTATTGCACCACTTTGTAACCCTTTGTGCCACATTAATGCTACGCCAAGCATCATGTATGCAAAGGGGGCATTCTCCAACTACGGGAGGGGGAGCCCAAAAAATGGTCAAAGAAATCTAAGAGATTTCTTTGCATCATTTGTTTCAGCTCTTTTAATGGCTGCTCACAGCAGGGGTTAAAAGGAGGTGCACCATTATTTACAAAGGGCCTCAATGGTTGTTGTTGTTGTATAAATTCTTTACTTGGCTTAAAACCATAAAAGCATAACACATAAATAGACTATACAATGGTTCATAAAATAATCTGTTACATAGTGTATACCCGCACAGTTGTTCTTATTTCATAGCTTTTCATATTTACATTGCCCTCCTAATGTGGATCGGTATTATTTTACTAACCCCATATTCAAGTTTCATTTACCTGCTATTTTACAAAGTGTGTTGTGCATACCAGCCTAACCCAATTATATTCCTAATAAAACAAGAGTTCTTATAATTTACACATGGTGCACGTCTAGATGATGTGGCGGTGCTTTTACCTTAAACCTACATGTATTAATAAAACAGTTGCCCTATATTGCTATGGGGATAACAACTATAAGTTATAAAAAATTTACAATCATTCGGTATAAATATAAATATCAATTTATAATAGCTCCATTTTTCCTACAAAGTTCCATCTCTAGTTTAAAACTTCACATACTACATTCTTACATTTTGCGGGGGCCCTGTATGCCCCACTAGGACACCTTGTATTTCAATAGTAAATAGGCCTAGCACACAAGTCACATTCAAAAATTTCATATCTACTAGTAATTTAAGCACTTGATCCCAATTATTAATATTATATTCCTTAAAAATTGGTTTTAAAAACTTCTTACCCACTTCAAATACTCATAAACAATCCAATAAAATATGTTGGGCACTACCTTTTTTGTTGTAGACTGTATGTACATAGGCCCTAGTCATCCATAAGTATGGCTTTACTTTGGGGTCCGTATAGCCAGATTTTATCCCGACTCTGAACTTTAACACTGAGGTGGTCATTACAACCCCGGCGTACGGTGTTAAAGTGGCGGTAAGACCGCCAACAGGCAGGCGGTAAAAAAATTGCAATTACGACCGTGGTGGAAACTGCCAACAAACACAGCCACTTTAACACTCAGACCACCACGGCAGTACAAACAAACAGCGCGGCGGTCACCGCCAACAGACAGGCGGGACATAATGTACCGCCCACACTATTATGACAGGCCAATCCGCCACCTTTTCCGGGGCGGATTCACCGCGGATAAAAACAGGGCAGAAACAGGAATTTCGAAGGGAAAACGCTCACCTCTACACACTCCACGAGGAGCGAGGACACCATGGAACCGGAACTCCAAAATCTCCCTGCGATAGTCTTCCTGCTCCTCTACCAGGAGCACGAACGCCGGCGGCGAAGACCCCCGTGAGTACAGCATCTACGACACAGGGGAGGGGAGAAGGCAAAAAACAGGGACACACACACGCAACACCCCCACCCTCACCCACCACAACACACACACTAATGCAAATCAATACATCACAGTTACACCCCCCCAACCCCCCCCGGAAGAATTCAAAGACCAAAGAAAATTTGTGTAACCATCGGAATATATTAAAAACAAGTTGGCAGAAATATATATATACACAATGTACAAAATAAATACCAGGCATAGTAGTCCAGGTACTTCACAAAGAAAGTCCGTGGAACACGGGGACCACACGGTATGGGCGAGACCCACACAAGATCCCCGACCATGACGGAGAGAACACTGCAGAGGCATCAGACAGCAAGAAAACAGGCACCTCAGGAGGAAGGAAAGGGGGGGCACCTCAGCCGCTTGTGTGCACGATGCCAAATCCACGAGGGGGCCACATGCCCACTGTTCAATCCTGGGGAGTGCAAAGCCACAGTCTCTCAAGTCTATACAGTGGGTGGCTTGCCCACTGTTCAATCCTGGGGAGTGCAAAGCCACAGTCTCTCAAGTCTCACAAGTGGGTGGCTTGCCCACTGCCATATCCTGGGGAGTGCAAAGCCACAGTCTCTCAAGTCTCACAAGTGGGTGGCTTTCCGACTGTTCAATCCTGGGGAGTGCAAAGCCACAGTCTCTCAAGTCTCACAAGTGGGTTGCTTGCCCACTGTTCAATCCTGGGAGTGCAAAGCCACAGTCTCTCAAGTCTCTACAGTGGGTGGCTTGCCCACTGCCATATCCTGGGGAGTGCAAAGCCACAGTCTCTCAAGTCTCTACAGTGGGTTGCTTGCCCACTGCCATATCCTGGGGAGTGCAAAGCCACAGTCTCTCAAGTCTCTACAGTGGGTGGCTTGCCCATTGTTCAATCCTGGGGAGTGCAAAGCCACAGTCTCTCAAGTGGATGACAGTCTCCACTGGTTCTGGAGGGGGACTGGTGCCCAGAGTGCTTCATCCTGTTAAGGACAGAGGTAGTGGATGGATCTCTCCACTGGTTCTGGAGGGAGACTGGTGCCCAGAGTGCTTCATTCTGTTAAGGACAGAGGTAGTGGATGACAGTCTCCACTGGTTCTGGAGGGGGACAGGTGCCCAGAGTGCTTCATCCTGTGAAGGACAGAGGTAGTGGATGGATCTCTCCACTGGTTATGGAGGGGGACTGGTGCCCAGAGTGCTTCATCCTGTTAAGGACAGAGGTAGTGGATGACTGTCTCCACATCCTAAAGATAATTTGGAATTACCTTATCAGTTCCATGAAGGAACCTGTGTGATTCCTGGATGTGGTTGTATCGTATGCCTGCCTAAATGTTGAAAGACGATGGATGGAGTATGTAACTTGCAATATTTGTGCCATGGTAACATATATACATATCATAGATGCTACATCATCATACTGCAGCACTGCAGGACAGCAATGGGAGTCCATTCCGTGGAGTGTACCTCAAAGGTTGCACGGTGGCATAATTTCTACTATCCATGGAAGTAATCAAGCTGGTCTAGACCAACCACAACACACTGTGGAAGAAAGCATGGTGGTGAACTGTCCCTTTTTGTTGTAGTTCATCAAGCTCCAAATGCATAGGTATAGCCCAAGCAGGAAAGTCTTCTCCTATGGCAATGATCAGTGTACATGTAGTTCACAAAATCTGCTGAGCTACACTTTACGCTGGTGCATGGATTGATGCTGACTGGGAGAATTTTATTTTCTCCCTCAGTCATATCCCACAAGTAGTTTTAGAGAGTGGAAACTATACTTTCAAGTGTGCTCCAAGAAGTACATCATCAATCTTATACTGTAGCTCTACTAAGTCCTCCAGGGTAACCAATTTGGTTTAAAAACATCATTTTGTTTTGGTTATTTAACTCTGTGAAACAGTTATGAACCACAGTGTATTCTATATAAGCATGCATGCTTCATCCACTTCATGAACTGGAATTATCCATTCTTCCTTATACTGTGGCACACTCATTGAAATATAGCACAACTTACACAGGTATGTCTTTGCAGGAAGCCTTCCAAAAACCTGAAAATATACAGTGCCAAATACAACAGAGGTCTGCAACAAGTAGCTGAGGAGCTAGTAGTTGCTTATTAGCACCCTTGAAGTAGCTCTCAGAGGTGAAGCCAAACCCATTATTACATTCAGAGAGTCTTTCTTGATTACAAAAGGCGGCACCGCTCATCTCAATACCCTCAATGTGACGCCATTTACAACCAATGGCAGGGCCTTATGATAATACCCAAACACTCAGGGGCACATTTAAGAGTCCCTGAAGCCTCTTTGTGCCACATTAGTTTAATTGTTTTATGCTAATGTGCAAGGCCAAAATGGCTGCACCAAATCTACAAAGTGGCTCAATGCTTGTATTGCACCACTTTGTAACCCTTGGTGCCACATTAATGCTACGCCAAGCATCATGTATGCAAAGGGGGCATTCTCCAACTACGGGAGGGGGAGCCCAAAAAATGGTAAAAGAAATATAAGAGATTTCTTTGCAGCATTTGTTTTAGCTCTTTTAATGGCTGCTCACAGCAGGGGTTAAAAGGAGGTGCACCATTATTTACAATGGGTTTCAATGGTTGTTGTTGTTGTATAAATTCTTTACTTGGCTTAAAACCATAAAAGCATAACACATAAATAGACTATACAATGGTTTATAAAATAATCTGTTACATAGTGTATACCCGCACAGTTGTTCTTATTTCATAGCTTTTCATATTTACCTTGCCCTCCTAATGTGGATCGGTATTATTTTACTAACCCCATATTCAAGTTTCATTTAACTGCTATTTTACAAAGTGTGTTGTACATACCAGCCTAACCCAATTATATTCCTAATAAAACAAGAGTTCTCATAATTTACACATGGTGCACGTCTAGATGATGTGGCGGTGCTTTTACTTTAAACCTACATGTATTAATAAAACAGTTGCCCTATATTACTATGGGGATAACAACTATAAGTTATAAAAAATTTACAATCATTCGGTATAAATATAAATATCAATTTATAATAGCTCAATTTTTCCTACAAAGTTCCATCTCTAGTTTAAAACTTCACATACTACATTCTTACATTTTGCGGGGGCCCTGTATACCCCACTAGGACACCTTGTATTTCAATAGTAAATAGGCCTAGCACACAAGTCACATTCAAAAATGTCATATCTACTAGTAATTTAAGCACTTGATCCCAATTATTAATATTATATTCCTTAAAAATTGGTTTTAAAAACTTCTTACCCACTTCAAAAACTCATAAACAATCCAATAAAATATGTTGGGCACTACCTTTTTTGTTGTAGACTGTATGTACATAGGCCCCAGTCATCCCTAAGTATGGCTTTACTTTGGGGTCTGTATAGCCGGGATTTAACCCGACTCTGAACTTTAACACTGAGGTGGTCATTACAACCCCGGCGGACGGTGTTAAAGTGGCGGTAAGACCGCCAACAGGCCGGCGGTAAAAAAATTGCAATTAAGACCGTGGTGGAAACTGCCAACAAACACAGCCACTTTAACACTCAGACCATCACAACAGTACAAACAAACAGCGCGGCGGTCACCGCCAACAGACAGGCGGGACATAATGTACCGCCCACACTATTATGACAGGCCAATCCGCCACCTTTTCCGGGGCGGATTCACCGCGGATAAAAACAAGGCAGAAACAGGAATTTCGAAGGGAAAACGCTCACCTCTACACACTCCACGAGGAACGAGGACACCATGGAACCGGAACTCCAAATTCTCCCTGCGATAGTCTTCCTGCTCCTCTACCAGGAGCACGAACGCCGGCGGCAAAGACCACGGTGAGTACAGCATCTACGACACAGGGGAGGGGGGAGGCAAAAAACAGGGACACACAAATGCAACACCCCCACCCTCACCCACCACAACACACAAACTAATGCATATCAATACATCACAGTTACACCCCCCCAAACCCCCCCGGAAGAATTCAAAGACCAAAGAAAATTAGTGTAACCATCGGAATATATTAAAAACAAGTAGGCAGAAATATATATATACACAATGTACAAAATAAATACCAGGCATAGTAGTTCAGGTACTTCACAAAGAAAGTCCGTGGAACACTGGGACCACACGGTATGGGCGAGGCCCACACAAGATCCCCGACCATGACGGAGAGAACACTGCAGGGGCATCAGACAGCAAGAAAACAGGCACCTCAGGAGGAGGGAAAGGGGGGGCACCTCAGCTGCTTGTGTGCACGACGCCAAATCCACGAGGGGGCCACATGCCCACTGTTCAATCCTGGGGAGTGCAAAGCCACAGTCTCTCAAGTCTATAAAGTGGGTGGCTTGCTCACTGTTCAATCCTGGGGAGTGCAAAGCCACAGTCTCTCAAGTCTCACAAGTGGGTGGCTTGCATACTGTTCAATCGTGGGGAGTGCAAAGCCACAGTCTCTCAAGTCTCACAAGTGGGTGGCTTGCCCACTGCCATACCCTGGGGAGTGCAAAGCCACAGTCTCTCAAGTCTCACAAGTAGGTGGCTTTCCCACTGTTCAATCCTGGGGAGTGCAAAGCCACAGTCTCTCAAGTCTCACAAGTGGGTTGCTTGCCCACTGTTCAATCCTGGGAGTGCAAAGCCACAGTCTCTCAAGTCTCTACAGTGGGTGGCTTGCCCACTGCCATATCCTGGGGAGTGCAAAGCCACAGTCTCTCAAGTCTCTACAGTGGGTGGCATGCTCACTGCCATATCCTGGGGAGTGCAAAGCCACAGTCTCTCAAGTCTCACAAGTGGGTGGCTTGCCCACTGCCATATCCTGGGGAGTGCAAAGCCACAGTCTCTCAAGTCTCACAAGTAGGTGGCTTTTCCACTGTTCAATCCTGGGGAGTGCAAAGCCACAGTCTCTCAAGTCTCACAAGTGGGTTGCTTGCTCACTGTTCAATCCTGGGAGTGCAAAGCCACAGTCTCTCAAGTCTCTACAGTGGGTGGCTTGCCCACTGCCATATCCTGGGGAGTGCAAAGCCACAGTCTCTCAAGTCTCTACAGTGGGTGGCATGCTCACTGCCATATCCTGGGGATTGCAAAGCCACAGTCTCTCAAGTCTCTATAGTGGGTGGCTTGCCCAATGTTCAATCCTGGGGAGTGCAAAGCCACAGTCTCTCAGGTGGATGACAGTCTCCACTGGTTCTGGAGGGGGACTGGTACCCAGAGTGCTTCAGCCTGTTAAGGACAGAGGTAGTGGATGGATCTCTCCACTGGTTCTGGAGGCGGACTGGTGCCCAGAGTGCTTCATCCTGTTAAGGACAGAGGTAGTGGATGACAGTCTCCACTGGTTCTGGAGGGGGACAGGTGCCCAGAGTGCTTCATCCTGTGAAGGACAGAGGTAGTGGATGGATCTCTCCACTGGTTATGGAGGGGGACTGGTGCCCAGAGTGCTTCATCCTGTTAAGGACAGAGGTAGTGGATGACAGTCTCCACATCCTAAAGATAATTTGGAATTACCTTATCAGTTCCATGAAGGAACCTGTGTGATTCCTGGATGTGGTCCTATCGTATGCCTGCCTAAATGTTGAAAGACGACGGATGGAGTATGTAACTTGCAATATTTGTGCCATGGTAACATATATACATATCATAGATGCTACATCATCATACTGCAGCACTGCAGGACAGCAATGGGAGTCCATTCCGTGGAGTGTACCTCAAAGGTTGCACAGTGGCATAATTTCTACTATCCATGGAAGTAATCAAGCTGGTCTAGACCAACCACAACACACTGTGGAAGAAAGCATGGTGGTGAACTGTCCCTTTTTGTTGTAGTTCATCAAGCTCCAAATGCATTGGTATAGCCCAAGCAGGAACGTCTTCTCCTATGGCAATGATCAGTGTACATGTAGTTCACAAAATCTGCTGAGCTACACTTTACGCTGGTGCATGGATTGATGCTGACTGGGAGAATTTTATTTTCTCCCTCAGTCATATCCCACAAGTAGTTTTAGAGAGTGGAAACTATACTTTCAAGTGCGCTCCAAGAAGTACATCATCAATCTTATACTGTAGCTCTACTAAGTCCTCCAGGGTAACCAATTTGGTTTAAAAACATCATTTTGTTTTGGTTATTTAACTCTGTGAAACAGTTATGAACCACAGTGTATTCTGTATAAGCATGCATGCTTCATCCACTTCATGAACTGGAATTATCCATTCTTCCTTATACTGTGGCACACTCATTGAAATATAGCACAACTTACACAGGTATGTCTTTGCAGGAAGCCTTCCAAAAACCTGAAAATATACAGTGCCAAATACAACAGAGGTCTGCAACAAGTAGCTGAGGAGCTAGTAGTTGCTTATTAGCACCCTTGAAGTAGCTCTCAGAGGTGAAGCCAAACCCATTATTACATTCAGAGAGTCTTTCTTGATTACAAAAGGCGGCACCGCTCATCTCAGTACCCTTAATGTGACAGCCATTTACAACCAATGGCAGGGCCTTATGATAATACCCAAACACTCAGGGGCACATTTAAGAGTCCCTGAAGCCTCTTTGTGCCACATTAGTTTAATTGTTTTATGGTAATGTACAAGGCCAAAATGGCTGCACCAAATCTACAAAGTGGCTCAATGCTTGTATTGCACCACTTTTTAACCCTTTGTGCCACATTAATGCTACGCCAAGCATCATGTATGCAAAGGGGGCATTCTCCAACTACGGGAGGGGGAGCCAAAAAAAATGGTCAAATAAATTTCTTTGCATCATTTGTTTCAGCTCTTTTAATGGCTGCTCACAGCAGGGGTTAAAATGAGGTGCACCATTATTTACAATGGGCCTCAATGGTTGTTGTTGTTGTATAAATTCTTTACTTGGCTTAAAACCATAAAAGCATAACACATAAATAGACTATACAATGGTTCATAAAATAATCTGTTACATAGTGTATACCCTCACAGTTATTCTTATTTCATAGCTTTTCATATTTACATTGCCCTCCTAATGTGGATCGGTATTATTTTACTTACCCCATATTCAAGTTTCATTTACCTGCTATTTTACAAAGTGTGTTGTGCATACCAGCCTAACCCAATTATATTCCTAATAAAACAAGAGTTCTTATAATTTACACATGGTGCACGTCTAGATGATGTGGCAGTGCTTTTACTTTAAACCTACATGTATTAATAAAACAGTTGCCCTATATTGCTATGGGGATAACAACTATAAGTTATAAAAAAAATTACAATCATTCTGTATAAATATAAATATCAATTTATAATAGCTCCATTTTTCCTACAAAGTTCCATCTCTAGTTTAAAACTTCACATACTACATTCGTAAATTTTGCGGGGGCCCTGTATGCCCCGCTAGGACACCTTGTATTTCAATAGTAAATAGGCCTAGCACACAAGTCACATGCAAAAATTTCATATCTACTAGTAATTTAAGCACTTGATCCCAATTATTAATATTATATTCCTTAAAAATTGGTTTTAAAAACTGCTTACCCACTTCAAAAACTCATAAACAATCCAATAAAATATGTTGGGCACTACCTTTTTTGTTGTAGACTGTATGTACATAGGCCCCAGTCATCCCTAAGTATGGCTTTACTTTGGGGTCCGTATAGCCGGGATTTAACCCAACTCTGAACTTTAACACTGAGGTGGTCATTAAAACCCTTGCGGACGGTGTTAAAGTGGCGGTAAGACCGCCAACAGGCCGGCGGTAAAACAATTGCAATTACGACCGTGGTGGAAACAGTCTCTCAAGTCTCACAAGTGGGTGGCTTGCCCACTGTTCAATCCTGGGGAGTGCAAAGCCACAGTCTCTCAAGTCTCACAAGTGGGTGGCTTGACCACTGTTCAATCCTGGGGAGTGCAAAGCCACAGTCTCTCAAGTGGATGACAGTCTCCACTGGTTCTGGAGGGGGACTGGTGCCCACAGTGCTTCATCCTGTTAAGGACAGAGGTAGTGGATGACAGTCTCCACTGGTTTTGGAGGGAGACTGGTGCCCAGAGTGCTTCATCCTGTTAAGGACAAAGGTAGTGGATGGATCTCTCCACTGCTTCTGGAGGGGGACAGGTGCCCAGAATGCTTCATCCTGTGAAGGACAGAGATAGTGGATGGATCTCTCCACTGGTTCTGGAGGGGGACTGGTGCCCAGAGTGCTTCATCCTGTTAAGGACAGAGGTAGTGGATGGATCTCTCCACTGGTTCTGGAGGGGGACTGGTGCCCAGAGTGCTTCATCCTGTTAAGGACAGAGGTAGTGGATGACAGTCTCCACTGGTTCTGGAGGGGGACAGGTGCCCAGAGTGCTTCATCCTGTGAAGGACAGAGGTAGTGGATGGATCTCTCCACTGGTTCTGGATGGGGACAGGTGCCCAGAGTGCTTCATCCTGTGAAGGACAGAGATAGTGGATGGATCTCTCCACTGGTTCTGGAGGGGGACTGGTGCCCAGAGTGCTTCATCCTGTTAAGGACAGAGGTAGTGGATGGATCTCTCCACTGGTTCTGGAGGGGGACTGGTGCCTAGAGTGCTTCATCCTGTTAAGGACAGAGGTAGTGGATGACAGTCTCCACTGGTTCTGGATGGGGACAGGTGCCCAGAGTGCTTCATCCTGTGAAGGACAGAGGTAGTGGATGGATCTCTCCACTGGTTCTGGAGGGGGACTGGTGCCCAGAGTGATTCATCCTGTTAAGGACAGAGGTAGTGGATGACAGTCTCCACTGGTTCTGGAGGGGGACAGGTGCCCAGAGTGCTTCATCCTTTGAAGGACAGAGGTAGTGGATGGATCTCTCCACTGGTTCTGGAGGGGGACTGGTGCCCAGAGTGCTTCATCCTGTTAAGGACAGAGGTAGTGGATGACAGTCTCCACTGGTTCTGGATGGGGACAGGTGCCCAGAGTGCTTCATCCTGTGAAGGACAGAGGTAGTGGATGGATCTCTCCACTGGTTCTGGAGGGGGACTGGTGCCCAGAGTGCTTCATCCTGTTAAGGACAGAGGTAGCGGATGACAGTCTCCACTGGTTCTGGAGGGGGACAGGTGCCCAGAGTGCTTCATTCTTTGAAGGACAGAGGTAGTGGATGGATCTCTCCACTGGTTCTGGAGGGGGACTGGTGCCCAGAGTGCTTCATCCTGTGAAGGACAGAGGTAGTGGATGGATCTCTCCACTGGTTCTGGAGGGGGACTGATGCCCAGAGTGCTTCATCCTGTTAAGTACAGAGGTAGTGGATGGATCTCTCCACTGGTTCTGGAGGGGGACTGGTGCCCAGAGTGCATCACTCACCCCGTGACGGACCCAGTTGCGTCAGTGCCCCTGTCGCTCATGGGCTAGCGGTGCTTGAGATGGCGGTGCCCTGTTCAGCGGTGCTTGAGATGGCGGTGCCCTGTTCACCGGTGCTTGACATGGCGGTGCCCTGTTCAGCAGTGCTTCAGATGGCGGTGCCCTGTTCAGCGGTGCTTCAGATGGCGGTCTACATTGCAGGGTCTCAGCTGCTGGCGGTCCTTCATGGACCAGCCTAGCTTGTGCTGGTGGTCCTTCATGGCCCAGCGGAGCTTGTGCTGGCGGTCCTTCATGGCCCAGCGGGGCTTGTGCTGGCGGTCCTTCATGGCCCAGCGGGCCTTTTGCTGGCGGTCCTTCATGGCCCAGCGGGGCTTGTGCTGGTGGTCCTTCATGGCCCAGCGGGGCTTGTGCTGGTGGTCCTTCATGGCCCAGCGGGGCTTGTGCTGGCGGTCCTTCATGGCCCAGCGGGCCTTTTGCTGGCGGTCCTTCATGGCCCAGCGGGGCTTGTGCTGGCGGTCCTTCATGGCCCAGCGGGCCTTTTGCTGGCGGTCCTTCATGGCCCAGTGGGGCTTGTGCTGGCGGTCCTTCATGGCCCAGTGGGGCTGGTGCTGGTGCTGGCGGTAGTCTCCTGGGCAGCTGGGTTGGGTCTGGCGGTGGCCTCCTGGGCAGGTGGGCTGGGGCTGCCGGTGGCCTCCTGGGCAGCTGGGCTGGGGCTGGCGGTGGTCTCCTGGGCAGCGGGGATGATGGCGGTCTTCGCCGTGCTGCTCTTCCCAGACTTGCCGGGTTTCTTGTGGCCCTTCCCTACCTTAAGGTGTCACAGCTGACTCCACACTCCCAACGGGACCCCTGGGAGTGGCTTTGGTGGCTGGAGTCTTCCCCCTCTCCCGCCGGGCACTGGCCAACTTCCGATGCTTCACAGGTGGGGGACTGTCTGTGCTGTGGCTCCGTGCCACACTGGCTCTCCTGGTGGCCGGTACACTCCACACACCGGTGACTACAGGCACCACTGGTCCCGGAGATGTTGTGGCTGAGGTGCTATTTCCGGACCTATGAGATGGACGGGGTGGGGGAGGTGTGGGAAAAAGGTCAAGGGTGGACAGGAAAAGTTTTTTGGACACACTGGGACAGGTAGCTGGAGGGGGTTTGGGAGTGGAGGAATAGGTGGTGGTAGTAGGAGGTGTACGTTTGGTGACTTTGGGTGAAGGTGCATGCGCTGGAGGCTGTCGTGATGGCGATGGCTGTTGGGTGGGTGGGTGCCTGCGTTTGTGTATCTTGGGAGGGGGCATCACAAACACACTGGGAGAGGACACAGGGGACGTGTGAATGGTAGTGGGGGTGGAGACTGCACGTGAGTGGGGTGTGCTGGTGGGTGTGCTGATGAGGGACGTAGTGGCTGTAGAGGTAGTGCATGCAGGTGTGAGTGTAGACGAGACTAGGAGGGAGGAGGGAGACGAGGAGGAGGGGGACACAGTGGAGGCAGTGGATGTTGGTGTGTTTGCATGTGTGTGTTGCTTGCGTGAGTGCCTGTGGGATGTGTGGTGCTTCTGTTTGCCTGAGCTTCCCTTGTGTGTTGAGGTGTGTGCAGGCTGGTCTGATGGTGTGCTTGGGATAGGCAGAGGCACAGGGGATTGGGTCAGGGTGGAGGAAGGTGGCGGGGGAGGCTAGAGATGGGGACAATGGCTGCCATCAGTGCTGAGGCCAGAGTCTGAAAAGCTCGGTGAAGGGCCGTTTGACCAGAATGAATGCCCTCCAGGAATGCATTTGCTTGTTGCAACTGCCTTTCTACACCCTGGATGGCATTCAAAATGGTAGACTGCCCAACAGTGAGGGACCTGAGGAGGTCAATGGCCTCCTCACTGAGGGCAGCAGGGGTGACTGGGGCAGGGCCTGAGGTGCCTGGGGCAAAGGTGATGCCCACCCTCCTGGGTAAGCGGGTATGGGGCGAAGGCTGAGGGGCTGCTGGGAGGGCGGTGCTGGTAGGAGGGGTGGCGGCTGTACCTGTAGATGTGGGGGCACAGATGTTGCCGCCACCACAAGGGAGCTCCCATCAGAGGACGAGTCTGTGTCGCTGGTCTCAGCTCCTGTCCCCGCCGTGGAGCTCCACTCGCCCTCCGTCCCACTGGTGACTTCAGACTCCGTAGTGTTGCCCTACATGGCCATGTGGGATGCAGCTCCCTCGTGCTCCGGTGCCACTGCTCCTCTGCCTTATGATGCTAATGCACACAAGAACAGGGAGACCACAAAAAGGGGGGGGAACAGAAGAAAGACATGTTGAGTGCATGGATTACCGCTACCGTTGGCGGACACGACAGACACAGAAGCCCCCTGCACTACGCCGCGCTCTTGGGCTCCACTGTTCAATTCCTGGGAAATGGCCTACAAGGCTATGGATGACATCTGCACACATAGATGACACAGGGGCATGAATATCTGTACTTGGCACTCTACAGAGGTGGGGTGGGGTGCCACATGGCCTGCCTTACGGAGGGCTCTGGCCTACGGAACTCGCCCTGGCCTGGGAAACCCACAGCCCTCCTCCGCCACCCAGACACCTCCACTGCGCGCAAAGTCAGCAGAATGAGAGTGTACTCACCCCCTTGTGCCTGCTGTGATGCCCTCAGGTGCCCATCCAACTCCGGGTAGGCCACCGCCAGGATCCTGAACATCAGGGGGGTCATGGTGCGACGGGCACCCCTCCCACGTTGGGAGGCCATCCCCAGCTGAGCCTCCGCCGTCTTCTTGCTCCAGCGGCGAATGTCCTCCCATCTTTTCCGGCAGTGGATGCTCCGTCTGTTGTAGACCCCCAGGGTCCGGACATCCTTGACGATGGCACGCCAAATATCTTTCTTCTGGTGGGTGCTGAGCTACATGAAATGTACAGGGGAAAAAGAGAAGTCATTACCAACTGCACCGCATTCACCGTCTTCCATGCACGCAGCACTCTGCCCCCTTCCTTCTTACATCCAGCCCTCTCCAAACAGGCATAGCCCATACAACATGCTCCCTGTGTACTTACCTGTTTGTCTGGAGGACCGTAGAGTAGCTTGTACTGGGGGAGGATCCCATCCACGAGTTTCTCCAACTCCTCCAATGTCAAGGCAGGGGCCCCTTGCCCAGACGCACGTGCCATTGTCTCTTCCAGACCGAGGTCACAGCAGCACTTGCAGTGTAGGTCCTCTCCTGTCGAAGATCAGGTATCGAGTGATTGAACAGATAGAAAATGGCGGTCACGTCCGCGGCGGTGCGTACCGTCACCGCCGGCGTACATCGTCATTGGCTCCTGGGACCCATAGGTTCCAATGTTAACCAATGCAGCATTGCACCGCGGTCTCCGACCGCCTACCGCGACGGTGTACAACGCCAGCGCAGTTACCTCACATCCCATTGTCCCACTTTAGAGATCAGGCAGCCGCCATTTCAGGGGCCCACATGGCTTCATTTTCAACTGCGTCACACAGACCTAGGCCTAGACTCAACACACATACAGGCCACCTTTTGTGTATGGATGGTGTTCTGTGTAAACTGTGGGTACGGACCTCTGAGTTGGTTGACTCTGTGCTTGCTGTTGTCCTTCATAGGCACCGTCCGCTGGGACATGTGAGGAGATGGCGGCATCCTCCGGTGTACCGACTGTTGGCGGACCTGTCAACAATGGAGGAGGGACATTTGATTATCACCTACAGGCTTGACCGTGCCACAATCCAGGAACTGTGTACCCAGTTGGAGCCAGACCTGATGTCAGCAATCCGCCATCCCACAGGAATCCCCCCTCAAGTGCAGGTGCTGTCAGTGCTCCATTTCCTTGCAAGTGGCTCGTTTCAAACAACTGTGGCCATGGCATCAGGGATGTCCCAGCCTATGTTTTCCAACGTATTGTCCAGAGTGTTGTCTGCCCTTCTGAAACACATGCGGAGCTACATTGTTTCCCCTCAGGTGGAGGATTTGCCTACAGTGAAAGGTGATTTCTATGCCCTGGGACATATCCCCAACATCATAGGTGCCATTGATGGGACCCATGTGGCTTTGGTCCCCCCCCACAGGAGTGAACAGGTGTACAGAAACCGGAAGAGTTATCATTCGATGAATGTACAGATGGTATGTTTGGCAGACCAGTACATCTCCCATGTGAATGCCATGTTCCCTGGCTCAGTGCATGACGCCTACATCCTGCGGAATAGCAGCATCCCGTTAGTGATGGGTCAACTCCAGAGGCACCGGGTATGGCTATTAGGGGACTCTGGTTACCCCAACCTGTCATGGTTACTGACCCCAGTGAGGAATCCCAGGACCAGGGCAGAGGAACGCTACAATGAGGCCCATGGGCGGACTAGGAGGGTGATCGAGCGAACCTTTGGCCTCCTGAAGGCCAGGTTCAGGTGCCTCCATATGACAAGTGGATCCCTAATGTACTCACCAAAGAAGGTGTGCCAGATCATCGTGGCCTGCTGTATGCTTCACAACCTGGCTTTGCGCCGCCAGGTGCCTTTTCTGCAGAAGGATGGTCCAGATGGTGGTGTTGTAGCAGCTGTGGAGCCTGTGGAGAGTGAAGAAGAGGAAGCCGGAGAGGACGTCATAGACAACAGGAACACAGTAATAGAGCAATATTTTCAGTGGCACACAGGTAAGAGTACACACCGGCATATTACATTTACTTTAAAAGTCCTACCTCTCTACTGTCTGACTTTTTCCCCCAGTGTATGGTAACTGTGTTGTGACTTTCCCTTCCATTTTCAGAGCTGTGGGCCCCACTGCGTGACATCTGCTTTGTTACCCCATGGACTACAGCTGTGTGACAGCGGTTTGTTGGCATCACAATGTGAATAACAATTTTGGCACTGTCATGTCTAATACATTTGTTAAAATCACAGACAGACTCCAGATTGTTTATGTGCAATAAGTGTGTTTATTCAAGTGCTCTAATTTGGATGGGTGGTTGCAAATCGGTGAGGGGTGATGGTGGAGGATTGTTCATGGCAGAGTCCAGACTATCAGGTTCACAGGTGCATTGTCCAAATGCCTGTGGGAAGTGGAGCAGGGGCAGTTTAAGGTTGGACAGGGTGACAATGTGGGACAGTGGGATGACAATCAGGGCGGTATCCTTTGCTGGCGGGGGTCTTGACATGTTACTCTGTCTTCTTCCTGGATCTCAGGGCCCGCTTGCGGGGTGATTCTCCTTCTGCAGGGGGTGGGGTTCTGGTGGCCTGTTGGTCTTCTGTCGGGGCCTCCTGTCCACTAGCGCCAGCGGAGGTGGTAGCCTGTTCTTGGTCCATGCTAGTGTCAGGGGCCCTTTGAGGTGCCACAGTGGTCCGCAATGTGGAGATTAACTCATTCAGGGCCACTACGATGGTACCCATGGCGGTACTGATGTTTCTCAGTTCCTCCCTGAACCCCATATACTGTTGTTCCTGCAGAAGCTGGATTTCCTGAAACCTGGCCAGGACCGTCGCCATCGTCTCCTGGGAGCGGTGGTATGCTCCCATGATGGAGGAGAGGGCCTCGTGGAGAGTGGGTTCCCTTGGCCTGTCCCCCTCCTGTCGCACAGCTGCCCTCCCAGTTCCCCTGTTTCCTTGGGCCTCCGTCCCCTGGACCGTGTGCCCACTACCACTGCCCCCAGGTCCCTGTTGTTGTTGGGGTGGTGGGTTAGCCTGTGTTCCCTGTAGTGGTGGACACACCGCTGATTGACGTGTCCTGGGGACAGAAGTATGGGCCCGCTGGGTGGGTGCTGTGCTGGTGTTCCCAGAGGGGGGAAGGTCTGCTGTGGCCTGTGCCTGTCTGAGGGGAACCGACTGTCCCGAGGTCCCCAATGGACCGGGCTGGTCATCTAGATCCAGGGAGACAGAGCTGCTGTCATCACTGTGGGTCTCTTCTGGGGGTGGAGGGGACATTTGTGGACCCTCCTGCACGGTGACCTGGCGTTCGGGTCCTGCAGGGGTATAAAAGTATGGTTATTGCTTCTGTGTGTGCCAATGGCGTGCAATGGGTGGGTGCCCGTGTACCCCAGTGCTGGCATTCCTTTGTGGGGGCTGTTGTGACGGTATTTTGGGGGGGGGGTTGATGGGTATGTGCATTGGGCATGCCTTGTGTAGGAGGCTGGACTGGCTTGTAGTGAGTACCAAGGGGTACTTGCACCTTGCACCAGGCCCAGTTATCCCTTATTAGTGTATAGGGTGTCTAGCAGCTTAGGGTGATAGATAATGGTAGCTTAGCAGAGCAACTTAGGCTGAACTAGGAGACGTGTGAAGCTACTACAGTACCACTTAGTGTCATATGCACAATATCATAAGAAAACACAATACACAGTTATACTAAAAATAAAGGTACTTTATTTTTATGACAATATGCCAAAGTATCTTAGAGTGTACCCTCAGTGAGAGGATAGGAAATATACACAAGATATATATACACAATAGCAAAAATATGCAGTATAGTCTTAGAAAACAGTGCAAACAATGTATAGTTACAATAGGATGCAATGGGGAAACATAGGGATAGGGGCAACACAAACCATATACTCCAAAAGTGGAATGCGAACCACGAATGGACCCCAAACCTATGTGACCTTGTAGAGGGTCGCTGGGACTATTAGAAAATAGTGAGAGTTAGAAAAATAACCCTCCCCAAGACCCTGAAAAGGGAGTGCAAAGTGCACCAAAGTTCCCCTAAGGACAAAATAGTCGTGTTAGAGGGAAAATGCAAGGAAAACACAAATCAGCAATGCAACAACGATGGATTCCTGACTGAGGGTACCTGTGGAACAAGGGGACCAAGTCCAAAAGTCACAAGCAGCTCGGAGATGGGCAGATGCCCAAGAAATGCCAGCGGTTGGTGCAAAGAAGCTCTTACTAGGCTGAAGAACTGTGAATACTGCAGGAACGACAAGGGCTAGAGACTTCCCCTTTGGAGGATGGATCCCCCACGCCTTGGAGAGTCGTGCAGAAGTGTTTTCCCGCCAGATGGACGCCAACAAGCCTTGCTACACACAAATCATGCGTTTGGCGTTTTTGGACGCTGCTGGGGCCCAGGAGGGACCAGGAGGTCGCAAATTGGACCTGCAGAGAGAGGGGACGTCGAGCAAGACAAAGAGCCCTCACTAAAGCAGGTAGCACCCGGAGAAGTGCCAGAAACAGGCACTACGAGGATGCGTGAAACGGTGCTCGCCGAAGTTGCACAAAGGAGTCCCACGTCGCCGGAGACCAACTTAGAAAGTCGTGCAATGCAGGTTAGAGTGCCGTGGACCCAGGCTTGGCTGTGCACGAAGGATTTCCGCCGGAAGTGCACAGGGGCCGTAGTGGCTTGCAAAGTCGCGGTTCCCAGCAATGCAGCCCAGCGAGGTGAGGCAAGGACTTACCTCCACCAAACTTGGGCTGAAGAGTCACTGGACTGTGGGGGTCACTTGGACGGTGTCGCTGGATTCGAGGGACCTCGCTCGTCGTGCTGAGAGGAGACCCAAGGGACCGGTAATGCAGCTTTTTGGTGCCTGCGGTTGCAGGGGGAAGATTCCGTCGACCCACGGGAGATTTCTTCGGAGCTTCTGGTGCAGAGAGGAGGCAGACTACCCCCACAGCATGCACAAGCAGGAAAACAGTCGAGAAGGCGGCAGGATCAGCGTTACAGAGTTGCAGTAGTCGTCTTTGCTACTATGTTGCAGGTTTGCAGGCTTCCAGCGCGGTCAGCGGTCGATTCCTTATCAGAAGGTGAAGAGGGAGATGCAGAGGAACTCGGCTGAGCTCGTGCATTCGTTATCTAAAATTTCCCCAGAGACAGAGACCCTAAATAGCCAGAAAAGAGGGTTTGGCTACCTAGGAGAGAGGAAAGGCTACTAACACCTGAAGGAGCCTATCAGCAGGAGTCTCTGACGTCACCTGGTGGCACTGGCCACTCAGAGCAGTCCAGTGTGCCAGCAGCACCTCTGTTTCCAAGATGGCAGAGGTCTGGAGCACACTGGAGGAGCTCTGGACACCTCCCAGGGGAGGTGCAGGTCAGGGGAGTGGTCACTCCCCTTTCCTTTGTCCAGTTTCGCGCCAGAGCAGGGGCTAAGGGGTCCCTGAACCGGTGTAGACTGGCTTATGCAGAATTGGGCACATCTGTGCCCAACAAAGCATTTCCAGAGGCTGGGGGAGGCTACTCCTCCCCTGCCTTCACACCATTTTCCAAAGGGAGAGGGTGTCACACTCTCTCTCAGAGGAAGTTCTTTGTTCTGCCATCCTGGGCCAGGCCTGGCTGGACCCCAGGAGGGCAGCTGCCTGTCTGAGGGGTTGGCAGCAGCAGCAGCTGCAGTGAAACCCCAGGAAGGGCAGTCTGGCAGTACCAGGGTCTGTGCTACAGACCACTGGGATCATGGAATTGTACCAACAATGCCAGGATGGCATAGAGGGGGCAATTCCATGATCATAGACATGTTACATGGCCATATTCGGAGTTACCATGGTGAAGCTACATATAGGTAGTGACCTATATGTAGTGCACGCGTGTAATGGTGTCCCCGCACTCACAAAGTTCAGTGAATTGGCTCTGAACAATGTGGGGGCACCTTGGCTAGTGCCAGGGTGTCCTCACACTAAGTAACTTTGCACCTAACCTTTACCAGGTAAAGGTTAGACATATAGGTGACTTATAAGTTACTTAAGTGCAGTGTAAAATGGCTGTGAAATAACGTGGATGTTATTTCACTCAGGCTGCAGTGGCAGGCCTGTGTAAGAATTGTCAGAGCTCCCTATGGGTGGCAAAAGAAATGCTGCAGCCCATAGGGATCTCCTGGAACCCCAATACCCTGGGTACCTCAGTACCATATACTAGGGAATTATAAGGGTGTTCCAGTAAGCCAATGTAAATTGGTAAAAATGGTCACTAGCCTGTCAGTGACAATTTGGAAAGAAATGAGAGAGCATAACCACTGAGGTTCTGGTTAGCAGAGCCTCAGTGAGACAGTTAGGCACCACACAGGGAACATATACATGCACACCTATGAGCACTGGGGCCCTGTGTGACAGGGTCCCAGTGACACATACATATAGGCCACAAACCTATGAGCACTGGGGTCCTGACCAGCAGGATCCCAGTGACACATAACAAACATACTGAAAACATAGTGTTTTCACTATGAGCACTGAGGCCTGGCTATCAGGATCCCAGTGAGACAGTGAAAACAGTGACAAAACACCCTGACATACACTCACAAACAGGCCAAAAGTGGGGGTAACAAGGCTAGAAAGAGGCTACCTTCTCACACAACCCCCCCCCAAACGAAGGACAATAAGGCTAACCTTGGCCAGTTGAGACTTTATTGTCTAAGTGGTGATAAGTAGAGAGTAGCTCTGCAATAGACTGGTTACTCCCTTTATCATCCACTATATGGTTACTTCCCTGTGGGGATGTAAACCACCCTGTTTGAAGTTTTTTAGCTAAGCAACAATGTGAAGATGTATTTTCAGAGTTTCTATCAGTAAGTTTTAGTTTAGAGCAGTGGGAATTGTCCACTGAACCTATTTGTAGTGATGGAAATGCCAGAGAGGGATGCTGTCTCCGAAAAGCCATAGCTGGGCAAAAACTTTGTCCATCTGGCTGGAAGAGAGAACAGGGATGCTGTTTCTCTTGAGTTGGAGCAGGGCAGGGATGCTGTCCTATGAGCTCCACACTAGGGCAGGGATGCTGTCCTAAGTGTTGTGAGGTAGTGCAGGGTTTCTGCACTAAAGTTTCTCTGGGAGGGTTGGAGGGATGCTCCATGTTAACTAAAATGGTGCTGTTTTTCTCACCAATGTTAGTTATCCCACAGAGAGGTACTTCCACCTCAGGGAGTCCAGCTTTGCCAGCTGATGATTCCCTTGGAACAGGTGCCACCCCAGGAGAGGTTTCTCCCACCACAGGAATAGTATCCTGAATGGTAGGGTGGTTAGGGGATACTGTGATACCCTTTTTACCTGTTGATGGAGAGGGATCCTGAGTTTTCAGGCCTTCTCTCCTTTGCTTTTTCATTTCACTTGAAATGAGAGGGAACAATTCCTCAGGGATGCCCAGCATGGCTGCATGGGCATAAAACTTCACATCAGCCCAACCTGAGGCCTCTAGGTCATTACCTAAGAGACAGTCTACAGGTAAGCTAGGTGATACCACCACCTGCTTAGGGCCAGTAACTCCACCCCAACTAAACTGAATTATAGCTAAGGGAAGAAACTTAGTGGAGTTATGGACATCAATAATCTTATACTGTTGTCCAATGATGTGTTGTTCAGGAGGCACTAGGTTTTCAGTCACCAAAGTGAAACTGGCACCTGTGTCCCTGTAGGCCAAGGCCTCAACACCATTTATTGAAACTGTCTGCCTGTACTTATCCATTGTAAGGGGACAAGCAGCCAGTGTGGCAAGGCCAATGCCACTAGGTGTGACAGAAACTGTCTTGGGACTGATTACATCAGTTTCCACTATGGACCCATAAGTGAACCCAACTACACCCTTTGCTTGACTGTTGCCAGCAGTCCCACCACTAGTACCACTACTGCTAGGGGCACTAGAGCTTGATGTATTAGTGGTGGTAGGCTCAGGAGGTTTACCTGGACAGGACTTATCCCCTGGCCTATGGCCTCTGTTTTTACACACAAAGCACCAAGGCTTTTTAATGTGTGCAGGTTGGGAAGAAGAGGAAGAATTTGTTTTATCCCCACCCTCTGAAGAGTGTTTAAGATTTGAAGTGGGATCTTTGGTTTTACCCTTATCCCCATGCTTATCTTGAGATTTTTCACCATCTTTCTTCTTATTGCCATCTTTGTCACCCCCTGTATGAACTTTTCTGTTCACCCTTGTTCTGACCCATTTGTCTGCCTTCTTTCCCAATTCTTGGGGAGAGGTCAGATCAGAGTCTACCAGGTACTGGTGCAACAAATCAGACACACAATTATTAAGTATATGCTCTCTCAGGATTGTGTTATACAGGCTTTCATAATCAGTAACTTTACTGCCATGTAACCACCCCTCCAAGGCCTTCACTGAATGGTCAATGAAATCAACCCAGTCTTGTGAAGACTCCTTTTTGGTCTCTCTGAACTTTATCCTGTACTGTTCAGTGGTTAAGCCATAACCATCCAGGAGTGCATTCTTAAGAACTGTAAAATTATTGGCATCATTTTCTTTCACAGTAAGGAGCCTATCCCTACCTTTTCCACTACATGATAGCCATAGGATAGCAGCCCACTGCTTTTGAGGGACATCCTGTACAGCACAGGCCCTCTCAAGTGCAGCAAACCACTTGTTAATGTCATCCCCCTCCTTATAAGGGGGAACTATCTTGTGCAGATTCCTGGAATCATGCTCTTTTGCAGGATGACTATGGGGAATACTGCTGCTGCCGCCATGGGTATCTAAACCCAACTTCTGTCTTTCCTTCTCTAATTCTAAAGACTGTCTATCCAAATCCAGCTGTTGCTTCTTGAGCTTCAGTCTGGTTTGTTCCACTCTCAATCTATTGAGCTCCCTTTCTAACAATCTGTCATCAGGGTGGGTGGGAGGGACATTTCTAGATACAGAGGTATGATGGGAATGAACAGAAGGAGACCTGTCCCTTACAGAGGGCACCCTAACAGCTTGGCTACCAGTATAATGTGAGAGCACACCATTAGTATGGTGTGATTCAACCTCTGTACCAACTATGCTAGACTGTCTAGTAATGGGCAGGCTGAGAAGTTTCTTTCCTGAACCTTTTCCTGGGGGAGTCCCTGGATCAGATTGAGAACCATTAGCTGCTTTTTCACCAGATTGGGCACTTATGGCCTTATCCTGTACTCTAAGCATGTTAATTAACAGTTCTAAGGAAGGATTCTTCCCTACACTCAAACCTCTCTCTATGCAGAGACTCCTTGCTCCTTTCCAGCTACGGTGATCATATGCAAGTTTGGCCAGTTCAACATTTTGGCCTGTGCCAGACATTTTTAGAGAGAGTTAAAGTGATAGGAAAAGAGAAAAAAGTTTTCAGAACTTTTTTGGAAAGACAGAAAAAACTTTTTTAAACTTTTAAGAACTTTTTGAAAGTTTTTAGAAGTACTTTTCAGCACTTAGAAAAGAGTGAAAAGAGGAAATGCAAAACTTTTTGGCTATGTGTATATACACTGACCTTGTTTTGTATATTTTTCTCTTATGAAAAGTACAATGACAAGAGTGGTAAGTAGTCTCAAGCACTTATCCCACCACTGCACAACCAATGTAGGAGGCTGGACTGGCTTGTAGTGAGTACCAAGGGGTACTTGCACCTTGCACCAGGCCCAGTTATCCCTTATTAGTGTATAGGGTGTCTAGCAGCTTAGGCTGATAGATAATGGTAGCTTAGCAGAGCAGCTTAGGCTGAACTAGGAGACGTGTGAAGCTACTACAGTACCACTTAGTGTCATATGCACAATATCATAAGAAAACACAATACACAGTTATACTAAAAATAAAGGTACTTTATTTTTATGACAATATGCCAAAGTATCTTAGAGTGTACCCTCAGTGAGAGGATAGGAAATATACACAAGATATATATACACAATAGCAAAAATATGCAGTATAGTCTTAGAAAACAGTGCAAACAATGTATAGTTACAATAGGATGCAATGGGGAAACATAGGGATAGGGGCAACACAAACCATATACTCCAAAAGTGGAATGCGAACCACGAATGGACCCCAAACCTATGTGACCTTGTAGAGGGTCGCTGGGACTATTAGAAAATAGTGAGAGTTAGAAAAATAACCCTCCCCAAGACCCTGAAAAGGGAGTGCAAAGTGCACCAAAGTTCCCCTAAGGACAAAATAGTCGTGTTAGAGGGAAAATGCAAGGAAAACACAAATCAGCAATGCAACAACGATGGATTCCTGACTGAGGGTACCTGTGGAACAAGGGGACCAAGTCCAAAAGTCACAAGCAGCTCGGAGATGGGCAGATGCCCAAGAAATGCCAGCGGTTGGTGCAAAGAAGCTCTTACTAGGCTGAAGAACTGTGAATACTGCAGGAACGACAAGGGCTAGAGACTTCCCCTTTGGAGGATCGATCCCCCACGCCTTGGAGAGTCGTGCAGAAGTGTTTTCCTGCCAGATGGACGCCAACAAGCCTTGCTACACACAAATCATGCGTTTGGCGTTTTTGGACGCTGCTGGGGCCCAGGAGGGACCAGGAGGTCGCAAATTGGACCTGCAGAGAGAGGGGACGTCGAGCAAGACAAAGAGCCCTCACTAAAGCAGGTAGCACCCGGAGAAGTGCCAGAAACAGGCACTACGAGGATGCGTGAAACGGTGCTCGCCGAAGTTGCACAAAGGAGTCCCACGTCGCCGGAGACCAACTTAGAAAGTCGTGCAATGCAGGTTAGAGTGCCGTGGACCCAGGCTTGGCTGTGCACGAAGGATTTCCGCCGGAAGTGCACAGGGGCCGTAGTGGCTTGCAAAGTCGCGGTTCCCAGCAATGCAGCCCAGCGAGGTGAGGCAAGGACTTACCTCCACCAAACTTGGGCTGAAGAGTCACTGGACTGTGGGGGTCACTTGGACGGTGTCGCTGGATTCGAGGGACCTCGCTCGTCGTGCTGAGAGGAGACCCAAGGGACCGGTAATGCAGCTTTTTGGTGCCTGCGGTTGCAGGGGGAAGATTCCGTCGACCCACGGGAGATTTCTTCGGAGCTTCTGGTGCAGAGAGGA
Organism: Pleurodeles waltl; assembly: GCF_031143425.1. Lineage (NCBI taxonomy): Eukaryota > Metazoa > Chordata > Amphibia > Caudata > Salamandridae > Pleurodeles > Pleurodeles waltl. Next base: position 638,380,252 of record NC_090447.1, read on the forward strand.
GGCAGACTACCCCCACAGCATGCACAAGCAGGAAAACAGTCGAGAAGGCGGCAGGATCAGCGTTACAGAGTTGCAGTAGTCGTCTTTGCTACTATGTTGCAGGTTTGCAGGCTTCCAGCGCGGTCAGCGGTCGATTCCTTATCAGAAGGTGAAGAGGGAGATGCAGAGGAACTCGGCTGAGCTCGTGCATTCGTTATCTAAAATTTCCCCAGAGACAGAGACCCTAAATAGCCAGAAAAGAGGGTTTGGCTACCTAGGAGAGAGGAAAGGCTACTAACACCTGAAGGAGCCTATCAGCAGGAGTCTCTGACGTCACCTGGTGGCACTGGCCACTCAGAGCAGTCCAGTGTGCCAGCAGCACCTCTGTTTCCAAGATGGCAGAGGTCTGGAGCACACTGGAGGAGCTCTGGACACCTCCCAGGGGAGGTGCAGGTCAGGGGAGTGGTCACTCCCCTTTCCTTTGTCCAGTTTCGCGCCAGAGCAGGGGCTAAGGGGTCCCTGAACCGGTGTAGACTGGCTTATGCAGAATTGGGCACATCTGTGCCCAACAAAGCATTTCCAGAGGCTGGGGGAGGCTACTCCTCCCCTGCCTTCACACCATTTTCCAAAGGGAGAGGGTGTCACACCCTCTCTCAGAGGAAGTTCTTTGTTCTGCCATCCTGGGCCAGGCCTGGCTGGACCCCAGGAGGGCAGCTGCCTGTCTGAGGGGTTGGCAGCAGCAGCAGCTGCAGTGAAACCCCAGGAAGGGCAGTCTGGCAGTACCAGGGTCTGTGCTACAGACCACTGGGATCATGGAATTGTACCAACAATGCCAGGATGGCATAGAGGGGGCAATTCCATGATCATAGACATGTTACATGGCCATATTCGGAGTTACCATGGTGAAGCTACATATAGGTAGTGACCTATATGTAGTGCACGCGTGTAATGGTGTCCCCGCACTCACAAAGTTCAGTGAATTGGCTCTGAACAATGTGGGGGCACCTTGGCTAGTGCCAGGGTGTCCTCACACTAAGTAACTTTGCACCTAACCTTTACCAGGTAAAGGTTAGACATATAGGTGACTTATAAGTTACTTAAGTGCAGTGTAAAATGGCTGTGAAATAACGTGGATGTTATTTCACTCAGGCTGCAGTGGCAGGCCTGTGTAAGAATTGTCAGAGCTCCCTATGGGTGGCAAAAGAAATGCTGCAGCCCATAGGGATCTCCTGGAACCCCAATACCCTGGGTACCTCAGTACCATATACTAGGGAATTATAAGGGTGTTCCAGTAAGCCAATGTAAATTGGTAAAAATGGTCACTAGCCTGTCAGTGACAATTTGGAAAGAAATGAGAGAGCATAACCACTGAGGTTCTGGTTAGCAGAGCCTCAGTGAGACAGTTAGGCACCACACAGGGAACATATACATGCACACCTATGAGCACTGGGGCCCTGTGTGACAGGGTCCCAGTGACACATACATATAGGCCACAAACCTATGAGCACTGGGGTCCTGACCAGCAGGATCCCAGTGACACATAACAAACATACTGAAAACATAGTGTTTTCACTATGAGCACTGAGGCCTGGCTATCAGGATCCCAGTGAGACAGTGAAAACAGTGACAAAACACCCTGACATACACTCACAAACAGGCCAAAAGTGGGGGTAACAAGGCTAGAAAGAGGCTACCTTCTCACACCTTGGTGATGGGTGTCCATGCTTTGGGGCCGCATGCAGGGCTAAGTGTTGGGATGGGTGGGTTGTGATGGTGAGACATTTGCAAGGGGTAGTTGTGATGGGGGTAAGGGTGAGGGTGGGGGTATGAGTTGGCATGCAGGTGGGGTGGGGGGGATGAAGTAGTGAAGATGAGACTTACCAGAGTCCATTCCTCCACCGAATCCTGGGGGGCCCTCAGGATGCAGGATGTTCAAGACTTGCTCCTCCCATGTTGTAAAATCTGGGGGAGGAGGTGGGGGTCCGCCGCCAGTCCGCTGTACCGCGATGTTGTGCCTTGATACCATGGAACGCACCTTCCCCCGTAGGTCGTTCCACCGCTTCCTGATGTCCTCCCTATTTCTCGGGTGCTGTCCCACAGCGTTGACCCTGTCCACTATTCTGCTCCATAGCCCCATCTTCCTGGCAATGGTGGTGTGCTGCACCTGTGTCCCGAACAGCTGGGGCTCTACTCGTACGATTTCCTCCACCATGACCATGAGTTCAGCATCTGAGAACCTGGGGTGTCTTTGAGGTGCCATGGGGTGGTGTGGATGATGTGTGGGGTGGAGTGTGTAGTGATAGGTGGGGTGCTATTTAGTGGTGTGTTGTGTGAGGTGCGTGGAAGTTCTGTGGGTATTGGTATTGTGTGACTGTGGATGCTTGGTAGTTGACTGTGGTGTCTCTCTCTCGCCTTCTCTCTGAATTTCTGGTCGTAGGGGTTTGTGGGTGATGTGGGTGGGTGTTTTATATTGGATTGGGTGTGTGGGAGTGGTGTGTGTATGTGTATCAGGTGTGTGTATTTCGAATAGTCCAATGTGGTAGTGTTTTGTACGAGTATGTGTATTTCGCCCGCGGCAGTGTGTACCGCCAATAGAATACCGCGGTTGAAAGACTGCCGCGTGGATTCGTGGGTCGTAATGGCATGGGCGTATTTCTGTTGGCGTGACGGTGGAGGTTTGGTCATCGCCAGTTTATCGCTGACCTTTGGTGTGGTGGACTTTTGTGGATGTCGGAATTTTGGCGGTTTGCCTGTTGTGGGTCAGAATGACCGTGGTGGTTTACCGCGACCGCGGCGGTGTTATGGCAGTCTTCTGACTGGCGGTAAGCGGCTTTTACCGCTGAGGTTGGAATGACCGCCATAGTCTCTTTTTAAAAAAATTTCTTCAGCGGGACGAACCTGCCAGTCCAATCCGACCTCCTGGAGCCCTTCTCCGGATACGCGTCGCGGGAATCCTCAGTGGAGATTTTTACCTTCGGACTTAGTCGTTTTTTCGAGGTGAAAATCCTTCGACCGGGGTAAACCTGGATCTTGATCCGACGTCCATGGAGCCCTCCTCGGATACGCTGGCTGGGAGGTCCCGGTCAACTTTTTACCTTCGGACTTAGTCTCTTTTTTGGAGATTTTCTTTACCGGGACGAACCAGCAAATCAGGCCGGGTCGCGGTTGAGGCAAGCCGGCTAGATTTTCCGCGGCGGGTCGGTCCCTCTATGGAGCTTTTTTTCAAAAGTTCTCCAAACTTCTGGGGCTTCTCCCAGGTGTCCTTTTAAGGTTCTTTTGAGGTCCACAGCTCACCCCAGGGGTCCAGAAGTTCTGAGATGGTCCTTGGGGGGTGCGGACTACAACTCCCAGAATGCATCTGGCGCAAACTCCTTTTTGGCCACTGGACAGTGGTCAGCTGGTCGCTTTCTTCAGGAGTTGGTGCAGGGGACTCTGGTTAGCAATTTTTCACCTGTAGCAAACAGGGAGTCCCTCCTTGAACCAGTTGAAGCCAGGCAAAGTCCTTCTTGTGGTGAAGCCCAGGTGTGCAGCTGGTGCAGTCCTTCTGAGTGCAGGTTCCAGGTGCAGGCCTGGGGTCCAGCAGGGCAGTCCTTCTTCTTCTGTATTTCTTCCTTGTTGGATGTGGTAGGGAACTGAGGTGTGGGTGCAGGTCTGCCAGTTTTATCCTTGCTCCTGGGTGAAAAGCAGGGGGGTCCTGGTTCTCCAATCAGGTGCAGGGTCCTTCCCCCTGTGATGACCACTTCCTGGGAAAGTGTGGCAAAAGTCAATCCCAGGAGGCAACATTCCCAAAAAATCCATCATGGCTGAATCTGATTTTTGGAGGTTACATCTGGCTGAGCCCACCCACTGGTGTGGCTAAAAATCATAAACACACCCCTCTCCTAATCTAATCAAGGGGGCACCTAGTTGTCTGGGGATGCTGGATGTGGGGGTGTTGCTGGTTGCTCCAAATGTCCTTCTCTGCCTTTGAAGACCAGTTTGGCAGCCCTCCCCCTTCCTGCCTCACCATCTGCTGAGGGGAGATTCCCTCTCACAGGCACATTCCTTTGTGTGAAGCCAGGCCACTTCACACCTCATCAAACAGCCTGGCCAGGCTGCTAGAGGCTGGCCAATCAGAGCACAGCAGCAAAAACAATGCAGGGCTGAAATTGGCAACTTTTCAGGTAAAGTTTAAAACTCTTTACCTGAACAAGTTATATTAAATCCCACAACTGGAAGTTGTGGGATTTATTATAACAATTAATTTGATAACAAACTCTTGGTATCCATCATTAAAGGGGACTTAAAAAATTAAAATAAAGTCTCCCCATTCTAGCCTATGAAGGCCATTTACTACAATGAGGGAAAATAAATGTGGCTGTTTTTACCTCACCCAGGCTTATAAAACAATTTTTATAAGGTCCCTGCTTATAGTTACATGACACCCAGCCCTAGGGGCACATAGGGAACACCTTAGGGGTGACTTGTATGTAAAAATAAGGTAGTTTAAGACTTTGGAACTATTTTTAATTCCAAAGTCGAATTTGCATATAACTTTAATTTAAAAGCAGCCAGCAAGGCAGGCCTGCCTTTAAAATGACACTGGGCACCTCAGCAGTGTACCTAAGGGTGCACTACCTATGCTGTGGTACCTAAACCTACATGCCCTACCATATACTAGGGACTTATAGGTAGGTTAACTTAACCAATTGTAATTAGCCTAATTTGCATATTGATTTTACACAGAGCACAGGCCCTGGGACTGGTTAGAAGTACCCAGGGCACCATCAGAGTCAGGAAAACACCAGCACAAAGTGAAAAATGGGGGCAAAAAGTTAGGGTGCCTCTGCAATCAGCCCTGTTTTCTCACACCAGGTATTTTTTAAGCCCTTCTTACTTCTCCCTTCATCTTTTTCTCCTGTGTTGTTTTTAATTTTCCTTACAGACAATCTACTATTAGCTCAATTACCCTATTGTATCCCCTAAAAAGTCACGTGGGTCTTCCTCCATCCTAAGATCTCTATAATTTACTGTCAATTCACTAAGCGATTTTAGGCTACTTTCTGTGATTCGGGTAGTTATCCTACATGGGTACTCTACCTGCAGTGGCAACACTTTTTCTCTTTCTTTTTAGGCATTATTTACTGACCTGATTGTTAGCTGTAGGGGCACAGTGATCGCTGCCTCCTATGTGCACCATTGCAAAGTCCACCGTCTCCAAAATGCCAAGGGCTTATGAAGGCATCATCAATAGGACATGCCCGATTGCCCATTCAAAAAGTATGCTTTGCCGGGTGATTTGTATTCATGCGTCCATTAATGCAGAAAAGACGTGGAGATCCTAAGGTTCTTACTAGGGACTTGTCACAGACGGTACCTTCTGTATTTGGGAAAATATTATGCGGAATCCATGCAGCTGTTAGCAGCTCCTTATACAATTTATCAATACTAGTTTATGGTTAAAATGTCCCACTATTAAGATCAGGTGTTCCGCTTTACCTATACATACCGCTTCCAGATCTTCTGGGCTTCAATGGGCTCTGCAGGATTAGCATCAAAATATTTCACGCTAATCCTTCAAAGCACCGAGCTAGCGTCAACAACTTTGATGCTAGTTCCCTAACTACCACCATGGTGCACTGTATCGTAGATACGGCACACATGGTGGCTTTGTGGGGGGGCCATGGGGACGGAAGAAAAGTGGTGCTGCACTGAGTGCAGCACCACTTTTCGTAAATTAGGCCCTTTGAGTGACAGCTATTTAAAAGCAATAGCATGGCATCATGATAACACATAAACATACTCTGTGTTGGCCAAGGAACTACCACATTAACATCTGTCTCCATTCCCAATCTAGCTATTTCAAAAAAATATTGGCCATGTTGTGGGCTGTGCTCTATCAGTTTAACCATGTGTGTGAGCTATATACAATGGAAAGACGGGTGCCAGCAGTAGCCTAAGTAGTAACCAATGGTGACCCATAAAGGGATGGGACTGAAGGACCTAGAGTTAAAATGTATCAGTTGGGTGAATGAAAAGCCCAAGGACTGAGCATAGGAGGGTATGGATCCAGAGCTGAGATAATTAAGCACTTCATGTGCATTTATCTGTGTTTACGTGTGTATACATTTATGCCTGTGTCTGTGTGTGTGACATTGTGCCACTCCATAATAAACAGCATCACTCCCTGGAAACTATGCATGGTATTATGGACCACTAGAAGGATACACTATCCCATCATAAGTGGTTAATCTCTGGTTCATCTCTGGCACAATTGTGTCTATTCATGACATAATAGTGCCAATGGCATAGAAATGGTCTTCAATGACTATTTTCAGAATTCTTGGTCTACATTTCACACTCTGGCAGCCATCACTGAATAATTAAGAGCATGACTGGCCTATTTTAACCATCTGTGACATGATGGTGCTGCCCCTTGCATAATAATTACTATGACTGATATATGGCAGGCATCCTGGCTGGTATGGTCCACAATGGTGGCCCTGGAAAAGTGGGGGATATTATTGGCTTAATACAGGCATCTATGGTCTATGAGTGTAATTCTGGGCCATTTGGAGTAGAATCTGACCATGTGAGGAATTGTATATAGACTACTTGATGAAAATGACACGCTGATGTTTAGGGACTGTGCATTTCCTAAAAATGACAATTGATATTTTAAAGGCAAAACAATTTTTTTTTTTTCAGGAAACGTTTTTCTTTTGGTAATTGAGCTAGTTTATACAAAACGGAAAGTGGTATTTGATAGAAAAATGTGTATTTTCAGGAACTAATGAGTAAAGATAAAAGGTTGCCATTCTAAAACGCATACAAAATTGCCACCTAACAGGCCATCTCGAACTGCCAAGGGAAAAAAAAAGATTTCACCAAGCAAAACTGAAAGAAAAAGATGCAGCACATTAAGGCCCATATTTATACTTTTTTAGCACCACATTTGCGTTATTTTTTTACGCAAAAGCGGCACAAAATTACAAAATACAATTGTATTTTGTAATTTTGCGTGGCTTTTGCGTCAAAAAGCAGCGCAAATGCGGCGCTAAAAAAGTATAAATATGGGCCTAAATGTAGGCTACAGTAGGCCTGTGGCACACAACAGCAGCCAATGCAAAGACAATAAATGAATGTCTCAATGACAAAATCAAGCAGCCTGCCATGCAGCTCCAGCTGAGTAAAGGCTCGCTGAACAACTCCAGTCATCCTGCCAGAAACTTGCTGAGAGATAATGGCACCTGAAGGTGTGAGGTGCCACAATGCAGATATCTCTTGCATCAATCCTCATATGGAAAGAACAAATGTCCCCCTTCCTTCCTCCACTGGAAGGATCCATAGTTGGAGCCAGCATAATGAAGTGTAAAGATGCGAATCAAGTTGCCCGTGATCAACAAAAGAAGTGACCATGGGCAGCTGTCAGCATCATGAGCCCTTGTCATGCACTTAATACAATGAAACGCACACCTGCATTGAAAGTGCACCAAAACAACTATCCCAAACCCATACAACAGCACAGCTTTGGGCCTGAAATTGTAGGAGATAAGCTGAGAACCACCAGAGTCCAATGATGGTCTTGTAATCGTATCTATCCTAAATGAGAGGTACAGACTGCAGGGAAGAAAAGAACACAGCGTGGAGGGAATAATATGTACATACACCAAGCGAAGCATGCAAGTGAACATGGTAAGCATCAAACATGTAGAAATCTTGCCCTGTGAGACCCAGACAGAGTCTACTATCCATAAATGGAGAAAATTGGAGCTCTGACTTGCCTGATGGACACCATGGGCTAAAAATAAATGTTAAACATAAAGGTAGGCTTAACAAGGCTGTGAAATCTATTTCATCCGGGGAAGATAATTTATGCTCCACCAAACAACAAAGTGGAAAAAATGACAATATATTGTTTATTATCAAGCAAAACAATGAAGGCCTGGAGGCCAGATATAGGCCCTCATTACAACCCTGGCTGTCGGTGATATAGTGGCGATAATACCGCCAACAGGCTGGTGGTAATAAATATGAAAATATGACTATGGCGGAAACTGCCCAGACAGACAGCCACTTTAACACACCGACTGCCAGGGCGGAATCCAACAGGCACCACAGTGGTAATCAACTACAAACAGGTGGAAGACAATGTTCCGTCCACTGTATTATGACACACCAATACGCCACCATTTCCTGGGCGGTACCAACGACATCAAAAGCCTGGTGGAAACACTGCACAGAAGGGAAACGACTCACCTCTGGAGACTCAAGGAAGAACCATGCTGCCATAGAGCCCGAATTGCATGTGTTCCCCATGCTCTTCTACGTTCTGCTCACTACGAACACCAATGCCGGCACAGACGACCAAAGTGCGCACTACCCCCGAGCACACAGGGGAGGGGGGGAGGAAAAAGAGAGTGTCACACACACACGCAACACACAACACCCCCACCCCCAACACCATACACATAACCAGATGCAATAACATCACATATTCACCCCGTAACCCTCAGGAATAATGCAAGGGCAAAATGAATTGATAAGAGTGAGTGTAATAAGATAAAATAGTATAAATACGTGCATCCAAATCAACAAGTATATACATATTTACAAATGTAGGGACACTGCCCTGTCCTTAATGTCCGTGGGCCACAGGGCCACATCATATAGTCCAAGGCCCCACCTCACTCCTGCAACAACACAGAGAGAAAACTGTAGGGGCATCAGGTCGAAAATAGCCAGGCACCTCAGGGGGACGGAGAACGGGGGCACCTCAGCCGGAAGATGGTACAAAGCCACTGGTCCTGGAGGGGTCAACTTGCCTATTACTATGTCCTGGGGAGTGCAAGGCAACAGTCTCTCAAGTGGGTGACTTGCCCAATGGTTCTGGAGGGGGCAACATGCCCTGTGCTTGGTCCTGGGATTGCAAGGCCACAGTCTCTAAAGTGGGTCACTTGCCCACTGGCTCTGGAGGGGGCAACAGGCCCTGTGCTTGATCTTGGGAAGTGCAAGGCCACAGTATTTCAAGTGGATGGCTTCTTCCACTGGTTCTGAAGGGGGAACTGTGCCCTGTGAGCTTCATCCTGTGGAGGATGGGGTGAGTGGATGGCTTCTCCACTGGTTTTGGAGGGGACATTGTGCCCTGTGATGCAGATCCTAGGGAGTGCAAGGTCAAAGTCTCTCACCTGGGTGTCAGACCCACAGGATTTGCTGGGGCCAGGCTGCACAACACCCCATGGGTGCAGGACTACACACTGTCCACCGGCGTTGACGGCTGCTCAATGGTGGCAGTGGTGGTGCTTTCGGTGGAGCTGGCAGTGGTGGGGGGAGGCTCCAGCCCATCCCCTGCAGCCTCGGACGGCTGCCCACTGTGTCTGCTGCTGCTGGCAGTGGTGCTGGTGGCGGTGCTGGTGGAGGTGGAGGTGCTGGCGGTTGTGCTGACAGTGGTGGGGGGAGGCATCAGTCCATCCCCTGCAGCCTTGGACGGCTGCCCACTGGGGCTGCTGCTGCTGGCAGTGGGCTGGTGGCAGTGCTGGTGGCGGTGCTGGTTGCAGTGCTGGTCGTGGTGCTGGCTTTGGTGGGGGGAGGCTCCAGCCCATCCCCTGCAGCCTCTGATGGCTGCACCACAATGGTTGGTGGTGGGGGCTCCGACTGAGTCACTGCACCATGCCCCTTTTCTCTACTGCCTGCTGTTGCAGGCCCCTTGCCCCTCCTTCCTGCAGCTGGGTCTTCCTCCTTGCCCTTCCGTCCTGCAGCTGGGACTGCCTCCTTCTCCTTCCGTCCTGCAGCTGTCTCCTTGCCCTTCTGTTCTGCAGCTGGGGCTACCTACTAGCCCTTCCGTCCTGCAGCTGGGGCTAATTCCTTGCCTTTCCTTCCAGTAGCTGGAGCTGACTCCTTGCCCTTCCTTGACGCACTTGGGGCTGGCACCCTGTCCGTCTGGCTGGCTGGTGGCCGGGGTCCTTTCCCACCTGGAGCATTGGGTACACTACTGTGCCCATGGACTGGATGGCTGAGGTGCTTGCCTGGGTTTTGACTGCCCTGGCCTGACGTGAGGGACGGTGGGAAGGGGTAGGGAAGAAGTCAATGGTGGAGAAGAAAAGCTTCTTTGGGATATTGGGGCAGGAAGAGGGAGATGGTTTGGGAGTAAAGGAAGAGGGAGTGGTGGTTTGAGGTGTCAGTCTGCTGTGTTTGGGTGCAGGTGCATGGGCTAAATGCTGTTGTGAGGTGGACGGCTGTTGGGTGTCTGAGTGCTTGCGTTTGTGTACTTTGAAGGAGGGGGCACAGACAGTGGTAGAGGACACAGGGCACATGTGCATGGATGTGGGGGTGGTGACTGCCAGTGATGGGCGTGTACTGTTAGGTGTGCTGGTGATGGTGGTAGTGGATGAGCATGTAGTGCATGCAGGTATGAGAGTAGACGCAACTGGGAGGGAGGTGGAGGACGAGGAGGTGGGGGCCACAGTGGAGGCAGCGGATGTTGGCATGTCTGCATCTGTATGGTGCTTGTGTGAGTGCCTGTGGGATGAAGTGTGGTGCTTGTGTTTACCATGTCCACTCTTGTGTGTTGTCCTGGGTACATTCTCATCTGACTGTGTGCTTGGGATAGGTTGGGGTTGAGGGAAATGGGATTGGGAGAGGAATTAGGAGGAGGATGCTGAAAACAGGGACAATGACTGACATCAGAGCCTGGATTGATCTATGTTGGGCCGCCAAGCCAGTGTGAATGCCCTCCAGGAATGCATTTGTCTGTTGCATTTGGGCTTCCAGCCCCTGAACGGCATTCCCAATGGTTGACTGCCAAACAGAGATGGATCGCAGGAGGTCAATAGCCTGCTCACTCAGGGCAGCAGGACTGACTGGGGCAGGGCCTGAGGTTCCTGGGGTGAAGGAGATGCCCACCCTCCTGGGTGAGCGGGCATGGGAAACTCACTGAAGGGCTGCTGGGAGGGCAGTGCTGGTACAGAGGGAGGCAGCTGTACCTGTAGTTGGGATGGGCACAGAAGTGTCCGTCACCACCAGGGAGCTCCCATCGGAGGAGGTATCTGTGTATGAACTGTCCCCTCCTGTCTCTGCCGTGGTGCTCCCCTCACCCTCTGTCCCAATGGTGCCCTCACCATCGGTGGATTCGGCCTCCTAGGTCCTGTGGGATGCAGCTCTCTCCTTCGCCAGTGCCTCTGCTCCTCCGCCAGATGATGCTAATGCACATAAGGACAGGGCAACAAAACAAAAAGGGGGGGAGGAGACTAAGGATACACTTGGTCAATGGCACCAACAACACCACCGTTGGCACACTCACACACAGAGAACAGCCCTACGCACTAGGCAATGCACTACACACAATGCTAGTTGCAAGCCCATGGATAGGGACACCTAATGCCAATTGCAGCATACCTGAGACCCACAGACCCCTGCCCAGTAGGGGATGCCTACTAGCTTGGTTAAGGTATTTTCACATCAGAACCTGCCCAACATGAGACCTACCCTGCAATGTCAGGCCTGGGCTAATGGCACCCAAAGGGACCACACCCCCACCCGGATACCACCCCACCAGGCGCCGGTTGCATATTGGGGCACTGTACTCACCTGCTTGTGGCTGCTGTGATGCCCCCAAGTGCCCATCTATCTCTGGATAGGCCACCGCTAGTATGCAGGCCATCAGGGGGTGAGGGTTCGACAGGCACCCTTCCTCATTGGTAGGCCATCCTCAGCTGGGCCTCCCCCATCTTCTGTGCCCAGCATCTCATGTCCTCCCACTGTTTCCGACAGTGGGTGCTCTGCCTGCCGTAGTCCCCAAGGGTCCGCACGTCCTTGGCGATGGCACACCTTATACCCTTCTTTTGATGGGCACTGACCTGCAGGGAAGTAGACACAGTGAAAGGTATTAGTTCGATCGTCCAGCCTGGCTCACCATGCCCCTTCCCATCCGCATTAGCACAGACATGGCCGATCATCAATGCTGCACGCTGCCCAGGGCCCATCCACCACCTACCCACTACATGAGGCCTTCATACACAGCACTCCATGCTTTCACGCCCCATGCATCGTACTGACGGTGTATTCACCTGTTGGTCTGGAGGCCTATACTGCAGTCGTTACTGGGGCAGGACCCCATCCACCTGTCGCTCAAACTCCCCAGAGGTGAAGGCAGGGGCCCTTTGGTAAAATACCATGCGGAATCCGTGCAGCTATTAGCAGCTCCTTATACAATGTATTGATACTAGTTTATGGTTAAAATTTCCCAATATTAATATCAGGTGTTCCGCTTTGCCTATACATACCGCTTCCAGATCTTCTGGGCCTCAATGGGCTCTGCAGGATTAGTGTCCAAATATTTAACGCTAATCCTTCAAACCTCCGAGTTGGAGTCAACAGCTTTGATTCTAGTTCCCTAACTACCGCTATGGTGCACTGTATCGTAGATATGGCGCACACATGGTGACGTTAGGGGTGGCGCTAAGGGGGTAGAAGAAAAGTGGTGCTGCACTGAGTGCAGCACCACTTTTCGTAAATTAGGCCCTTTGAGTGACAGCCATTTAAAAGCAATAGCATGGCCTCATGATAACACATAAACACACTCTGTGTTGGCCAAGGAACTACTACATTAACATCTGTCTCCATTCCCAATCTAGCTATTTCACAAAAATATTGGCCATGTTGTAGGCTGTGCTCTATCAGTTGCACCATGTGTGTGAGCTATATACAATGGAAAGACGGGTGCCAGCAGTATCCTAAGTAGTAATCAATGGTGACTCATAAAGGCATGGAACTGAAGGATCTAGAGTTAAAATGTATCAGTTGGGTGAATGAAAAGCCCAAGGACTGAGCAGAGGAGGGTATGGATCCAGAGCTGAGATAATTAAGCACTTCATGTGTATTTATCTGTGTTTACATGTGTATACATTTATGCCTGTGTCTGTGTGTGTGACATTGTGCCACTCCCTAATAAACAGCATCACTCCCTGGAAACTATGCCCGGTATTATGGACCACTAGAAGGATACACTATCCCATCATAAGTGGTTAATCTCTGGTTCATCTCTGGCACAATTGTGTCTATTCATGACATAATAGTGCCAATGGCATAGAAATGGTCTTCATTTACTATTTTCAGCATTCTTGGTCTACTTGTCACACTCCGGCAGCCATCACTGAATGAGTAAGAGCATGACTGGCCTATTTTAACCATCCTTGACATGATGGTGCTGCCCCTTGCATAATAATTACTATGACTGATATATGGCAGGCATCCTGGCTGGTATGGTCCACAATGGTGGCCCTGGTAAAATGGGGTATTATTGGCTTAATACAGTCATCTATGGTCTACGAGTGTAATCCTGGGCTATTTGGAGTAGAATCTGACCATGTGAGGAATTGTACATAGACTACTTGATGAAAATGACAAGCTGATGTTTAGGGACTGTGCATTTCCTAAAAATGACAATTGATATTTTAAAGGCAAAAAATATATTTTTTTTTCAGGACACATTTTTCTTTTGGAAATTGAGCTAGTTCCTACAAAACGGAAAGTGGTATTTGATAGAAAAATGTGTATTTTCCTGAACTGAGGAGTGAAGATAAAAGGATGCCATTCTAAAACGCATAACAGACCATCTCCAACTGCCAAGGTGAAAAAAAAACACTTTTCACCAAGCAAAACTGAAAGAAAGAGATGCAGCACATTAAGGCCCATATTTATACTTTTTTAGCACCACATTTGCGTAATTTTGTGATGCGAAAGAGGTGCAAAGTTACAAAATACAATTGTATTTTGTAACTTTGCACCGCTTTTGCATCAAAAAGCAGCGCAAATGCGGCGCTAAAAAATTATAAATATGGGCCTAAATGTAGGCTACGGTAGGTCTGTGGCACACAACAGCAGCCAATGCAAAGACAATAAATCAGTGTCTTACTGACAAAATCAAGCAGCCTGCCATGCAGCTCCAGCAGAGTAAAGGCTCGCTGAGCTACTCCAGTCATCCTGCCAGAAACTCGCTGAGAGATAATGGCACCTGAAGGTGTGAGGTGCCACAATGCAGATATCTCTTGCATCAATCCTCAGGTGGAAAGAACAAATGTCCCCCTCCCTTCCTCCACAGGAAGGATCCATAGTTGGAGCCAGCATAATGAAGAGTAAAGATGCCGAATCAAGTTGCCCGTGGTTAGCAAAAGAAGTAACCATGGGCAGCTGTTAGCATCATGAGCCCCTGTCATGCACTTATTACAATGAAACGCACACTTGCATTGAAAGGGCACCAAAAAAACTATCCCACACCCATACAACAGCACAGCTTTTAGGCCTGAAATTGTGGAAGATAAGCTGAGAACCACCAGAGTCCGATGATGGTCTTGTAATCGTATCTTTTCTAAATGAGAGGTACAGACTGCAGAGAAGAAATAAACACAGCGTGGAGGGAATAATATGTACATACACCCTCCAAGCGAAGCATGCAAGTGAACATGGTGAGCATCAAACATGTAGAAATCTTGCCCTGTGGCACTCAGACAGAGTCTACTATCCATAAATGGAGAAAATTGGAGCTCTGACTTGCCTGATGGACACCATGGGCTAAAAATAAATGTTAAACATAAAGGTAGGCTTAACAAGGTTGTGAAATCTATTTCATCTGGGGAATATAATTTATGCTCCACCAAACAACAAAGTGCCAAAAATGACAATGTCTTGTTTATTATCAAGCAAAAAAATGAAGGCCTGGAAGGCAGATATAGGCCCTCATTACAACCCTGGCTGTCGATGATATAGTGGCGGTAATACCGCCAACAGGCTGGTGGTAAAGAATATGAAATTATGGCTAGGGCGGAAACTGCTCACAGACAACCACTTTAATACATCGACTGCCAGGGCGGAATCAACAGGCACCACAGCGGTAATCACCTACAACCAGGTGGTAGACAATGTTCTGTCCTCTGTATTATGACACACCAATACGCCACCTTTTCCTGGGTGGTACCAAGAACATCGAAAGTGTGGCAGAAACACTGCACAGAAGGGAAACAACTCACCTCTGGAGACTCAAGGAAGAACCACGCTGCCATAGAGCCCGAATTGCATGTGTTTCCCATGCTCTTCTACGTTCTCACCACGAACACCAATGCCGGCGAAGACAACCAAGGTGAGCACTGCCCCCAAGCACACAGGGGAAGGGGAGAAGAAAAAGAGAGTGACACACACACACATGCAACACAGAACACCCCCACCTCCAACAGTATACACATAACCAGATGCAATAACATCACATATTCACCCTGTAACCCTCAGGAATAATGCAAGGGAAAAAATGAATTAATAAAAGTGAGTGTAATAAGATAAAATAGCATAAATACGTGCATCCAAATCAACAAGTATATACATAATTAAAAATGTATGGACACTGCCCAGTCCTCAATGTCCATGGGCCCCAAGGCCACATCATATAGTCTAAGGCCCCACCTCACTCCTGCAACAACACAGAGATAAAACTGCAGGGGCATCAGGTCGAAAATAACCAGGCACCTCTGGGGGAGGGAGAACCGGGGGGCACCTCAGCCGGAAGATGGTACAAAGCCACTGGTCCTGGAGGGGTCAACTTGCCTATTACTCTGTCCTGGGGAGTGCAAGGCAACAGTCTCTCAAGTGGGTGGCTTGCCCACTGGCTCTGGAGGGGGCAACATACCCTGTGCTTGGTCCTGGGATTGCAAGCCCACAGTCTCTAAAGTAGGTGACTTGCCCACTGGCTCTGGAGGGGGCAACATGCCCTGTGTTTGATCTGGTGAAGTGCGAGGCCACAGTCTCTCAAGTGGGTAGCTTCTTCCCCTGGTTCTCAAGGGGGCACTGTGCCCTGTGAGCTTCATCCTGTGGAGGATGGGGTGAGTGGATGGCTTCTCCACTGGTTCTGGAGAGGGCATTGTGCCCTGTGATGCAGATCTTGGGGAGTTCAAGGTCACAGTCTCTCACCTGGGTGTCAGACCCACAGGATTTGCTGGGGCCAGGCCGCACAACAGCCCATGGGCGCAGGACAACACACTGTCCGCCGGCATTGATGGCTGCTCAATGGTGGCAGTGGTGGTGCTGCTGGTGGAGCTGGCAGTGGTGGGGTGAGGCTCCAGCCCATCCTCTGCAGCCTCAGAAGGCTGCCCACTGGGTCTGCTGCTGCTGGCAGTGGTGCTGGTGACGGTGCTGGCGGTAGTGCTGGCAGTGGTGGGGGGAGGCATCAGCCCATCCCCTGTAGCCTCGGACGGCTGCCCACTGGGGCTGCTGCTGCTGGCAGTGGGCTGGTGGCAGTTCTGGTGGCGGTGCTGGTTGCAGTGCTGGTCGTGGTACTGGCTGTGGTGGGGGGAGGCTCCAGCCCATCCCCTGCAGCCTCTGTTGGCTGCACCACAATGGTTGGTGGTGGGGGCTTCGACTGAGTCCCTGCACCATGCCCCTTGTCTCTACTGCCTGCTGTTGCAGGCCCCTTGCCCCTCCTTCCTGCAGCTGGGTCTTCCCCCTTGTCCTTCTGTCCTGCAGCTGGGGCTGCCTCCTTCCCCTTTCGTCCTGTAGCTGGCTCCTTGCCCTTCCGTCCCGCAGCTGGGGCTGCCTCCTAGCCCTTCCATCTTGCACCTGGGGCTAATTCCTTGCCTTTCCTTCCTGTAGCTGGGGCTGACTCCTTGCCCTTCCTTGATGCACTTGGGGCTGGCACCTTGTCCATCTGGCTGGCTGGTGGCCAGGATCCTTTCCCACATGGAGCATTGGGTACACTACTCTACCCGTGGACTGGATTGCTTAGGTGCTTGCCTGGGTTTTGTCAGCCCTGGCCTGACGTGAGGGACGGTGGGAAGGGGTAGGGAAGAAGTCAATGGTGGAGAGGAAAAGCTTCTTTGGGTTTTTGGGGCAGGAAGAGGGAGATGGTTTGGGAGTGGAGGAAGAGGGAGTAGTGGTAGGAGGTGTCAGTCTGCTGTGTTTGGGTGCAGGTGCATGGGCTAAATGCTGTTGTGAGGTGGATGGCTGTTGGGTGTCTGAGTGCTTGCGTTTGTGTACTTTGGGAGGAGGGTGCACAGACAGTGGTAGAGGACACAGGGCATGTGTGCATGGATGTGGGGGTGGTGACTGCCAGTGAGGGGCGTGTACTGTTAGGTGTGCTGGTGATGGTGGTAGTGGATGAGCATGTAGTGCATGCAGGTGTGAGTGTAGACGCAACTGTGAGGGAGGTGGAGGACGAGGAAGTGGGGGCCACAGTGGAGGCAGTGGATGTTGGTATGTCTGCATCTGTATGGTGTGTGTGTGAGTGCCTGTGGGATGAAGTGTGGTGCTTGTGTTTACCATGTCCACTCTAGTGTGTTGCCCTGGATGCATGCTCATCTGACTGTGTGCTTGGGATAGGTTGGAGTTGAGGGGAATGGGATTGGGAAGAGGAAGTTGGAGGTGGGAGGCTGAAAACAGGGACAATGGCTGCCATCAGAGCCTGGATTGATCTATGTTGGGCTGCCAAGCCAGTGTGAATGCCCTTCAGGAATGCATTTGTCTGTTGCATTTGGGCTTACCAGCCCCTGACAACATTCACAGTGGTTGACTGCCGAACAGAGATGGATCACAGGAGATCAATAGCCTGCTCACTCAGGGCAGCAGGGCTAACTGGGGAAGGGCCTGAGGTGCCTGGGGTGAAGGAGATGCCCACCCTCCTGGGTGAGCGGGCATGGGAAACTCGCTGAGGGGCTGCTGGGAGGGCAGTGCTGGTACAGAGGGAGGCAGCTGTACCTGTAGTTGGGGTGGGCACAGAAGTGTCCGTCACCTTCAGGGAGCTCCCATCAGAGGAGGTATCCGTGTCCGAACTGTCCCCTCCTGTCTCCGCCGTGGTGCTCCCCTCACCCTCTGTCCCACTGGTGCCCTCACCGTCGGTGGATTCGGCCTCCTGAGTCCTGTGGGATGGAGCTCCCTCCGTCGTTGGTGCCTCTGCTCCGCCGCCAGATGATGCTAATGCACATAAGGACAGGATAACAAAACAAAAAGGGGGGGAAGAGACTAAGAATACACTTGGTCAATGGAACCAACAACACCACCGTTGGCGTACACAACACACTCACACACAGAGAACAGCCCTACGCACTAGGCAATGCACTACACACAATGCTAGTCGCAAGCCCATGGATAGGGACCCCTAATGCCAATTGCAGCATACCTGAGACCCACAGACCCCTGCCCAGTAGGGGATGCCTACTAGCTTGGTTAAAGTATTTTCACATCAGAACCCTGCCCAACATGAGACTTACCCTGCAATGCCAGGCCTGGGCTAGGGGCACCCACAGGGACCATACCCCCACCCGGATACCACCCCACCAGGTGCCAGTTGTATATTGGGGCACTGTACTCACCTGCTTGTGGCTGCTGTGATGCCCCCAAGTGCCCATCTAGCTACGGATAGGCCACCGCTAGTATGCAGGCCATCAGGGGATCAGGGTTCGAAGGGCACCCCTTCCTCGTTGGGAGGCCATCCCCAGATGGACCTCCCCCATCTTCCGTGCCCAGCTTCTCAGGTCCTCCCACCGTTTCCGACAGTGAGTGCTCCGCCTGCCATAGACCCCAAGGGTCCGCACGTCCTTGGCGATGGCACACCATATACCCTTCTTTTGATGGGCACTGACCTGCAGGGAAGTAGACACAGTGAATGGTATTAGTTTGATCGTCCTGCCTGTTGCACTCAGGGCTCACCATGCCCCTTTCCATCCCCATTAACACAGACATGGCTGACCATACATGCTGCACGCTGCCCAGGGCCCATCCACCACCCACCCCCTACATGAGGCCTTCATACACAGCACACCATTTTTTCACCCCCCATGCATTGTGCTGACGGCGTACTCACCTGTTGGTCTGGAGGCCTATACTGTAGTCGGTACTGGGGTAGTACCCTATCCACCCGTCGCTCAAACTCTACAGAGGTGAAGGCAGGGGCCTTTTCCCCAGTCACACGAGCCATGGTCGGTTCCAGACACAGGTCACAGCAGCACATGCAGTGTAGGTCCTCTCCTGTTGAAGGTCAGGTAGCAAGTGAGGAATTAGGTAGAAAATGGCAGTGACGTCCGCGGCGGCGCATACTGTCACCGCTGGCATACATCACCATTGGCGACTGTACCCCATAGGGCTCAAAGTTAACCAATGAGGAGTTGCACAGCGGTTCTCGACCGCCTCCCGCAATAGCACACAACGTCAGCAGAATTACCCCATTTCCACCTGTACTTCCATACAGGACAAGCTGAAGCCATTTAGGCGGGGGGCATGCCATGGATCCTAACTGCGTCAGTACATAAATGCATCATTTGAACATCACCAACAAAATACTGTTTCAATCACAACATGCATTAAACTGTAGTGGTTGGAATGTAGAGATAATGACCAGCTGCTCTCTAATTTACCCCATAGTTTGCAACCGCTGCGGATGAATAGGAGATGGAGAAATCCCCCGTGTACACACCCCTGATGGACTTGGCAACAATGGAGGACAGGCACATTATCCTCACCTATAGACTTTACAGGACCTCAATCACGGAGCTGTGTGCCCAAATGGAGCCTGACCTAATATCTGCTATCAGTCACCCCACTGGGATCCCCTCTCTTCCGCAAGTGCTATCAGTGCTCCATTTCCTGGCAACTGGCTCCTTCCAAGTGACAGTGGGCTTTGCAGCAGTAATGTCTCAGCCCATGTTCTCAATAGTGCTGACCAGAGTGTTGTCTGCCCTGATTAAACACATGTGGAGCTACATCGTTTTCCCCCAGGTGGAGGATTTGACCACATTGAAAGCGGATTTCTATGCAATGGGACACATCCCCAACATTATTGGGGAGATTGATGGAACACATATTGCATTTGCCCCCCCCCGGCGAAATGAACAGGTGTTCAGAAATCGAAAGAGCTTTCACTCCATCAATGTGCAGATGGTGTGTTTGGCGGACCTGTACATCTCCCACGTGAATACAAAGTATCCTGGAACTGTGCATGATGCCTTTATCCTGAGGAATACAAGCATCACAAATGTGATTGTTCAACTCCAGAGGCACAGGATGTGGCTAATAGGTGAGCTCTGGTTCCCACCCAGTATATGTTGGTGTATGGGTATGGTGTGGGCCCTAAGGGTTAGTGTGTGGCTAACAGTTGTCCCTCGATATTTGCAGGTGACTATGGTTACCCGAACCGCTCATGGCTACTGACCCCTGTGAGGAATCCCAGGACAAGGGCAGAGGAACGTTACAATGAGGCACATGGGCGAACAAGAAGAATTATAGAGAGGACCTTTGACCGCCTGAAGGCCAGGTTCCGTTGCCTCCATCTAACAGGAGGATCCCTGTGCTACTCACCCAAGAAGGTCTGCCAGATCATCGTGGCATGCTGTATGTTGCACAACCTTGCCTTGTATCGCTATGTGCCTTTTCTGCAGGAGGAGGAGGCTGGAGATGGCCGTGTGGCAACAGTGGACCCTGTGGACAGTGGAGATGAGGAGGATGAGGATGAGGACAACAGAAGTGCAATTATTCACCATTACTTCCAATGACACATAGGTAAGACAGTGTAACTTCACATTTAATTGACAGTTTTGTGTTTGACATTGTCACTGGCAGGCTGTGATTTCCCACTTCTATGGCCACTCACTGTACCCTTTAGTATCTCTTTTTGCAGATGTTGGTGCCCCACTATCACTCCTGGTGTGTTGACTGCAGTCAACTACAGGTCTTTCCTATGTACACATTATTGCACAGTTGAATTGCAATGTTTAAACCTTGTTAAATGAATACATACTTAAATCATTTGACATACGCCATACCTGTATTTTTTCAAATGGTGTTTATTAAAGTGCTAAGAAGTAGAGGGGGAAGTGCAATGGCCTGGGGTGATGATGGAGGAAAGTCCAGGATAGGGTCCAGTGTATTTGTATCACAGGTGCATTGTCCAAGGGGGCTGGGGTGCCTTTGTGGTGCCATGGGTGTAGTGTGAGTGGTGTGTGTGAGGGTGTGTTGGGTGATGTGTTGGGGTGAGTGCTGTGAGGTGCGTGGATCGTGTATGGGTGATGGAGTTTTGTGGCTTTGATTCAGTGGGTGCTCCTGGCTTGTCTCTATCTCAGTTGTCATTTTTTTTATCGTAAAGGGTTGTGTGTACTGTGTATGTGTGTTTTATATTGGTGTGGGTGTGTCGGTGTGGTGTGTGTATGTGTGTCAGGTACACATCCATTGCAGGGGTGCTGGCAGACATGGCCAACACTATGAGGGGGGCAGTGGTACACCACCTGGCTCCTGACATTAGCTGAACCGACGAACAGCCCTCCACCTCCGCTTCAGCTAGTGGACAGGAGGCCCCGCCACAGGAACAACAGGTCACCAGCCCCCCTTTCCCTGCAGAAGGAGAACCACCCTGCAAACTTTCCCTGGAATCCAAGGAGAAGCCAGAGACTATTGCCAAGACCCCCGACAGAAAATAAGACTCTCCTGATTGTCACCCTTGTGTCCCACTCAATCACTCTGTCCACATTGAACTGCCATTGCTCCCCTTTCTATGCCCCCTTGGACAATGCACCTGTGATACAAATAGACTGTACTCTATCCTGGACATTCCTCCACCATCAACCCATTGCAATACCTCCTACACTCATTATCACAGAAATAAACACCCTTGGAACGAATACAAGTATGGAGTCTGTCAATTGATTGACATATCTATTATTTTAAAAAGCTGTAAACATTGCAATTCAAATGTACAATTACATATACATAGGTATGACCTGTAGTGGGCAGCAGTAAACACACCAGGAGCCAGAGTGGGGCACAGATATCTGAAAATAGAGATGCCAAAGGATACAGTAAGTGGCCATAGAAATAGGAAAATCAGGCTGCCATGTACAATGTCCAACACAAGACTGCAATGGAAGGAGAAGTTACAGTGTCTTACCTGTGTGTCACTGGAAGTACTGTTGAATCATAGTAGTTCTGTTGTTCACATCCTCTTCGTCACGATCCACAGGCTCCACCGCTGCCACACGACCATCTCCAGCCTCATCCTCCTGCAGAAAAGGCACCTGGTGTCTCAAGGCCAGGTTGTGCAATATGCAACATGCAACGATGATCTGGCACACCTTCTTGGGTGAGTAGTACAGTACCTGTCAGATGGAGGCATCAGAATCTGGCCTTCAGGAGGCCAAAGGTGCGCTCAGTGATCCTCCTTGTTCACCCATGTGCCTCATTGCAACATTCCTTTGCCCTTGTCCTGGCATTCCTCACTGGGGTCAGTAGCCATGAAAGGTTGGGGTAACCAGAGTCACCTACAAATATCAAGGGATACCTGTTAGCCAGACACTCACCCTTATGGCCAACCCCACACCCATATACCTAAATCAACTGTGTGGGGACCATGGGCTCACCTATTAGCCACACCCTGTGCCTCCGGAGTTGAGACATCACATATGGGATGCTGCTATTCCTCAAGATAAAGGCATCATGCACAGAGCCAGGATACTTTGCATTGATATGGGAGATGTACCTTTCCGCCAAACACACCATCTGCACATTCAGAGAGTGAAAGCTCTTTCGATTTCTGAACACCTGTTAATTTCTTCGGGGGGGACAAAGACAATATATGTACCATCAGTAGCACCAATTATGTTGGGGATATGTGTGAGAAGGTAGCCTCTTGCTAGCCTTGTTACCCCCACTTTTGGCCTGTTTGTGAGTGTATGTCAGGGTGTTTGTCACTGTTTTCACTGTCTCACTGGGATCCTGATAGCCAGGCCTCAGTGCTCATAGTGAAAACACCATGTTTTCAGTATGGTTGTTATGTGTCACTGGGATCCTGCTGGTCAGGACCCCAGTGATCATAGGTTTGTGGCCTATATGTATGTGTCACTGGGACCCTGTCACACAGGGCCCCAGTGCTCATAGGTGTGCATGTGTATGTTCCCTGTGTGGTGCCTAACTGTCTCACTGAGGCTCTGCTAACCAGAACCTCAGTGGTTATGCTCTCTCATTACTTTTAAATTGTCACTAACGGGCTAGTGACCAATTTTACCAATTCACGTTGGCTTACTGGAACACCCTTATAATTCCCTAGTATATGGTACTGAGGTACCCAGGGTATTGGGGTTCCAGGAGATCCCTATGGGCTGCAGCATTTCTTTTGCCACCCATAGGGAGCTCTGACAATTCTTACACAGGCCTGCCACTGCAGCCTGAGTGAAATAACGTCCACGTTATTTCACAGCCATTTTACACTGCACTTAAGTAACTTATAAGTCACCTATATGTCTAACCTTTACCTGGTAAAGGTTAGGTGCAAAGTTACTTAGTGTGAGGGCACCCTGGCACTAGCCAAGGTGCCCCCACATTGTTCAGAGCCAATTCACTGAACTTTGTGAGTGCGGGGACACCATTACACGCGTGCACTACATATAGGTCACTACCTATATGTAGCTTCACCATGGTAACTCCGAATATGGCCATGTAACATGTCTATGATCATGGAATTGCCCCCTCTATGCCATCCTGGCATTGTTGGTACAATTCCATGATCCCAGTGGTCAGTAGCACAGACCCTGGTACTGCCAGACTGCCCTTCCTGGGGTTTCTCTGCAGCTGCTGCTGCTGCCAACCCCTCAGACAGGCAGCTGCCCTCCTGGGGTCCAGCCAGGCCTGGCCCAGGATGGCAGAACAAAGAACTTCCTCTGAGAGAGGGTGTGACACCCTCTCCCTTTGGAAAATGGTGTGAAGGCAGGGGAGGAGTAGCCTCCCCCAGCCTCTGGAAATGCTTTGTTGGGCACAGATGTGCCCAATTCTGCATAAGCCAGTCTACACCGGTTCACGGACCCCTTAGCCCCTGCTCTGGCGCGAAACTGGACAAAGGAAAGGGGAGTGACCACTCCCCTGACCTGCACCTCCCCTGGGAGGTGTCCAGAGCTCCTCCAGTGTGCTCCAGACCTCTGCCATCTTGGAAACAGAGGTGCTGCTGGCACACTGGACTGCTCTGAGTGGCCAGTGCCACCAGGTGACGTCAGAGACTCCTGCTGATAGGCTCCTTCAGGTGTTAGTAGCCTTTCCTCTCTCCTAGGTAGCCAAACCCTCTTTTCTGGCTATTTAGGGTCTCTGTCTCTGGGGAAACTTTAGATAACGAATGCATGAGCTCAGCCGAGTTCCTCTGCATCTCTCTCTTCACCTTCTGATAAGGAATCGACCGCTGACCGCGCTGGAAGCCTGCAAACCTGCAACATAGTAGCAAAGACGACTACTGCAACTCTGTAACGCTGATCCTGCCGCCTTCTCGACTGTTTTCCTGCTTGTGCATGCTGTGGGGGTAGCCTGCCTCCTCTCTGCACCAGAAGCTCCGAAGAAATCTCCCGTGGGTCGACGGAATCTTCCCCCTGCAACCGCAGGCACCAAAAAGCTGCATTACCGGTCCCTTGGGTCTCCTCTCAGCACGACGAGCGAGGTCCCTCGAATCCAGCGACGCTGTCCAAGTGACCCCCACAGTCCAGTGACTCTTCAGCCCAAGTTTGGTGGAGGTAAGTCCTTGCCTCACCTCGCTGGGCTGCATTGCTGGGAACCGCGACTTTGCAGCTACTCCGGCCCCTGTGCACTTCCGGCGGAAATCCTTTGTGCACATCCAAGCCTGGGTCCACGGCACTCTAACCTGCATTGCACGACTTTCTAAGTTGGTCTCCGGCGACGTGGGACTCCTTTGTGCAACTTCGGCGAGCACCGTTTCACGCATCCTCGTAGTGCCTGTTTCTGGCACTTCTCCGGGTGCTACCTGCTTCAGTGAGGGCTCTTTGTCTTGCTCGACGTCCCCTCTCTCTTCAGGTCTAATTTGCGACCTCCTGGTCCCTCCTGGGCCCCAGCAGCGTCCAAAAACGCCAAACGCACGATTTGCAGCTAGCAAGGCTTGTTGGCGTTCTTTCGGCGGGAAAACACTT
Source organism: Pleurodeles waltl (assembly GCF_031143425.1). NCBI lineage: Eukaryota > Metazoa > Chordata > Amphibia > Caudata > Salamandridae > Pleurodeles > Pleurodeles waltl. The sequence continues at coordinate 638,405,130 of NC_090447.1, forward strand.
CTGCACGACTCTCCACGGCGAGAGGGATCCGTCCACCAAAGGGAAAGTCTCTAGCCCTTTTCGTTCCTGCAGAAACCTCAGCTTCTTCTGTCCAGTAGAAGCTTCTTTGCACCCGCAGCTGGCATTTCCTGGGCATCTGCCCATCTCCGACTTGCCTGTGACTTTTGGACTTGGTCCCCTTGTTCCACAGGTACCCTAGATTGGAAATCCACAGTTGTTGCATTGCTGGTTTGTGTCTTTCCTGCATTATTCCTCTAACACGAATACTTTGTCCTTAGGGGAACTTTAGTGCACTTTGCACTCCCTTTTCAGGGTCTTGGGGAGGGTTATTTTTCTAACTCTCACTATTTTCTAATAGTCCCAGCGACCCTCTACAAGGTCACATAGGTTTGGGGTCCATTCGTGGTTCGCATTCCACTTCTGGAGTATATGGTTTGTGTTGCCCCTATCCCTATGTTTCCCCATTGCATCCTATTGTAACTATACATTGTTTGCACTGTTTTCTAAGACTATACTGCATATTTTTGCTATTGTGTATATATATCTTGTGTATATTTCCTATCCTCTCACTGAGGGTACACTCTAAGATACTTTGGCATATTGTCATAAAAATAAAGTACCTTTATTTTTAGTATAACTGTGTATTGTGTTTTCTTATGATATTGTGCATATGACACTAGGTGGTACTGTAGTAGCTTCACACGTCTCCTAGTTCAGCCTAAGCTGCTCTGCTAAGCTACAATTATCTATCAGCCTAAGCTGCTAGACACCCTATACACTAATAAGGGATAACTGGGCCTGGTGCAAGGTGCAAGTACCCCTTGGTACTCACTACAAGCCAGTCCAGCCTCCTACATTGGTTGTGCAGTGGTGGGATAAGTGCTTGAGACTACTTACCACTCTTGTCATTGTACTTTTCATAAGAGAAAAATATACAAAACAAGGTCAGTGTATATACACATAGCCAAAAAGTTTTGCATTTCCTCTTTTCACTCTTTTCTAAGTGCTGAAAAGTACTTCTAAACTTTCAAAAAAGTTCTTAAAAGTTTAAAAAGTTTTTTTCTGTCTTTCCAAAAAGTTCTGAAAACTTTTTTCTCTTTGTCTATCACTTTAACTCTCTCTAAAAATGTCTGGCACAGGCCAAAAGGTTGAACTGTCCAAACTTGCATATGATCACCTTAGCTGGAAAGGAGCAAGGAGTCTCTGCATAGAGAGAGGTTTGAGTGTAGGGAAGAATCATTCTTTAGAACTGTTAATTAATATGCTTAGAGTACAGGATAAGGCCATAAGTGCCCAATCTGTAGAAAAAGTAGCTAATGGTTCCCAATCTGATCCAGGGACTCCCCCAGGAAAAGGTTCAGGAAAGAAACTTCTCAGCCTGCCCATTACTAGACAGTCTAGCATAGTTGGTACAGAGGTTGAATCACACCATACTAATGGTGTGCTCTCACATTATACTGGTAGCCAAGCTGTTAGGGTGCCCTCTGTAAGGGACAGGTCTCCTTCTGTTCATTCCCATCATACCTCTGTATCTAGAAATGTCCCTCCCACCCACCCTGATGACAGATTGTTAGAAAGGGAGCTCAATAGATTGAGAGTGGAACAAACCAGACTGAAGCTCAAGAAGCAACAGCTGGATTTGGATAGACAGTCTTTAGAAATAGAGAGGGAAAGACAGAAGTTGGGTTTAGAAACCCATGGTGGCAGCAGCAGTATTCCCCATAGTCATCCTGCAAAAGAGCATGATTCCAGGAATCTGCACAAGATAGTTCCCCCTTATAAGGAGGGGGATGACATTAACAAGTGGTTTGCTGCACTTGAGAGGGCCTGTGCTGTACAGGATGTCCCTCAAAAGCAGTGGGCTGCTATCCTATGGCTATCATTTACTGGAAAAGGCAGGGATAGGCTCCTTACTGTAAAAGAAAATGATGCTAATAATTTCCAAGTTCTTAAGAATGCACTCCTGGATGGTTATGGCTTAACCACTGAACAGTACAGGATAAAGTTCAGAGAGACCAAAAAGGAGTCTTCACAAGACTGGGTTGATTTCATTGACCATTCAGTGAAGGCCTTGGAGGGGTGGTTACATGGCAGTAAAGTTACTGATTATGAAAGCCTGTAAAACACAATCCTGAGAGAGCATATACTTAATAATTGTGTGTCTGATTTGTTGCACCAATACCTGGTAGACTCTGATCTGACCTCTCCCCAAGAATTGGGAAAGAAGGCAGACAAATGGGTCAGAACAAGGGTGAACAGAAAAGTTCATACAGGGGGTGACAAAGATGGCAATAAGAAGAAAGATGGTGAAAAATCTCAAGATAAGCATGGGGATAAGGGTAAAACCAAAGATCCCACTTCAAATCTTAAACACTCTTCAGAGGGTGGGGATAAAACAAATTCTTCCTCTTCTTCCCAACCTGCACACATTAAAAAGCCTTGGTGCTTTGTGTGTAAAAATAGAGGCCATAGGCCAGGGGATAAGTCCTGTCCAGGTAAACCCCCTGAGCCTACCACCACTAATACATCAAGCTCTAGTGCCCCTAGCAGTAGTGGTACTAGTGGTGGGACTGCTGGCAACAGTCAAGCAAAGGGTGTAGTTGGGTTCACTTATGGGTCCATAGTGGAAACTGATGTAATCAGTCCCAAGACAGTTTCTGTCACACCTAGTGGCACTGGCCTTGCCACACTGGCTGCTTGTCCCCTTACAATGGATAAGTACAGGCAGACAGTTTCAATAAATGGTGTTGAGGCCTTGGCCTACAGGGACACAGGTGCCAGTTTCACTTTGGTGACTGAAAACCTAGTGCCTCCTGAACAACACATCATTGGACAACAGTATAAAATTATTGATGTCCATAACTCCACTAAGTTTCTTCCCTTAGCTATAATTCAGTTTAGTTGGGGTGGAGTTACTGGCCCTAAGCAGGTGGTGGTATCACCTAGCTTACCTGTAGACTGTCTCTTAGGTAATGACCTAGAGGCCTCAGGTTGGGCTGATGTAGAGTTTTATGCCCATGCAGCCATGCTGGGCATCCCTGAGGAATTGTTCCCTCTCATTTCAAGTGAAATGAAAAAGCAAAGGAGAGAAGGCCTGAAAACTCAGGATCCCTCTCCATCAACAGGTAAAAAGGGTATCACAGTATCCCCTAACCACCCTACCATTCAGGATACTATTCCTGTGGTGGGAGAAACCTCTCCTGGGGTGGCACCTGTTCCAAGGGAATCATCAGCTGGCAAAGCTGGACTCCCTGAGGTGGAAGTACCTCTCTGTGGGATAACTAACATTGGTGAGAAAAACAGCACCATTTTAGTTAACATGGAGCATCCCTCCAACCCTCCCAGAGAAACTTTAGTGCAGAAACCCTGCACTACCTCACAACACTTAGGACAGCATCCCTGCCCTAGTGTGGAGCTCATAGGACAGCATCCCTGCCCTGCTCCAACTCAAGAGAAACAGCATCCCTGTTCTCTCTTCCAGCCAGATGGACAAAGTTTTTGCCCAGCTATGGCTTTTCTGAGACAGCATCCCTCTCTGGCATTTCCATCACTACAAATAGGTTCAGTGGACAATTCCCACTGCTCTAAACTAAAACTTACTGATAGAAACTCTGAAAATACATCTTCACATTGTTGCTTAGCTAAAAAACTTCAAACAGGGTGGTTTACATCCCCACAGGGAAGTAACCATATAGTGGATGATAAAGCGAGTAACCAGTCTATTGCAGAGCTACTCTCTACTTATCACCACTTAGACAATAAAGTCTCAACTGGCCAAGGTTAGCCTTATTGTCCTTCATTTGGGGGGGGGGGTTGTGTGAGAAGGTAGCCTCTTTCTAGCCTTGTTACCCCCACTTTTGGCCTGTTTGTGAGTGTATGTCAGGGTGTTTGTCACTGTTTTCACTGTCTCACTGTGATCCTGATAGTCAGGCCTCAGTGCTCATAGTGAAAACACCATGTTTTCAGTATGGTTGTTATGTGTCACTGGGATCCTGCTGGTCAGGACCCCAGTGCTCATAGGTTTGTGGCCTATATGTATGTGTCACTGGGACCCTGTCACACAGGGCCCCAGTGCTCATAGGTGTGCATGTGTATGTTCCCTGTGTGGTGCCTAACTGTCTCACTGAGGCTCTGCTAACCAGAACCTCAGTGGTTATGCTCTCTCATTACTTTTAAATTGTCACTAACGGGCTAGTGACCAATTTTACCAATTCACATTGGCTTACTGGAACACCCTTATAATTCCCTAGTATATGGTACTGAGGTACCCAGGGTATTGGGGTTCCAGGAGATCCCTATGGGCTGCAGCATTTCTTTTGCCACCCATAGGGAGCTCTGACAATTCTTACACAGGCCTGCCACTGCAGCCTGAGTGAAATAACGTCCACGTTATTTCACAGCCATTTTACACTGCACTTAAGTAACTTATAAGTCACCTATATGTCTAACCTTTACCTGGTAAAGGTTAGGTGCAAAGTTACTTAGTGTGAGGGCACCCTGGCACTAGCCAAGGTGCCCCCACATTGTTCAGAGCCAATTCACTGAACTTTGTGAGTGCGGGGACACCATTACACGCGTGCACTACATATAGGTCACTACCTATATGTAGCTTCACCATGGTAACTCCGAATATGGCCATGTAACATGTCTATGATCATGGAATTGCCCCCTCTATGCCATCCTGGCATTGTTGGTACAATTCCATGATCCCAGTGGTCTGTAGCACAGACCCTGGTACTGCCAGACTGCCCTTCCTGGGGTTTCTCTGCAGCTGCTGCTGCTGCCAACCCCTCAGACAGGCAGCTGCCCTCCTGGGGTCCAGCCAGGCCTGGCCCAGGATGGCAGAACAAAGAACTTCCTCTGAGAGAGGGTGTGACACCCTCTCCCTTTGGAAAATGGTGTGAAGGCAGGGGAGGAGTAGCCTCCCCCAGCCTCTGGAAATGCTTTGTTGGGCATAGATGTGCCCAATTCTGCATAAGCCAGTCTACACCGGTTCAGGGACCCCTTAGCCCCTGCTCTGGCGCGAAACTGGACAAAGGAAAGGGGAGTGACCACTCCCCTGACCTGCACCTCCCCTGGGAGGTGTCCAGAGCTCCTCCAGTGTGCTCCAGACCTCTGCCATCTTGGAAACAGAGGTGCTGCTGGCACACTGGACTGCTCTGAGTGGCCAGTGCCACCAGGTGACGTCAGAGACTCCTGCTGATAGGCTCCTTCAGGTGTTAGTAGCCTTTCCTCTCTCCTAGGTAGCCAAACCCTCTTTTCTGGCTATTTAGGGTCTCTGTCTCTGGGGAAACTTTAGATAACGAATGCATGAGCTCAGCCGAGTTCCTCTGCATCTCTCTCTTCACCTTCTGATAAGGAATCGACCGCTGACAGCGCTGGAAGCCTGCAAACCTGCAACATAGTAGCAAAGACGACTACTGCAACTCTGTAACGCTGATCCTGCCGCCTTCTCGACTGTTTTCCTGCTTGTGCATGCTGTGGGGGTAGCCTGCCTCCTCTCTGCACCAGAAGCTCCGAAGAAATCTCCCGTGGGTCGACGGAATCTTCCCCCTGCAACCGCAGGCACCAAAAAGCTGCATTACCGGTCCCTTGGGTCTCCTCTCAGCACGACGAGCGAGGTCCCTCGAATCCAGCGATGCTGTCCAAGTGACCCCCACAGTCCAGTGACTCTTCAGCCCAAGTTTGGTGGAGGTAAGTCCTTGCCTCACCTCGCTGGGCTGCATTGCTGGGAACCGCGACTTTGCAGCTACTCCGGCCCCTGTGCACTTCCGGCGGAAATCCTTTGTGCACATCCAAGCCTGGGTCCACGGCACTCTAACCTGCATTGCACGACTTTCTAAGTTGGTCTCCGGCGACGTGGGACTCCTTTGTGCAACTTCGGCGAGCACCGTTTCATGCATCCTCGTAGTGCCTGTTTCTGGCACTTCTCCGGGTGCTACCTGCTTCAGTGAGGGCTCTTTGTCTTGCTCGACTTCCCCTCTCTCTTCAGGTCCAATTTGCGACCTCCTGGTCCCTCCTGGGCCCCAGCAGCATCCAAAAACGCCAAACACACGATTTGCAGCTAGCAAGGCTTGTTGGCGTTCTTTCGGCGGGAAAACACTTCTGCACGACTCTCCACGGCGAGGGGGATCCGTCCACCAAAGGGGAAGTCTCTAGCCCTTTTCGTTCCTGCAGAAACCTCAGCTTCTTCTGTCCAGTAGAAGCTTCTTTGCACCCGCAGCTGGCATTTCCTGGGCATCTGCCCATCTCCGACTTGCCTGTGACTTTTGGACTTGGTCCCCTTGTTCCACAGGTACCCTAGATTGGAAATCCACAGTTGTTGCATTGCTGGTTTGTGTCTTTCCTGCATTATTCCTCTAACACGAATACTTTGTCCTTAGGGGAACTTTAGTGCACTTTGCACTCACTTTTCAGGGTCTTGGGGAGGGTTATTTTTCTAACTCTCACTATTTTCTAATAGTCCCAGCGACCCTCTACAAGGTCACATAGGTTTGGGGTCCATTCGTGGTTCGCATTCCACTTCTGGAGTATATGGTTTGTGTTGCCCCTATCCCTATGTTTCCCCATTGCATCCTATTGTAACTATACATTGTTTGCACTGTTTTCTAAGACTATACTGCATATTTTTGCTATTGTGTATATATATCTTGTGTATATTTCCTATCCTCTCACTGAGGGTAAACTCTAAGATACTTTGGCATATTGTCATAAAAATAAAGTACCTTTATTTTTAGTATAACTGTGTATTGTGTTTTCTTATGATATTGTGCATATGACACTAGGTGGTACTGTAGTAGCTTCACACGTCTCCTAGTTCAGCCTAAGCTGCTCTGCTAAGCTACCATTATCTATCAGCCTAAGCTGCTAGACACCCTATACACTAATAAGGGATAACTGGGCCTGGTGCAAGGTGCAAGTACCCCTTGGTACTCACTACAAGCCAGTCCAGCCTCCTACAATATGTCCCATTGCATAGAAGTCAGCCTACACTGTGGCCAAATCCTCCACCTGGGGGAATACGATGTAGTTGCGCATGTGTTTCACCAGGGCAGACAACACTCTGGTCAGCACGTTTGAGAACATAGGCCGTGACATCCCTGATGCCATGGCCACTGTCGCTTGGAAGGAACCACTTGCCAAGAATTGGAGCGCTGAATGGACCTACACTAGAGGAGGGATACCTTTGGGGTGCCGGATAGCTGAAATCAGGTCTGGCTCCAATTGGGCACACAGCTCTTGGATTGTGGCCCTATCCAGTCTGTAGGTTAGTATAATGTGCCTGTCCTCCATTGTCGCCAGGTCCACCAGGGGTCTGTTCACGGGGGTATGTCTCCATCTCTTATTCATCTTCAGGGGTTGAACTCTAGGGTGAAAAATGGTGAGCAGATGGTCATATTCAAACATATACTCAGATTAATATGCTTTTCTCTTTTTTACAGAAACAGTATGTGAACATGTTGGTCCGTTGATGTGCCTACGTCTGGTGTGACGCAATTCGTTGCCATGGCCTGTGCCCCCCTGAAATGGCGGCTACCTGAGCTGTGAGGAGGGACACGTGGAAATTAGGTAATTCCTCTGGCATTATGCGTAGTTGCTGGAGGCAGTGGACGACTGCCGCACAACACCGCATTGGTTATCATTGGGGCCTACGGGTTCCAGGAGCCAATGGCGATGTATGCTGGTGGTGACGGTACGCACCGGCATGGACATGACTGCCATTTTCTATCTGTTCACTCACTTGCTTCCTTTACCTTCAACAGGAGAGGAGCTACACTGCATGTGTTGCTATGACCTGTTTCTGGAAGCAACCATGGCTTGAGTGTCTGGAGAAAGGGCCCCTGCCTTCACTTTGGAGGAGTTGGAGAGACTGGTGGATGGGGTCTTACCCCAGTACCGTTTACTTTATGGTCCTCCAGACCAACAGGTGAGTACACTGTGAGGATGCATGGGGCATGAATGTATGGAGTGCTGTGTGTGTAAGCCTCGTGTGGGGGAGCTGAGGGGTCCTGGGCAGAGTGCTGCATGTATGGTGGTCAGTGTATGTGTGTAAGGGGATGGGAGGGATATGTTGGGCCATGAGAATAACAGTCCGGACGGTCTGAATAATACTTTTTCTGCTGTATCTTTTTCTGCAGGTCAGTGCCCATCAGAAAAAGGGTATGTGGCGTGCCATCGCCAAGGAGGTGCGGAACCTGGGGATCTTTGACAGGCAGAGCACACTGCTGCAAATGGTGGGAGAACCTGCACCGCTGGGCAAGGAGGACGGCGGAGGCCCAGCTGGGGCTGGCCTCCCAACAAGGAACGGGTGCCCGTCATACCCTGACCCTCCTGATGTTCCGCATCCTGGCGGTGGCCTATCTGGAGTTGGATGGGCACTTGAAGGCATCACAGCAGCCATAAGGGGGTGAGTATAAATTCAGAATCATGACTTTGCACGTGATAAGGTGTTACCTGGGTGGGGGTTGTGGGCTGCGGGTGCCCCAGGCCAGGGCAAACATGGCAGGGTAGGTTCCATGATGGGCAAGCTCAGATGCACTCCAACCCTAATAATGTTAGTGGGCATCTACTACTGGGCAGGATCCTGTGGGTTTCAGGTGTGCAGCTAATTGTGTTAGACATTGTACCCCATTACCTGGTGACTAGCATTGTAACTGGTAGTACATGGCCTAGTGCATAAGGCTGTTCCCTGTGAGTTGTGTACGCCAACTGAAGTGTTGTTGCTGGCATTGACCAAGTGTATCCTCTGTCTCTTCCCCCTCCTTTTTGTTTTGTCACCCTGTCCTTGTGTGCATCAGCATAATCTGGTGGAGGAGCAGAGGCACCAGCGACAGAGGGAGCTGCATCCCACAGCTCCCAGGAGGCCGACTCCACCAACGGTGAGGGCACCAATGGGACAGAGGATGAGGGGAGCACCACGGCGGAGACAGGAGGGGACAGTCCGGACATGGATACGTCATCCGATGGGAGCTCCCTGGTGGTGGCGGACACTTCTGTGCCCACCCCGGCTGCAGGTACAGTTGCCACCCCCATACCAGCACTGCCCTCCCGGCATTCCCTCAGCGAGTTTCCCGTGCCCGCTCACACAGGAGCAGGGGCATCTCAATCGTCCCAGGCACCTCAGGCCCTGCCCCAGTCAGCCCTGCTGCCCTCAGTGAGAAGGCTATTGACCTCCTGAGATCCCTCTCTGTTGGGCAGTCAACCATACAGAATGCCATCCAGGGTCTATCAGGGCATTTGCACCAAACAAATGCATACCTGGAGGGCATTCAATCTGGCATGGCGACCCAACAGAGAGCATTCCAGGCTCTGGCTATCTCACTGAGGGCAGCCATTGTCCCTGTCTCCAGCCTCCCCCCTCCAACTTCCTCTACCCAGTCCCAAACCCCTCAACCCCAGAATATCCCAAGCACACCTTCAGACGTGCATGCACCCAAATCAACACACAGAAGTGGCTCAGGCAAACACAAGCACCACACTTCATCCCACAGGCACTCACACAAGCACCATCCAGTTGCAGACACACCAACATCTACTGCCTCCACTGTGTGCCCATCCTCCTCCTCATCCACCTCCCAGTAGTGTCTCCACTCACACCTGCATGCACTACATCCTCATCCACTACCTCCATCACCAGCACACCTATCACAACACGCCCCTCACTGGCAGTCAACACCCCCACATCCATGCACACGTCCCCTGTGTCCTCTCCCATTGAGTCTGTGCGCCCTCCTCCCAAAGTACACAAACGCAGGCACTCAGACACCCAACAGCCATCCACATCACAACAGCATCCAGCCCATGTAATTGCACCCCAACACAGCAGACAGACACCTCTTACCACACTCCTTCTTCCTCCACTCCCAAACCTTCACCCTCTTCCCGCCCCAGTGTCCCTAAGAAGCTTTTCCTCGCCACCCTTGCCCTATTCCCTGCCCCTCCCCCCGTCCTTCACTTCGGGCCAGGGTGGCCAGAACCCATCCCAGCCCAGCACCTCAGCCACCCAGTCCACCGCCACTATAGTTTCTGCAGCTACTGCAAGTGTGAGAGGCTCCAAGGAGACACCCGTCAGCACAGACAGTGTGCCTGCACCACATGTCATGGGCAAGAAGGGGCCACCAGCTAGCAAGGGCAAGAAGGGGACACCTGCCAGCAAGGGGAAGGAGGCACCACCAGCCAGCAAGGGGAAGGAGGCACCATCAGCCAGCAAGGGGAAGGAGGCACCACCAGCCAGCAAGGGGAGAAAGAGAACATCAGCTGGCAGAAGCAAGGAGGCACCACCATCTGCCAAGGGCAGGAAGGGGACAACAGCTGACAAGGCCAATGTGAAAGGAACTGATGCAGCAGGCAGGATGGTGCCTGGGGCTGGAGCGGCATCTTGGAAACCACACCAGCCATGGCACTTCAGCCGTCCAAGGCTGCAGGGGAAGGGCTGGAGCCTCCCCCCACCACTGACAGCACCACCACCTGCAGTGCCGCCAGCATCACCACCTGCACCACCAGCAGCACCACTGCCAGCAGCAGCAGCCCCAGTGGCAGCCATCCGAGGCTGCAGGGGAAGGGCTGGAGCCTCCTCCACCACTGACAGCACCGCCACCAGCCCTGCAACTGCCAACCACTGAGCAGCCATCATCACTGCTGAGCAGTGTGTTGTCGTGACTACGTGGGCTGTAGTGCGTACTAGCCCCTGCAACACCTGTAGATGTGACACCCAGGTGAGAGACTGTGACTTTGCACCATCCAGGATGAAGCACACTGGGCACAAGGCCCCCTCCAGAACCTGTGGAAGAAGGCATCCACTCACCTCCTCCTTGCCTGGATGAAGCACACTGGGCACAAGCTCTGATCCAGAAACAATAGAAGAAGGCATCCACTCAACCCCTTCTTGCCTGGATGAAGCACACTGGGCACAAGGTCCCCTCCAGAACCAGTGGAAGAAGGCATCCACTCAACCCCTTCTTGCCTGGCTGAAGCACTCTGGGCACAAGGCCCCCTCCAGAACTAGTAGAAGAAGGCATCCACTCACCCCCTCCTGGCCTGGATGAAGCACACTGGGCACAAGGCCCCCTCCAGAACCAGTGGGCAAACCATCCACTAGAGAGACTGTGGCTTTGCACTCCCCAGGACCAAGCAGTGGGCAGACCACCCACTAGAGAGACTGTGGCTTTGCACTCCCCAGGACCAAGCAGTGGGCAAACCACCCACTTGAGAGACTGTGACTTTGCACTCCCCAGGACCAAGCAGTAGGCAAATTACCCACTTGAGATACTGTGGCTTTGCACTCCCTAGGACAAAGCAGAGAGCAAACCACCCACTTGAGATACTGTGGCTTTGCACTCCCCAGGACCAAGCAGTGGGCAGACCACCCACTAGAGAGACTGTGGGTTTGCACTCCCCAGGACCAAGCAGTGGGCAAACCACCCACTTGAGAGTGTGAGACTTTGCACACCCCAGGACCAAGCAGTAGGCAAACCACCCACTTGAGATATTGTGGCTTTGCACTCCCCAGGACAAAGCAGAGGGCAGACCACCTGCTAGAGAGACTGTGGCTTTGGATTCCCCAGGACCAAGCAGTGGGTAGACCACCCACTAGAGATACTGTGGCTTTGCACTCCCCAGGACCAAGCAGTGGGCAAACCACCCACTTGAGAGACTGTGGCCTTGCACTCCCCAGGACATCGCAGAGGGCATATAGCCCCCTCCAGGAGCAGTGGCATTGTACCATCTTTCATCTGAGGTGCTCCCCCATTCCCTGTCCCCCTGAGGTGCCTGTGTGTTTTCAACCTGATGCCCCTGCAGTGTTCTCTCCGTATTGAGGCAGGAGTCAAGTGTGGCCTCGGCCTATGTGTTATGGCCCCGTGGACCACGAACATCTTGGAGTGGGCATTGCCCCTCCATTTGTATATATTGTACATACTGTTTATTGCTTTAAGGACATATTTTTCTAAATTTATAATGTTACATTCAATTTAATCCATTTTTTTTTTTCCTGAGGGGTACGTGATGTATATGTAATGTTGTTGCATGTGATTGTGTGTATGGTGGTGGGGGTCTTGCATGTTGCATGTGTGTGTCACTCTATTCCCCCCCTCCCTTATGTACTAGGTGCGGTACTCACCGTGGTTGTCTTCGCCAGCGTTTGTGTTCCTGGTGTAGGAGGAGGTACACCAGCATGGGGAAGATCTGCAGTTCGGGCTCCATGGCATTGTGGTTGTTCCCTGGTTGTCCAAAGGGAGGTGAGTTGTTTCCCTTCTGTGTACTATTTCCGCCGTGCTTTTGATGCCATTGGTACCGCCCCGGAAAACCTGGCGGATTGGCTTGTTGTAACGCTGTGGGTGGTACATTGTCTTCAGCCTGGCTGTTGGCGGTTACAGCTGCATGTTTGTTGCTACCACCATGGCAGTCGGAGTGTTAAAGTGGCTGTCTGTGTTGGCGGTTTCCGCTGTGGTCATAATTCCATTTTTCGTACCGCCGGCCTGTTGGAGGTATTACTGCTGCTTTATCACCGACCGCCAGGGTTGGAATGAGGGGCTAAGACTCTTATGCCCTCATTACAACCCTGGCGGTTGCTGTTAAAGCGGCGGTAATACCACCAACAGGCCGGCGGAAAAAAAATGGGATTACGAGCGTGGCGGAAATCGCCAACATAGACAGCCACTTTAACACTCCGACTGCCACGGGGGTACAAACAAACAGCATGGCGGACACCGCCAACAGACTGGCGGGAGACAATGTACCGCCCACCCTATCACAATAGGCCTATCCGCCACCTTTTCCGGGGCAGAACCAACGCAAATAAAAACACGCCGGAAACAGTACACAGAAGGGAAAACACTCACCTCTCCACACCCCACGAGGAACCAGGACACCATGGAGCCCGATTTGCAGATACTGCCGGCGATGGTCTTTCTGCTCCTCTATCAGGAGCTCCAACGACGGCGGCGACGACCACGGTGAGTACTGCACCCAAAACACAGGGGAGGGGGGAGAGAAAAGAGAGTGACACACACACGCAACACGCAACACCCCCACCCTCACCCACAACACCATACACAGAAATACATGCTGCAACATTCCATATACAGCCCCTCACCCCCCTGGAAGAACGTAAGGACAAAAGGAAATGATTTGAACAAATGTAATCATGTGAAATATCATTATCAAAATGCAAAATCCAGTATATACAATTATGTACACCAACTACACAAGTCCGGATAGTGCACCAATCATTGTCCGTGGACCACTGGGCCCCAAATGCATGGGCGAGGCCCACACTAGATACCTGATTCCAAATGGACGGAACACTGGAGGGGCATCACATAGAAAATATACAGGCACCTCAGGGGGAGGGGGGCACCTCAGCCTGATGAACGCACGAGGCTACTGCTCCAAGAGAGGGCTCCATGCCCACAGATTGGTCCTGGGGAGTGCAAAGCCACAGTCTCTCACGTCTCTTCAAGTGGGTGGTTTGCCCACTGCTTTATCCTGGGGAGTGCAAAACCACAGTCTCTCAAGTCTTTGCAGTGGGTGGGTTGCCCACTGCTGCATCCTGGGGAGTGCAAAGCCACAGTCTCTCAAGTCTCTCCAGTGGGTGGGTTGCCCACTGCTGCATCCTAGGGAGTGCAAAGCCACAGTCTCAAAAGTCTTTACAGTGGGTGGGTTACCCACTGCTGCATCCTGGGGAGTACAAAGCCATAGTCTATCAAGTCTCTCCAGTGGGCGGGTTGCCCACTGCTGCATCCAGGGGAGTGCAAAGCCACAGTCTCTCAAGTGGATAACAGTCTCCACTGGTTCTGGAGGGGGCATGGTGCCTTGAGTGCTTCATCCTGCCAAGGACTGAGATAGTGGATGCCTTTCTCCACTGGTTCTGGAGGGGGCTTGGTGCCCAGAGTGCTTCATCCTGCCAAGGACTGAGGTAGTGGATGCCTTTCTCCACTGGTTCTGGAGGGGGCATGGTGCCCACAGTGCTTCATCCTGCCAAGGACTGAGGTAGTGGATGTGATACTCCACTGGATCTGGAGGGGGCATGGTGCCCAGAGTGCTTCATCCTGCCAAGGACTGAGGTAGTGGATGCCTTTCTCCACTTGTTCTAGAGGGGGCTTGGTGCCCAGAGTGCTTCATCCTGCCAAGGACTGAGGTAGTGAATGTGATACTCCACTGATTCTGGAGGGGGCATGGTGCCCAGAGTGCTTCATCCTGCCAAGGACTGAAGTAGTAGATGCCTTTTTCCACTGGTTCTGGAGGGGGCATGGTGGCCAGAGTGCGTCATCCTGCCAAGGACTGAGGTAGTGGATGCCTTTCTCCACTGGTTCTGGAGTGCCCAGAGTGCTTCATCCTGCCAAGGACTGAGGTAGTGGATGCCTTTCTCCACTGGTTCTGGAGGGGGCATGGTGCCCAGAGTGCTTCATCCTGCCAAGGTCTGAGGTAGTGGATGTGATACTCCACTGGTTCTGGAGGGGGCTTGGTGCCCAGAGTGCTCCACGTGCAGTGTGGCCAGAACAATACACTCGCCTGGGTGTGTGTCCCATGAGATTGCCGAGGTACAGGTATCATGATACGCCATGGAGGCAGAGACATACCCCACACTGCTGCAGCTTCGCATTCCATTTGCAGGTGACAACTGTGATGACAGTGATGCTTCATGGAAGCTGCCCAGGGTCCTTGAACTCACCACCAGCCTCGGACAACTGACCACTGGGGATGGTAGCCATGTCTGGGGTGGTGCCACTGTCTGAGGACGTCGCAGGGCCGCTGGTGGAGCTTGCGGCGGTGTCAGTTGCGGCGGTGCTTGCGGCGGGGGTCTGTGGTAGCAGTGCTGGCTGCGGGGTCTGTGGCGGCGGTGCTGGCTGCGGGGTCTGTGGCGGCGGTGAAATCTGCGGGATCTGTGGTGGCGATGCTGGCTGCGGGGTCTGTGGCAGCGGTGCTGGCGGCAGGGTCTGTGGCGGTGCAGGTGGCGGTGTTCTCCGCCGCACAGGTTGGCGTCGACGTGGACAGAAGGTGTGACACTGGTCTCTCAGTTGGTGCCACCATGCCCTCTCCTGACCTGCCCTTCAGTTTTTGGCCCTTCCCCACCTTTGATGGTGGCGCAGCTGTCTTACCACTATCCCCTTTCGTTTTTCCTGACCCCTTGGTAGCAGGTGTTTTCAGCTTCTCCCTCCGGGATGTGGGCACCTTTTTCACCTTGGCAGGTGGAGGGATGTCCTTGCCCTTGCTCAGTGGCACACTGGCAACCCTGATGGTTGGCGCAATCCATGACCCCGCAGTTGCTGGCACCACTGTGCCTGGGGATGTGGTGGCTGAGGTGCTGGACTGGGACCTGGAAAGCCTGGCCCTAGGGGAAGGATGGGGGGGTTGTTGGGAAGAGGTCAATGTTAGCCAGGAAACATTTTTTAGACACACTGGGACGGGTAGATGGAGGGGGTTTGGGAGTAGCGGTAGAGATAGTGGTTGTAGGAGGTGTACGTCTGCTGAATTTGAGTGAAGGTGCATGGGCTGGAGGCTGTTGTGAGGTGGATGGCTGTTGGGTGGGTGTGTGCCTGCGTTTGTGTACTTTGGGATGAGGGCTCACAGACACACTGGTAGAGGACACTTGGGATGTGTGAATGGTAGTGGGGGTGGTGAGTGCACGTGAGCGGTGTGTGGTGATGGATGTGCTGGTGATGGAGGTAGTGGCTGAGGATGTAGTGCATGCAGGTGTGAGTGGAGATGAGACTGGGAGGGAGGAGGGAGACGTGGAGGAGGGGGACACAGTGGAGGCAGTGGATGTTGGTATGTGTGCATGGATATGATGCTTGTTTGAGTGCCTGTGAGATGTGTGGTACTTATGTTTGCCTGAGCCACTCTTGTGTGTTGATGTGTGTGCATGCTGGTCTGATGGTGTGCTTGGGATAGGCTGAGGTACAGGGGATTGGGTGTGGGTGGAGGAAGTTGGAAGGGGAGGCTGGACGCAGGGACAATGGCTGCCATCAGTGCTGAGGCCAGAGCCTGAAATGCTCTCTGTTGGGCTGCCTAGGCAGAAAGAATGCCCTTCAGGTATGCATTTGTTTGTTGCAAATGCCGCTCAACACCCTGGATGGCATTCAGAATGGTAGACTGCCCAACAGTGAGAGATCTCCGGAGGTTAATAGCCTCCTCACTGTGGGCAGCAGGGCTGACTGGGGCAGGGCCTGAGGTGCCTGGGGTGAAGGAGATGCCCATCCTCCTGGGTGAGCGGGCACGGGACACACGCCGAGGGGCTGCTGGGAGGGCGGTGTTGGTAGGGGGGGTGGTGGCTGTACCTGTTGATGCGGTGGTCACAGAGGTGCTTGCCACCGCAAAGGAGCTCCCATCAGAGGAGGAGTCGCTGTCGCTGGTCTCTGCTCCTGTCCCCGCCCTGGAGCTCCCCTCGTCTCCATCCCACTGGTGGCTTCAGACTCCGTTGTTTCGCCCTCCAGGGCCAATTGGGATGCAGCTCCCTCCTCCTCAGGTGCCAATGCTCCTCCACCTGATGATGCTATTGCACACAAGAACAGGGAGACCACAAAAAGGGGGGGGGGAGACAGGAGAAAGACATGTTCAGTGCATGCAACACAACTACCGTTGGCGGACACAACAGACACAGCAGCAGCACTTGCAGTGTAGGTCCTCTCCTGTTGAAGGTCAGGTATCAAGTGAGTGAACAGACAGAAAATGGCGGTCACGTCCGCGGAGATGCGTACCATCACCGCCGGCATACATCGTCATTGGCTCCTCAGACCCATAGGGCCCAATGTTAACCAATGCTGGATTGCGCCGTGTTCTTCGACCGCCCACTGCGACGGTGTACAACGCCAGTGCAGTTACCTCATATCCCCTTGTCCCACCTTATAGGTCAGGCAGCCGCCATTTCAGGGGGCCACATGGCATTAATATTAACTGTGTCACACCAATGTAGGCCTTGAATACACACAGTTACAGGCACATTGCGGATTAATAAATGTGTGCAAATTACATTTTGTGATACCTCAGTGTTGGCTGACTCTCTGCTCGCTGTTCTCCTCCATAGGGCACGTCTGCTGGGGCAGGTGATGAGATGGCGGCATCCTCCGGTGTACAGACCGCTGGTGGACCTGTCGACAATGGAAAAGAGACACATTATAGTCACCTACAGACTTGATTGCGCAACAATCCATGAACTGTGTGCCCAGTTGGAGCCAGACCTGACGTCAGCTATCTGCCATCCCACAGGAATCCCCCCTCTAGTGCAGGTCTGTCAGTACTCCATTTCCTGGCAAGTGGTTCCTTTTAAACAACAGTGGCCATTGCATCAGGGATGTCCCAGCCAATGTTCTCTAAAGTGTTGTCCAGAGTGTCGTCTGCCCTGCTGAAACACATGCGCAGCTACATCGTGTTCCCTCAGGTGGAGGATTTGCCACAGTGAAAGGTGACTTCTATGCCCTGGGACATATCCCCAACATCATTGGTGCCATTGATGGGACACATGTGGCCTTGGTACCCCCCGCAGGAGTGAACAGGTGTACAGAAACCAGAAGAGCTACCATTCTATGAATGTGCAGATGGTGTGTTTGGCAGACCAGTACATCTCCCATGTGAATGCCAAATTTCCTGGCTCAGTGCATGACGCTTACATTTTGAGGAATAGCAGCATCCCTTATGTGATGGGGCAACTCCAGAGGCACTGTGTGTGGCTAATAGGTGAGGACAAGGACCCTATACAGTGTGAATAGGTGTCTGGGTATGGGGTTGTCCCTACGGGTTAGTGTGTGTCTAACAGTTGTCCGTCCATATTTGCAGGTGACTCTGGTTACCCCAACCTGTCATGGCTACTGACCCCAGTGAGAAATCCCAGGACAAGGGCAGAGAAACGCTACAATGAGGCACATGGGCGAACTAGGAGGGTGATTGAACGCACCTTCGGCCTCCTGAAGGCCAGATTCCGGTGCCTCCATATGACAGGTGGTTCTCTCTACTACTCACCAAAGAAGGTGTGCCAGATCATCGAGGCCTGCTGTATGCTGCACAACCTGGCTTTGTGACTCCAGGTGCCTTTTCTGCAGGAAGATGGGCCAGCTGGTGGTCTTGTGGCAGCTGTGGAGCCTGTGGACAGTGAAGAAACAGAGGCAAAAGAAGAGGATATCGACAACAGAAACAACATAATGATGCAATACTTCCAGTGAGACACAGGTAAGAAGATGTCACTGCCTCCCATATCTCATACTATTATTGGAACTAGCATAAGTCTGTCATTTTCACTCAGTGTATGGACCCTGACTTGTCACTTTGCCTTTCCATTTCACAGATGTGGGTCCCACTTTGTGCCCTCTGCTATATTTCCTCCAGCCCTACAGCTGTGTTACATCGGTATGTACACAAGTAAATTGACATTGCTATATTCCATGGTTATTGCAATTAAACCTTTGTGAAAGCACAGACTGACTCCAGATTGTTTTGTGATTGAAGTGTGTTTATTTCTGTGCAAATAAGTGGAGGAGGTTGTAAAATGGGCAAGAGGGATGGTGGAGGAATGTCCATGGCAGAGTCCAGTCTATTTGTTTCACAGGTGCACTGTCCAAAGGGGCATAGGAAGTGGAGCAATGGCAGTTTAAGGATGGACAGGGTGACAAAGTGGGACAGAAGGGTGACATTCAGGGGGTCTCATTTCCTGGCGGGGGTCTTGGCAATGTTCTCTGTCTTGTTCCTGGATCTCAGGGACCATTTGCGGGGTGGTTCTCCATCTGCAGGTGGTGGTTTGCTGGTGTCGTGTTCCTGTGGCGGTGCCTCCTGTCCACTAGCGCAGGCGGAGGTGGAGGGCTGTTCATCGTCCAGGCTAGTGTCAGGGGCCCCTTGTTGTGCCACTGTGTCCCTCCTGGTGTTGACGAGGTCTTGCAGCACCCCTGCAATGGTGACCAGGGTGTTGTTTATGGACTTCAGGTCCTCCCTGATCCCCAGATAGTGTCCCTCCTGCAGCCGCTGGGTCTCCTGAAAATTAGCCAGTACCGTTGCCATCGTCTCCCGGGAATGATGGTGAGCTCCCATGATGTTGGAGAGGGCCTCGTGGAGAGTGTGTTCCCTGGGCCTGTCCTCCCCCTGTCACACAGCAGTCCTCCCAGCTTCCCTGTTTTCCTGAGCCTCTGTCCCCTGAACCGTGTGCCCACTGCCCTCAGGTCCCTCATTTTCTTGGGTTGGTGGGTTTGCCTGAGTTCCCTGTAGTGGTGGACACACTGCTGATTGACGTGTCCAGGGGACAAAGGGATGGGCCCGCTGGGTGGGTGCTGTGCTAGTGTTTCCTGAGGGGGGAGGGTCTGTGGTGGCTTGTGCCAGTGGCAGGGGAACTGACTGTCCCGAGGTCGCTGATGGGCCAGGATGGTCATGTTGATCCAGTTGTTCATAGCTGCTGTCATCACTGTGGGTCTCTTCTGTGGGGGGACTGGATATGTCTGGTACCTCCTGCCAGGTGACGTTGGGTTGGCGTCCTGCAGTGGTGTAAAGGCATGAATATTGCATCTGTCTGTGCCATTGTGTGCAATGGGTGAGTGACCCTGTACTCCAGTGCTTGCATTCTTGTCTTGGTCCTTGTGTGATATTTCATTTTGGGGTCTGTGTGGGTATCTGTAGTGGACATGCTTTGGTGATAGGTGTCCATGCTTTGGTGTTGCATGCAGTGCTTGGTATTGGGATGGGTGGGTTGTGATAGTGGGGCATATGTGAGGTGTTGGAGTGATGGGGATGAGGGTGAGGGTGGGAGTGTGTGATGGCATGCAGGTAGGGTGGGGGGATGAGGTAGTAAAGAGTTGACTTATCAGAGTCCAGTCCTCCTACTACTCCTGCGAGGCCCCCAGGATGCAGTATTGCCAAGACCTGCTCCTCCCATGTTGTTAGTTGTGGGGGAGGAGGTGGGGGTCCACCGCCAGTCCTCTGTACAGCAATCTGGTGTCTGGAGACCACAGAACGCACCTTCCCCCGCAGGTCGTTCCACCTCTTCCTGATGTCATCCCTAGTTCTTGGATGCTGTCCCACTGCGTTTAACCTGTCGACAATTCTGCGCCATAGCTCCATCTTCCTTGCAATGGAGGTGTGCTCCACCTGTGATCCGAATAGCTGTGGCTCTACCCGGACGATTTCCTCCACCATGACCCTGAGTTCCTCCTCAGAAAACCTGGGGTGTCGTTGAGCTGCCATGATGTGGTGTGGGTGATGTGTGAGGTGGTGTGTGTTGTGATACGTGAGGGGATGTGTTGTTGTGTGTTGCTTGAGGTGCGTGGATGTTGTGTAAGTGATGGCCTTGTGTGTCTGTGGATGCTGCTGTTGTTTATGATGGTGTCTCTCTCTGGCGTGGTTTCAGAATTCTGGTAGTAAGGGTCTGTGGGTAATGTAGGTGTGTGCTTTATATTGGATTGGGTGTGTGGGTGTGGTATGTGTATGTGTGTCAGGTGTGTGCATTTTGAATTGTCCAATGTGGTTGTGTTTTGTAAATGTGTGTGTATTTTGAGCGCAGCGTGTGTACCGCCAATGGAATACTGTGGTTGAAAGACCGCCGCGTGGATTCGTGGGTCTTGATAGTGTGGGCGTTATTCCTGTTTGCGTGATGGTGGAGGTTTTGTTATTGCCAGTTTATCACTGACCTTTGGTGTGGCGGACTTGTGTGGGTGTCTGGATTACGGCAGATTCTGAGCTGTGGGTCGTAATAGCTGTAGCAGAATTGCGCGGCTGCAGCGGTATGTTGGCGGTCTACTGCACGGCGGTAAGCGGCATTTACCACCAGGGTTGTAATGAGGTCCTTATTATTTTGAACATTCATATTTTAACTTGTGTTTGTGGATGTTTGTCGTTTTGGTCTTGTTTGATTTATATAAATATTGCCTATTTTCCTAAACTGGTGTGGAGTCCATGTTGTAGTGTTTACACTGTATTACTGTGTGTGTTGGTACAAATACTTTACACATTGCTTCTGAGTTCACCTTGCCCGATTGTGCAATCTACCTAGTGAAAACATTATCAGATCCCTCCACAGTCAGCCTCAAAATAAAAATTCCAGTCTCACTATGTAGAGAGAGAATATAACAACTGTACTCTAGAGTGTTACTAGTTAGAGTCCGTAGAGGAGAACTATGCGCAGAGAGAAACCACTACTTCGACATCAAGAAGGCTACATTCAAAACATTACTACATTTTGGGAAACATTCAAACTAATGATAAGAGGACAATGTATTAACAACCAGCATGAGGTACTTCAAACCCTAATAATCTACCCCAGAAGCCCAAAGTATTAAAATAGAATATATGCAATGTAAAATAACACCAGATAATGATGGCACATTTAAAGAAGAGATGAGGAAGAAAACACTGAATACTACAAAGTCACTAATAGGGAAGCCCACTACTTCTGTAAATATACTACAACCAGATGATTCAGAAAGGGGGGAGACCTAGTAGGGTGCTGGTGGAGATCATAAGACAAACCTGGACAGTCAACAATATAAAGCACATAAGAGATCTAGATGGGATCTTCAAACATGAACTGGAAGAAATTCTAGAAGAGTTATTCAGATATTATTACAAAGTATACTCCCCTTAGTACCCTGTCAAATATACAACGGGCAATGAATATCTGACAGACATTACAAAGTGTCGTTTAACTGTGACCATAGGGAATACCTGTCACAACCCATCGCAATTCAGGCAATAAGGGTGAAGTAAATGCACTGCCAAACAAGAATGTTCCAGGTTCATGAGGCCTTTATGAATTTTACAAAACATATGCAGGCTTGCGAGCACAGCACCTCCTAAAGTCTACGGAGAAATACTAGAAGCAGGTAAACACCTACCCTTGATCAGAGATGCTATATTGATAACTCTTCCAAATCTGACAAAGTCGCAGGGAGCTGCAAAGCATATAGATCTTGCTCACTTATTAATACCAACACCAAAGTTGTAGCCAAAGTTCTAACAAACAGACTACTCCCATAACATCCAGCAATGATCTTCCCAGTACAAACAGAATGCTTAATATCGCTTAATCTCTCCCCTACTTTGCACCACTGCACCAGCCTAAACCAGAGACTAAGGCTGTAGTAGTCTTCTTAGACTCTACAAAAGCAATTGATTGCATGGAATGGGATTACTTAAAAACAGTCCTATGCAGTATAGGCCTACCAAACTTATTTGTAAGTTGGATCCAGGTTCTATATACTGACCAAGTGGCTAGCCTAATTTGAATGGAGTGACTACAAAAACAGTCACCATAACATGAGGTTGCCAGGCAAGGCTGTCTGCTTTCACTCATTCGATTTGTGCTAGCACTCTAACCACTAGTGGCAAAACTTCAGGAACATTTGTCTGAATATGCCCTCTGATTTAGGGAGTAATCAATCCTCATATCACTATATGCAGATGACATGTTACTTTATATAGGTACCCAGTCCATGGCCTGTTCCCAGTACTCTAGGAATTTATCACATTCAGCAACATCTCTAGCTTAAGCATAGAGAAAATGTGCACTATTCCAGCTGACAGTCTATACAACAGATTTTTATATAGACAACCCGCTGAAATGGTGTGAGGGGCCCACCAAGGACATGGAAACTGGGTTAGCCACATGATTAACAAAATTGTACAACTCCACTATCGAGCTCACATCTATCACTTTGAGGAAGAAGACGTGCTGGATCTGACTACCACTCACAATTGCAGGCAGACTGATTTGGCAAAAATGATCATCCTGATTAAATTCCTATGCTACTTTGTGAACATATCCATTCCACTAACCAAAAACTCTTCAAACTTAACACCACTATTAGTAAAAATGACATGGGCAGGCAAACAGCCAAGACTGTCCTGGGAATCCTTTTATAGCCATTATGAAAGAGAAGATTGATACTCAAATATGGAACTGTATTATCAATGTGCGCAGACTCCTTTCCAGATTATTGGTTCCATCCTCCAAAACACATTGCACACGTAAACATGAAAAAAGACATGGTGAGCCTCACATTGCTGAAATCAATTATTTGTGAAACCATCCCTCAATAGACAGCCAATATTACCTGAGTAAATTGCACAGCATGTGCATGGAGGGCCATTACATCTAAGCATCAGCTACAAATCACACATGCATCCTCATTTCCACTAGCACACCATCATAAATGTATAATGACTGAGGATGCTATGGTGAATTCTCAACTGAACCAAATTAATCTAACCCAATGGGGGGACTTGTACACTGACATTTCATTTCATTCACAGGGAAATATCAAAGAACATTCAGAGCTGGCCCCATTAGATACCTACTAATGCCACAAAATCAAACCAACAAGAGGAAAGATTACGTAGGACTTCCCTCAAGAACCACAAATTGTGATACCTCTAGTCAAACTAATGAAGGTTAAATCTCCACAGCGCTTGATCACACTCCCATACAATAGCATGCAGGTGGACTACCCATCTGTACAAACTTGCTAGAACCAAATAGACTGCAGAAATCCCCCACCCCTTACAGGCAAGATGTGGGAATATTGTTGCTCCCAAGTCATAACAGCAGATTGAGGCTGCCATATTATAGGTGTATACACCCTGCTAACTCTATAGAAATTGGGCCTCAAACCTGACTTCTGCTGCACCTTGTACAAAATGAAAAGTGTAGGCGTCCTACATCTAACATGGGAGTGTTCTAAAATCAACGCATATTGGGAAACATGCTAGAAAGGCATACAAGAAATTACTGATACAGCAATTCCCCCAACATCATTGACTTCACTGCTGGGGTGGGTTAAATTACTGCCACATGCTAATTGAAAGTCAATGAATTAGCACTTGTACTATCAATGCAACAAATGGCAAGACATAGGTTGGGGAAAGGCTCCTACATGATAAATTGCAACACACATCTGGAGCTATATGTGGAACAGCACCTGGAGACTTCGCACCCGAAGGACAACTGGGCGCTAAGCACCATTTCCTTCTGACAGTTACCACTGATACTCTGAGTACCTCATTACAATCTATTATATGCCTTACTAAACTTAACCTTGACAGTGATAAGTGAATGTGTGGAACAGGTTATAAAGTTAAATATGTGGGGCCTCATTTACGAAGCCGTAGTGGCACACTGTGTCATTTTTTTTTACCCTCCAGTGGCACAGTGTGCTAACCCATATTTACAAGGCCACGCAAAGCCAACTTGCTTGGCTTTTCATGGCCTTCTAAATATGGACCTCTTTCACGCATATCACTGCCTAAAAGGGGGGTTCCATCAGTACTGCTTGGGGTGTTCTCACACAACACCCATGGAACCCAAAGGAATCTGAAGGGTGCCTGCATTGTGTCAAGGCAGTAATTTGTGCACCAGTACAGGGGGAGAGGACACAAATGTGCTGTATCTTGTATATATGGCACATTTATGCCCTTTCCTGGTGTTGCAGGGTGGCGCTGCAAGGCACTTTCCATGCCACCCTGCTTCACGGGCCTTGATAATGAGCACCATAAGCCTTTACACAGATGCAGTTAATTCAATTAACCTCTTAGCTGCTGGGCCTTTCCCCACCTCCAGTGCTGAGCCATGTTTTGGATATTTGGGGTAGTTTGCGTTGAGGCCTTCATAACGTTTTGTCCACATAAGCAATCCACGCCAAATTTGTGTCCTTTTTTTCCAACATCCTAGGGACTCTAAAGGTACCCAAAGACCAAGAAATTAGCCAAAATACAGCTAAAATTTAGTTTTTATCAAACAAATGGGAAAAAAGGGCTGGTGAAGAAGGCTTGTGTTTTTTTCCATGAAAATAGCATTAACAAAGGGTTTGTGGTGCTAAAATCACCATCTTCCCAGCTTTCAGGAACAGGCAGACTGGAAACAGAAAACCACATTTTTCAACACAATTTTGGCATTTTACTGGGACATACTCTATTTTTACTATTTTTGGTGCTTTCAGCCTCCTTCCAGTTAGTGACAGGAATGGGTGTGAAACCAATAAGGGATTCTGGAAAGCTAAGCATTTCATATTGAAATTGAGCTGAAAAAACAGCCATTTTTCTCCACATTTTACTCTGTAACTTTTTCCTGTAATGTCAGATTTTTTAAAGCAATATATTGTTACGTTTTCTGGACTCTTCTGGTTGCAGGAATATATAGGACTTGTAGGTTCATAAGCATCCCTAGGTGCCCAGAGACAATAAATGAGCTGCAATTGGTATTCATTCTATACCAGGTATACAGCAATTCATTTGGTGAAATATAAAGAATGAAAAATAGGTATCAAGTAAACCTTTGTATTACCAAAATGGGCATAGGATAAGGTGTTGAGAAGCACATCTCTGAATTCCGGGGTGCCCATACTAGCATGTGAATTACAGGCTATTTCTCAAATAGACGTCTTTTTTACACACTGTCTCACATTTGGAAGGAAAGAATGTAGAGAAAGACAAGGGGCAATAACACTTGTTGTGCTCGCCTAAGTCTCCCGATAAAAAAGGTACCTCACTTGCGCGGGTAGGCCTAATGCTCGCGACAGGAAAGGCAACATGGGCACATCACATTTTTACATTGAAATCTGACGTGTTTTTTTGCAAAGTGCCTAGCTCTAGGTTTTGGCCTCTAGCTCAGGCGGCACATAGCGAAACCTACCAAACCTGTGCATTTTTTTAAACTAGACACCTAGGGGACTCCAAGATGGGGTGACTTGTGGGGCTCGCGCCAGGTCCTGTTACCCAGAATCCTTTGCAAACCTCAAAATTTGGCCCAAAAAAACCTTTTCCTCACATTTCAGTGTTCGAAAGTTCTGGAATCTGAGAGGAGCCACAAATTTTCTTCCACCCAGCATTCCCCCAAGTCTCCTGAAACAAATTGTACCTCACTTGTGTGGGTAGGCCTAGCGCCTGCGACAGGAAAAGCCACAAAACACAATGTGGACACATCACATTTTCCTAAAAAAAACAGAGCTGTTTTTTGCAAAGTGCCTAGCTGTGGATTTTGGCTTCTAGCTCAGCTGGCACCTAGGGAGACCTACGAAACCTGTGCATTTTTTAAAAGTAGACACCTAGGGGAATCCACGATGGGGTGACTTGTGGGGCTCTCACCAAGTTCTGTTACCCAGAATCCTTTGCAAGCCTCAATATTTGGAGGAAAAAACACTTTTTCCTCACATTTCGGTGATAGAAAGTCCTGGAATCTGAGAGGAGCCACATATTTCCTTCCACCCAACAATTCTCCAAGTGTCCCAATAAAAATGGTACCTCACTTGTGTGGGTAGGCCTAGCGCCTGCGACAGGAAATGTCACAAAACAAGATGTGGACACATCACATTTTCCTAAAGAAAACATAGCTGTTTTTTGCAAAGTGCCTAGCTGTGGATTTTGGCCTCTAGCGTAGCCGGCACCTAGAGAAACCTACCAAACCTGTGCATTTTTTAAAACTAGACACCTAGAGGAATCCAAGATGGGGTGACTTGTGGGACTCGCGCCAGGTTCTGTTACCCAGAACCCTTTGCAAACCTCAATATTTGACACAAAAAACACTTTTTCCTCACATTTCGGTGTTCGAAAGTTCTGGAATCTGACAGGAGCCTTAAATGTCTTTCCACCCAGCATTCCCCTGAGTCTCCCGATAAAAATGGTACCTCACTTGTGTGGGTATGCCTAGCGCCTGCGACAAGAAATGCCACAAAACACAACGTGGACACATCACATTTTCCTAAAAAAACCAGAGCTGTTTTTTGCAAAGTGCCTGGCTGTAGATTTTGGCCTCTAGCTCAGCCGGCACCTAGGGAAACCTACCAAACCTATGCATTTTTTAAAACTAGACACCAAGGGAATTCCAAGATGGGGTGACTTGTGGGGCTCGCACCAGGTTCTGTTACCCAGAATCCTTTGCAAACCTCAATATTTGGAGAAAAAAAACACTTTTACCTCCAATTTCGGTGATAGAGAGTCCTGGAATCTGTGAGGAGCCACAAATTTTCTTCCACCCAGCATTCCCCTGAGTCTCCCGATAAAAATGGTACCTCACTTGTGTGGGTAGGCCCAGCGCCTGCAACAAGAAATGCCACAAAACACAATGTGGACACATCACATTTTCCTAAAAAAAACAGAGCTGTTTTTTGCAAAGTGCCTAGCTGTGGATTTTGGCTTCTAGCTCAGCCGGCACCTAAGGAGACCTACCAAACCTGTAGATTTTTTTAAACTAGACACCAAGGGGAATCCAAGATGGGGTGACTTGTGGGGCTCTCACCATGTTCTGTTACCCAGAATCCTTTGCAACCCTCAGTATTCAGTTAAAAACACTTTTTCCTCACATTTCGGTGATAGAAAGTTCTGGAATCTGAGAGGAGCCACGAATTTCCTTCCACCCAACATTTCCCCAAGTGTCCTAATAAAAATGGTACCTCACTTGTGTGGGTAGGCCTAGCGCCTGCAAACAGAAATGCCACAAAACACAACGTGGACACATCACATTTTCCTAAAAACAACAGAGCTGTTTTTTGCAAAGTGCCTAGCTGTGGATTGTGGTCTCTAGCTCAGCCGGCACCTAGGGAGACCTACCAAACCTGTGCATTTTTTAAAACTAGACACCTAGGGGAATCTAAGATGAGGTAACTTGTGGGGCTAGCGCCAGGTTCTGTTACCCAGAATCCTTTGCAAACCTCGATATTTGACACAAAAAATACTTTTTCCTCACATTTCGGTGTTCGAAAGTTCTGGAATCTGACAGGAGCCACAAATTTCTTTCGCACCAGTATTTCCCTGAGTCTCCCAATAAAAATGGTACCTCACTTGTGTGGGTAGGCCTAGCGTCTGCGGCAAGAAATGCCATAAAACACAACATGGACACATCACATTTTCATAAAAAAACAGAGCTGTTTTTTGCAAAGTGCCTAGCTGTGGATTTTGGCTTCTAGCTCAGCTGGCACCTAGGGAGACCTACGAAACCTGTGCATTTTTTAAAAGTAGACACCTAGGGGAATCCACGATGGGGTGACTTGTGGGGCTCTCACCAACTTCTGTTACCCAGAATCCTTTGCAAGCCTCAATTTTTGGAGGAAAAAACACGTTTTCCTTACATTTCAGTGATAGAAAGTTCTGGAACCTGAGAGGAGCCGCAAATTTCCTTCCACCCATCCTTTACCCAAGTCTCCCAATAAAAATGGTACCTCACTTGTGTGGATAGGCCTAGCGCCTGCAACAGGAAATGCCACAAAACAAGATGTGGACACATCACATTTTCATAAAGAAAACAGAGCTGTTTTTCCCAAAGTGCCTAGCTGTGGATTTTGGCGTCTATCTCAGCCGGCACCTAGGGAGACCTACCAAACCTGTAGATTTTTTAAAACTAGACCCCAAGGGGAATCCAAGATGGGGTGACTTGTGGGGCTCTCACCAGGTTCTGTTACCCAGAATCCTTTGCAACCCTAAGTATTCAGTTAAAAATACTTTTTCCTCACATTTCGGTGATAGAAAGTTCTGGAATCTGAGAGGAGCCATGAATTTCCTTCCACCTAACATTTGCCCAAGTGTCCCAATAAAAATGGTACCTCACTTGTGTGGGTAGGCCTAGCGTCTGCAACAGGAAATGTCGCAAAACAAGATGTGGACACATCACATTTTCCTAAAGAAAACATAGCTGTTTTTTGCAAAGTGCCAGGCTGTGGATTTTGGCCTCTAGCTCATCCGGCACCTGGGGAAACCTACCAAACCTGTGCATTTTTTAAAACTAGACATCTATGGGAATCCAAGATGGGGTGACTAGTGGGGTTCTCACCAAGTTCTGTTACCCAGAATCCTTTGCAAGCCTCAATATTTGGAATGAAAAACACTTTTTCGGCACATTTCGGTGATAGAATGTTCGAGAATCTGAGAGGAGCCACAAATCTCCTTCCACCCAGCATTACCCTGAGTCTCCCGATAAAAATGGTACCTCACTTGTGTGGGTAGGCCTGGCGACAAGAAATGCCACAAAACAGAACGTGGACACATCACATTTTCCTAAAAAAAACAGAGCTGTTTTTTGCAAAGTGCCTGGCTATGGATTGTGGCTTCTAGCTCAGCCGCACATAGGGAGACCTACCAAACCTGTGCATTTTTGAAGACTAGACACTTAGGGGAATCCACGATGGGGTGACTTGTGGGGCTCTCACCAAGTTCTGTTACCCAGAATCCTATGCAAGCCTCAATTCTTGGAGGAGAAAACACTTTTTCCTCACATTTCAGTGATAAAAAGTTCTGGAATCTAAAAGGAGCCACAAATTTCCTTCCACCCACCATTTCCCCAAACCTCCCAATAAAAATGGTACATCACTTGTGTGGATAGGCCTAGCGCCTGCATCAGGAAATGCCACAAAAGAAGAAGTGGACACATCACATTTTCCTAAAGAAAACAGAGCTGTTTTTTGCAAAGTGCCTAGCTGTGGATTTTGGTGTCTAGCTCAGCCGGCAGCTAGGGAGACCTCCCAAAGCTGTAGATTTTTGAAAACTAGACACCAAGGGGAATCCAAGATGGGGTGACTTGTGATGCTCTCGCCAAGTTCTGCTACTCAGAATCCTTTGCAAGCCTCAATATTTGGAAGAAAAAACATTTTTTCCTCACATTTCGGTGATAGAAAGTTCTGGAATCTGAGGAGAGCCACAAATTTCTTTCCACCCAACATTTCCCCAAGTCTCCCAATAAAAATGGTACCTCACGTGTGTGGGTAGGCCTAGCGGCTGCAACAGGAAATGTCACAAAACAAGATGTGGACACATCACATTTTCCTAAAGAAAACATAGCTGTTTTTTGCAAAGTGCCTGGCTGTGGATTTTTGCCTCTAGCTCATCCGGCACCTAGGGAAACCTACCAAACCTGTGCATTTTTTTAAACTAGACACCTATGGGAATCCAAGATGGGGTGACTAGTGTGGTTCTCACCAAGTTCTGTTACCCAGAATCCTTTGCAAGCCTCAATATTTGGAACGAAAAACACTTTTTTGTCACTTTTCGGTGTAAGAATGTTCTAGAATCTGAGAGGAGCCACACATTTCGTTCCACCCAGCATTACCCTGAGTCTCCCGATAAAAATGGTACCTCACTTGTGTGGGGATGCCTAGTGCCTGCGACAGGAAATGCCACAAAACACAACGTGGACACATCACATTTTCCTAAAAAAAACAGAGCTGTTTTTTGCAAAGTGCCTGGCTGTGGATTGTGGCTTCTAGCTCAGCCGACACATAGGGAGACCTACCAAACCTGTGCATTTTTGAAGACCAGACACTTAGGGGAATCCACAATGGGGTGACTTGTGGGTCTCTCACCAAGTTCTGTTACCCAATATCCTTTGCAAGCCTCAATTCTTGGAGGAGAAAACACTTTTTTCTCACATTTCAGTGATAAAAAGTTCTGGAATCTAAGAGGAGCCACAAATTTCCTTCCACCCACCATTTCCCCAAGTCTCCCAATAAAAATGGTACATCACTTGTGTGGATAGGCCTAGCGCCTGCATCAGGAAATGCCACAAAAGAAGAAGTGGACACATCACATTTTCCTAAAGAAAACAGAGCTGTTTTTTACAAAGTGCCTAGTTGTGGATTTTGGTGTCTAGCTCAGCCGGCACCTATGGAGACCTCCCAAACCTGTAGATTTTTGAAAACTAGACACCTAGGGGAATCCAAGATGGGGTGACTTGTGATGCTCTCACCAAGTTCTGCTACTCAGAATCCTTTGCAAGCCTCAATATTTGGAAGAAAAAACTTTTTTTCCTCACATTTCGGTGATATAAAGTTCTGGAATCTGAGGAGAGCCACAAATTTCTTTCCACCCAACATTTCCCCAAGTCTCCCAATAAAAATAGTATCTCACGTGTGTGGGTAGGCCTAGCGCCTGCAACAGGAAATGTTACAAAACAAGATCTGGACACATCACATTTTACTAAAGAAAACATAGCTGTTTTTTGCAAAGTGCCTAGCTGTGGATTTTGTCCTCTAGCTCAGCCGGCACCTAGGGAAACCGATCAAACCTGTGCAATTTTTAAAACTAGACACCAAGGGGAATCAAAGATGGGGTGACTTGTGATGCTTATACCAAGTTCTGTTACCCAGAATACTTTGCAAACCTCAATATTTGGAAGCAAAACACGTTTTCCTCACATTTCGGTGTAGAAAGTTCTGGAATCTGAGAGGAGCCACAAATTTCCTTTCACCCAGCATTTTCCCAAGTCTCCTAATTAAAATTGAACCTCACTTGTGTGGGTAGACCTAGCGCCTGAGACAGGAAATTACACCAATCAAGATGTGGACATATCATATTTTCCTAAAGAAAACAGAGCTATTTTTTACAAAGTGCCTAGCTGTGGATTTTGCCCTCCAGCTCAGCCGGCACCTGGGGAAACCTACCAAACCTGTGCATTTTTTAAAACTAGACACCTAGGGGAATCCAAGATGGGGTGACTTGTGGGGCTCCCGCCAGGTCCTCTTACCAAGAATCCTTTGCAAACCTCAATATTTGCCACAAAAAACACTTTTCCTCACGTTTCGGTCATAGAAAGTTCTGGAATCTGACGGGAGACCCAAATTTCCTTCAACTCAGCATTCTCCCAAGTCTACTGATAAAAATGGTACCTCACTTGTCTGGATAGGCCTCGCGCCTGCAACAGGAAATGCCACAAAACACAATGTGGACACATCACATTTTCCTAAATAAAATAGAGCTGTTTTTTGCAAAGTGCCTAGCTGTGGATTTTGGCTTCTAGCTCAGCCGGCACCTAGTGAGACCTACAAAACCTGTGCATTTTTTTTAAACTGGACACCTAGGGGAATCCACGATGGGTTGGCTTGTGGGGCTCTCACCAAGTTCTGTTACCCAGAATCCTTTGCAAGCCTCAATATTTGGAGGAAAAAACACTTTTTCCTCACATTTTGGTGATAGAAAGTTGTGGAATCTGAGAGGAGACACAAATTTCCTTCAACCCAGCATTTCCCCAAGTCTCTCAATAAAAATGGTACCTCACTTGTCTGGATAGGCCTCGCGCCTGCAACAGGAAATGCCACAAAACAAAATGTGGACACATCACATTTTCCTAAAGAAAACAGAGCTGGATTTTGCAAAGTGCATAGCCGTGGATTTTGGCGTCTAGCTCAGCCGGCACCTCGGGAGCCCTACCAAACCTGTAGATTTTTGAAAACTAGACACCAAGGGGAATCCAAGATGGGATGACTTGTGGGGCTCTCACCAGGTTCTGTTACCCAGAATCCTTTGCAAACCTCAATATTTGACACAAAAGACACTTTTTCCTCACATTTCGGTGTTCGAAAGTTCTGGAATCTGACAGGAGCCACAACTTTCTTTCCACCCAGCATTTCCTAAGTCTCCCGATAAAAATGGTACCTCACTTGTTTGGGTAGGCCTAGCACCTGCAACAGGAAATGCCACAAAACACAACGTGGACACATCACATTTTCCTAAAAGCAACAGAGCTGTTTTTTGCAAAGTGCCAAGCTGTGGATTGTGGCCTCTAGCTCAGCCGGCACCTAGAGAGACCTACCAAACCTGTGCTTTTTAAAAAAAAAGACACCTAGGGGAATCCAGGATGGGGTGACTTGTGGGGCTCTCACCAATTTCTGTTACCCAGAATCCTTTGCAAGACTCAATATTTGGAACAAAAAACACTTTTCGTCACATTTCGGTGATGGAAAGTTCTGGATCTGAGATGAGCCACAAATTTCATTCCACCCAGCATTTCCCCAAGTCTCCCAATAAAATGGTACCTCACCTGTATGGGTAGGCCAAGCGCCTGTGACAGGAAATGCCACAAAACAAGATGTCGAAACAACACATTTTCCTAAAAAAACATAGCTGTTTTTTGCAAATTGCTTAGCTGTGGATTTTGGCCTCTAGCTCAGCCGGCACCTAGGGAAACCTACCAAACCTGTGCATTTTTTAAAACAAGACACCTAGGGGAACCCAAGATGGGGTGACTTGTTGAGCTTGCGCCAGGGTCTGTTACCCAGAGTCCTTTGCAAACCTCAATATTTGACACAAAAAACACTTGTTCCTCACATTTCGGTGTTCGAAAGTTCTGGAATCTGACAGGAGCAACAAATTTCTTTCCACCCAGCATTTCCCAAGTCTCCCGATAAAAATGGTACCTCACTTGTTTGGCTTAGAACCTGCAACAGGAAATGCCACAAAACACAACGTGGACACATCACATTTTCCTAAAAACAACAGAGCTCTTTCTTGCAAAGTGCCTAGCTGTGGATTGTGGCCTCTAGCTCAGCCGGCACCTAGGGAGACCTACCAAACCTGTGCATTTTTTAAAACTAGACACCTCGGGAATCCAAGATGGGGTGACTTGTGGGGCTCTCACCAAGTTCTGTTACCCAGAATCCTTTGGAAGCCTCGATATTTGGAACAAAAAACACTTTTTCCTCACATTTCGGTGATGGAAAGTTCTGGAATCTGAGAGGACCCACAAATTTCCTTCCACAGAGCATTTCCCCAAGTCTCCCAATAACATTGGTACCTCACCTGCGTGGGTAGGCCTAGCGCCTGTTACAGGAAATGCCACAAAACAAGATGTCGACACAACACATTTTCCTAAAGAAAACAGAGCTGTTTTTTGCAAATTGCCGAGCTGTGGATTTTGCCCTCCCGCTCAGCCGGCACCTAGGGAAACCTACCAAGCCTGTGCATTTTTGAGAACTAGACACCTAGGGGAATCCAAGATGGGGTGACTTGTGGGGCTCCCGCCAGGTTCTGTTACCCAGAATCCGTTGCAAACCTCAATATTTGCCACAAAAAAACACTTTTTCCTCACATTTTGGTGATAGAAAGTTCTGGAATCTGAGAGGAGCCACACATTTCCTTCCACCCAGCATTCCCCCAAGTTTCCTGATAAAAATGGTACCTCACTTGTGTGGGTAGGCCTAGCGCCTGCCAAAGGAAATGCAACAAAACACAATGTGGACACATCACATTTTCCTAAAAAAAACAGAGCTGTTTTTTGCAAAGTGCCTAGCTGTGGATTTTGGATTCTAGCTCAGCCGGCCCCTAGGGAGACCTACCATACCTGTGCATTTTTTAAAACTAGACACCTAGGGAAATCCACGCTGGGGTGACTTGTGGGGCTCTCACCAAGTTCTGTTACTAAGAATCCTTTGCAAGCCTCAATGTTTGGAAGAAAAAACACTTTTTCTTCACATTTCGGTAATAGAAAGTTCTGGAATCAGAAAGGAGCCACAAATTTCCTTCCACCCAGCATTTCCCAAGTCTCCCAATAAAAAAGCTACCTCACTTGTGTGGATAGGCATATCGCCTGTAACAGGAAATGCCACAAAATAAGATGTGGACACAGCACATTTTCCTAAAAAAACAGAGCTGTTTTTTGCACAGTGCCTGGCTGTGGATTTTATCTTCTAGCTCAGCCGACCCCTAGGGAGACCTACCAAACCTGTGCATTTTTTAAAACTAGACACCTAGGGGTATCCAAGATGGGGTGAATTGTGGGGCTCTCACCAAGTTCTGTTACCCAGAATCCTTTGCAAGCCTCAATATTTGGAAGAAAAAACACATTTTCCTCACATTTCGGTGATAGAAACTTCTGGAATCTGAGAGGAGCCACACATTTCCTTCCACCCAGCATTCCCCCAGGTTTCCTGATAAAAATGGTACCTCACTTGTGTGGGTAGGCCTAGCGCCTGCCAAAGGAAATGCAACAAAACACAATGTGGACACATCACATTTTCCTAAAAAAAACAGAGCTGTTTTTTGCAAAGTGCCTAGCTGTGGATTTTGGATTCTAGCTCAGCCGGCCCCTAGGGAGACCTACCATACCTGTGCATTTTTTAAAACTAGACAACTAGGGAAATCCACGCTGGGGTGACTTGTGGGGCTCTCACCAAGTTCTGTTACCCAGAATCCTTTGCAAGCCTCAATGTTTGGAAGAAAAAACACTTTTTCTTCACATTTCGGTAATAGAAAGTTCTGGAATCAGAAAGGAGCCACAAATTTCCTTCCACCCAGCATTTCCCAAGTCTCCCAATAAAGAAGCTACCTCACTTGTGTGGATAGGCATATCGCCTGTAACAGGAAATGCCACAAAATAAGATGTGGACACAGTGTATTTTCCTAAAGAAAACAGAGCTGTTTTTAGCAAAGTGCCTAGCTGTGGGTGTTGGCTTCTAGCTCAGCCGGCACCTAGGGAAACCTACCAAACCTGTGCATTTTTTAAAGCTAGCCACCTAGGGGAATCCAAGATGTGGTGACTTGTGGGGCTCGCACCAGGTTCTGTTACCCAGAATCGTTTGCAAGCCTCAATATTTGGAAGAAAAACCACTTTTTCCTCACATTTCGGTGATAGAAAGTTCTGGAATCTGAGAAGAGTCACAAATTTTCTTCCATCCAGCATTCCCCCAAGTCTCCTGATAAAAATGGTACCTCACCTATGTGGGTAGGCCTAGCGCCAGCGACAGGAAATGCCACAAAACACAAAGTGGACACATCACATTTTCCTAAAAAAACAGAGCTGTTTTTTGCAAAGTGCCTAGCTGTGGATTTTATCTTCTAGCTCAGCCGACCCCTAGGGACACCTACCAAACCTGTGCATTTTTTAAAACTAGACACCTAGGGGAATCCAAGATGGGGTGAATTGTGGGGCTCTCACCAAGTTCTGTTACCCAGAATCCTTTGCAAGCCTCAATATTTGGAAGAAAAAACACATTTTCCTCACATTTCGGTGATAGAAGCTTCTGGAATTTGAGAGGAGCCACAAATTTCCTTCCACCCAGCATTCCCCCAATTCTCCTGATAAAAATGGCACATCACTTGTCTGGGTAGGCCTCGCTCCTGCGACAGGAGATGCCAGAAAACAAGTGGACACATCACATTTTCCTAAAAAAACCACAGAGGTGTTTTTTGCAAAGTTCCTATCTGTGGATTTTGGCCTTTATCTCAGCCGGCACCTAGGGAAACCTACCAAACCTGTGGATTTGTGAACACTAGACACCTAGGGAAATCTAAGA
Source organism: Pleurodeles waltl (assembly GCF_031143425.1). Taxonomy (NCBI): domain Eukaryota; kingdom Metazoa; phylum Chordata; class Amphibia; order Caudata; family Salamandridae; genus Pleurodeles; species Pleurodeles waltl. The sequence continues at coordinate 638,441,081 of NC_090447.1, forward strand.
TGGGGGGACTTGTGAGGCTCTCACTAGGTTCGGTTACCTGGAATCCTTTTCAAACCTCAATATTTGGAACAAAAAACACTTTTTCCTCACATTTTGGTGATAGAAAGTTCTGGAGTCTGAGAGGAGACACAAATTTCCTTCCACCCAACATTCCCCCAAGTCTCCCGATAAAAATGGTACCTCACTTGTGTGGGTAGGCCTAGTACCTGCGACAGAAAATGCCACAAAACAAGATGTGGACACATCACATTTTCTAAAAAAAAAGAGCTGTTATTTGCAAAGTGCCTAGCTGTGAATGCTGTCGTCTAGCTCAGCCGGCACCTAGGGAGACCTACCAAACCTGTGGATTTTTGAAAACTAGACACCAGGGGGAATCCAAGATGGGGTGACTTGTGGGGCTCTCACCAACTTCTGTTACCCAGAATCCTTTGCAAACCTCAATATTTGGAAGCAAAACACGTTTTCCTCACATTTCGCTGTAGAAAGTTCTGGAATCTGAGAGGAGCCACAAATTTCCTTTCACCCAGCATTTTCCCAAGTCTCCTAATTAAAATTGAACCTCACTTGTGTGGGTAGGCCTAGCGCCTGAGACAGGAAATGACACAAATCAAGATGTGGACATATCATATTTTCCTAAAGAAAACAGAGCTATTTTTTACAAAGTGCCTAGCTGTGGATTTTGCCCTCCAGCTCAGCCAGCACCTGGGGAAACCTACCAAACCTGTGCATTTTTTAAAACTAGACACCTAGGGGAATCCAAGATGGGGTGACTTGTGGGGCTCCAGCCAGGTCGTCTTACCAAGAATCCTTTGCAAACCTCAATATTTGCCACAAAAAACCCTTTTCCTCACGTTTCGGTCATAGAAAGTTCTGGAATCTGACAGGAGACCCAAATTTCCTTCAACTCAGCATTCTCCCAAGTCTCCTGATAAAAATGGTACCTCACTTGTGTGGGTAGCCCTAGCGCCTGCGACAGGAAATGCCACAAAACACAATGTGGACACATCACATTTTCCTAAATAAAATAGAGCTGTTTTTTGCAAAGTGCCTATCTGTGGATTTTGGCTTCTAGCTCAGCCGGCACCTAGGGAGACCTACCAAACCTGTGCATTTTTTAAAACTAGACACCAATGGGAATCCAAGATGGGGTGACTTGTGGGGCTCTCACCAAGTTCTGTTACCCAGAATCCTTTGCAAGCCTCAATATTTGGAACAAAAAACGATTTTTCGTCACTTTTCGGTGATAGAAAGTTCTGGAATCTGAGAGGAGCCATGAATTTTCTTCCACCCAGCATTCCCCAGAGTCCACTGATAAAAATGGTACCTCACTTGTGTGGGTAGGCCTAGCGCCTGCGACAAGAAATGCCACAAAACACAACGTGGACACATCATATTTTCCTAAAAAAAACAGAGCTGATTTTTGCAAAGTGGCTAGCTGTCGATTTTGGGTTCTAGCTCAGCCGGCACCTAGGGAGACCTACCAAACCTGTGCATTTTTGAAGACTAGACACCTAGGGGAATCCACGATGGGGTGACTTGTGGGGCTCGCACCAGGTTCTGTTACCCAGAATCGTTTGCAAGCCTCAATATTTGGAAGAAAAACCACTTTTTCCTCACATTTCGGTGATAGAAAGTTCTGGAATCTGAGAAGAGTCACAAATTTTCTTCCATCCAGCATTCCCCCAAGTCTCCTGATAAAAATGGTACCTCACCTATGTGGGTAGGCCTAGCGTCAGCGACAGGAAATGCCACAAAACACAAAGTGGACACATCACATTTTCCTAAAAAAACAGAGCTGTTTTTTGCAAAGTGCCTAGCTGTGGATTTTATCTTCTAGCTCAGCCGACCCCTAGGGAGACCTACCAAACCTGTGCATTTTTTAAAACTAGACACCTAGGGGAATCCAAGATGGGGTGAATTGTGGGGCTCTCACCAAGTTCTGTTACCCAGAATCCTTTGCAAGCCTCAATATATGGAAGAAAAAACACATTTTCCTCACATTTCGGTGATAGAAACTTCTGGAATCTGAGAGGAGCCACAAATTTCCTTCCACCCAGCATTCCCCCAAGTCTCCTGATAAAAATGGCACGTCACTTGTCTGGGTAGGCCTCGCTCCTGCGACAGGAGATGCCAGAAAACAAGTGGACACATCACATTTTCCTAAAAAAACCACAGAGGTGTTTTTTGCAAAGTTCCTATCTGTGGATTTTGGCCTTTATCTCAGCCGGCACCTAGGGAAACCTACCAAACCTGTGGATTTGTGAACACTAGACACCTAGGGAAATCTAAGATGGGGGGACTTGTGAGGCTCTCACTAGGTTCGGTTACCTGGAATCCTTTTCAAACCTCAATATTTGGAACAAAAAACACTTTTTCCTCACATTTTGGTGATAGAAAGTTCTGGAGTCTGAGAGGAGACACAAATTTCCTTCCACCCAACATTCCCCCAAGTCTCCCGATAAAAATGGTACCTCACTTGTGTGGGTAGGCCTAGCACCTGCGACAGAAAATGCCACAAAACAAGATGTGGACACATCACATTTTCTAAAAAAAAAGAGCTGTTATTTGCAAAGTGCCTAGCTGTGAATGCTGTCGTCTAGCTCAGCCGGCACCTAGGGAGACCTACCAAACCTGTGGATTTTTGAAAACTAGACACCAGGGGGAATCCAAGATGGGGTGACTTGTGGGGCTCTCACCAACTTCTGTTACCCAGAATCCTTTGCAAACCTCAATATTTGGAAGCAAAACACGTTTTCCTCACATTTCGCTGTAGAAAGTTCTGGAATCTGAGAGGAGCCACAAATTTCCTTTCACCCAGCATTTTCCCAAGTCTCCTAATTAAAATTGAACCTCACTTGTGTGGGTAGGCCTAGCGCCTGAGACAGGAAATGACACAAATCAAGATGTGGACATATCATATTTTCCTAAAGAAAACAGAGCTATTTTTTACAAAGTGCCTAGCTGTGGATTTTGCCCTCCAGCTCAGCCGGCACCTGGGGAAACCTACCAAACCTGTGCATTTTTTAAAACTAGACACCTAGGGGAATCCAAGATGGGGTGACTTGTGGGGCTCTCACCAAGTTCTGTTACCCAGAATCCTTTGCAAGCCTCAATATTTGGAACAAAAAACGATTTTTCATCACTTTTCGGTGATAGAAAGTTCTGGAATCTGAGAGGAGCCATGAATTTTCTTCCACCCAGCATTCCCCAGAGTCCACTGATAAAAATGGTACCTCACTTGTGTGGGTAGGCCTAGCGCCTGTGACAAGAAATGCCACAAAACACAACGTGGACACATCATATTTTCCTAAAAAAAACAGAGCTGATTTTTGCAAAGTGGCTAGCTGTCAATTTTGGGTTCTAGCTCAGCCGGCACCTAGGGAGACCTACCAAACCTGTGCATTTTTGAAGACTAGACACCTAGGGGAATCCACGATGGGGCGACTTGTGGGGCTCTCACCAAGTTCTGTTAGCCAGAATCCTTTGCAAGCCTCAATATTTGGAAGAAAAAACACATTTTCCTCACATTTCGGTGATAAAAACTTCTGGAATCTGAGAGGAGCCACGAATTTCCTTCCACCCAGCATTCCCCCAAGTCTCCTGATAAAAATGGCACCTCACTTGTCTGGGTAGGCCTCGCTCCTGCGACAGGAGATGCCAGAAAACACGTGGACACATCACATTTTCCTAAAAAAAACACAGAGGGTTTTTTTGCAAAGTTCCTATCTGTGGATTTTGGCCTTTATCTCAGCCGGCACCTAGAGAAACCTACCAAACCTGTGGATTTGTGAACACTAGACACCTAGGGGAATCTAAGATGGGGTGACTTGTGGGGCTCTCACTAGGTTCGGTTACCTGGAATCCTTTTCAAACCTCAATATTTGGAACAAAAAACACTTTTTCCTCACATTTTGGTGATAGAAAGTTCTGGAGTCTGAGAGGAGCCACAAATTTCCTTCCACCCAACATTCCCCCAAGTCTCCCGATAAAAATGGTACCTCACTTGTGTGGGTAGGCCTAGACCTGCTACAGAAAATGCCACAAAACAAGATGTGGACACATCACATTTTCTAAAAAAAAAAAGAGCTGTTATTTGCAAAGTGCCTAGCTGTGAATGTTGTCGGCTAGCTCAGCCGGCACCTAGGGAGACCTACCAAACCTGTGGATTTTTGAAAACTAGACACCAGGGGGAATCCAAGATGGGGTGACTTGTGGGGCTCTCACCAACTTCTGTACCCCAGAATCCTTTGCAAACCTCAATATTTGGAAGCAAAACACTTTTTCCTCACATTTCGGTGTAGAAAGTTCTGGAATCTGAGAGGAGCCACAAAATTCCTTTCACCCAGCATTTCCCCAAGTCTCCCAATTAAAATTGAACCTCACTTGTGTGGGTAGGCCTAGCGCCTGAGACAGGAAATGACACAAATCAAGATGTGGACACATCACATTTTACTAAAGAAAACAGAGCTGTTTTTTGCAAAGTGCCAAGCTGTGGATTTTGCCCTCCAGCTCAGCCGGCACCTGGGGAAACCTACCAAACCTGTGCATTTTTTAAAACTAGACACCTAGGGGAATCCAAGATGGGGTGGCTTGTGGAGCTCCCGCCAGGTCCTCTTACCCAGAATCCTTTGCAAACCTCAATATTTGCCACAAAAAACACTTTTCCTCAAGTTTCGGTCATAGAAAGTTCTGGAATCTGACAGGAGCCCCAAATTTCCTTCAACTCAGCATCCTCCCAAGTCTCCTGATAAAAATGGTACCTCACTTGTGTGGGTAGCCCTAGCGCCTGCGACAGGAAATGCCACAAAACACAATGTGGACACATCACATTTTCCTAAATAAAATAGAGCTGTTTTTTGCAAAGTGCCTAGCTATGGATTTTAGCTTCTAGCTCAGCCAGCACCTAGGGAGACCTACCAAACCTGTGCATTTTTTAAAACTAGACACCAATGGGAATCCATGATGGGGTGACTTGTGGGGCTCTCACCAAGTTCTGTTACATAGAATCCTTTGCAAGCCTCAATATTTGGAACAAAAAACAATTTTTCGTCACTTTTCGGTGATAGAAAGTTCTGGAATCTGAGAGGAGCCATAAATTTCCTTCCACCCAGCATTCCCCTGAGTCTACTGATAAAAATGGTACCTCACTTGTGTGGGTAGGCCTAGCGCCTGCGACAAGAAATGCCACAAAACACAACGTAGACACATCATATTTTCCTAAAAAAACCAGCTGTTTTTTGCAAAGTGGCTAGCTGTCGATTTTGGGTTCTAGCTCAGCCGGCACCTAGGGAGACCTACCAAACCTGTGCATTTTTGAACACTAGACACCTAGGGGAATCCACGATGGGGTGACTTGTGGGGCTCTCACCAAGTTCTGTTACCCAGAATCCTTTGCAAGCCTCAATTTTTGGAGGAGAAAACACTTTTTCCTCACATTTCAGTGATAGAAAGTTCTGGAATCTGAGAGGAGCCACAAATATCCTTCCACCCAGCATTTCCCCAAGTTTAAAAAAAAAATGGTACCTCACTTGTGTGGATAGGCCTAGCGCCTGCAACAGGAAATGCCACAAAACAAGATGTGGACACACCACATTTTCCTAAAGAAAACAGAGCTGATTTTTACAAAGTGCCTAGCTGTGGATTTTGGCGTCTAGCTCAGCCGGCACCTAGGGAGACCTACCAAACCTGTAGATTTTTGAAAACTAGACACCAAGGGGAGTCCAAGATGGGGTGACTTGTGGGGCTCTCACTAGGTTCTGTTACCCAGAATCCTTTACAAACCTCAATATTTGACACAAAAAAACACCTTTTCCTCACATTTCGGTAATAGAAAATTCTGGAATCTTAGAGGAACCACAAATATCCTTCCACCCAGCATTTCCCCAAGTCTCTCAATAAAAATGGTACCTCACTTGTTTGGGTAGGACTACCGCCTGCAACAGGATATGTCACAAAACAAGATGTGGACACATCACATTTTACTAAAGAAAACAGAGCTGTTTTTTGCAAAGTGCCAAGCTGTGGATTTTGCCCTCCAGCTCAGCCGGCACCTGGGGAAACCTACCAAACCTGTGCATTTTTTAAAACTAGACACCTAGGGGAATCCAAGATGGGGTGGCTTGTGGAGCTCCCGCCAGGTCCTCTTACCCAGAATCCTTTGCAAACCTCAATATTTGCCACAAAAAACACTTTTCCTCAAGTTTCGGTCATAGAAAGTTCTGGAATCTGACAGGAGCCCCAAATTTCCTTCAACTCAGCATCCTCCCAAGTCTCCTGATAAAAATGGTACCTCACTTGTGTGGGTAGCCCTAGCGCCTGCGACAGGAAATGCCACAAAACACAATGTGGACACATCACATTTTCCTAAATAAAATAGAGCTGTTTTTTGCAAAGTGCCTAGCTATGGATTTTAGCTTCTAGCTCAGCCAGCACCTAGGGAGACCTACCAAACCTGTGCATTTTTTAAAACTAGACACCAATGGGAATCCATGATGGGGTGACTTGTGGGGCTCTCACCAAGTTCTGTTACATAGAATCCTTTGCAAGCCTCAATATTTGGAACAAAAAACAAATTTTCGTCACTTTTCGGTGATAGAAAGTTCTGGAATCTGAGAGGAGCCATAAATTTCCTTCCACCCAGCATTCCCCTGAGTCTACTGATAAAAATGGTACCTCACTTGTGTGGGTAGGCCTAGCGCCTGCGACAAGAAATGCCACAAAACACAACGTAGACACATCATATTTTCCTAAAAAAACCAGCTGTTTTTTGCAAAGTGGCTAGCTGTCGATTTTGGGTTCTAGCTCAGCCGGCACCTAGGGAGACCTACCAAACCTGTGCATTTTTTAACACTAGACACCTAGGGGAATCCACGATGGGGTGACTTGTGGGGCTCTCACCAAGTTCTGTTACCCAGAATCCTTTGCAAGCCTCAATTTTTAGAGGAGAAAACACTTTTTCCTCACATTTCAGTGATAGAAAGTTCTGGAATCTGAGAGGAGCCACAAATATCCTTCCACCCAGCATTTCCCCAAGTTTAAAAAAAAAATGGTACCTCACTTGTGTGGATAGGCCTAGCGCCTGCAACAGGAAATGCCACAAAACAAGATGTGGACACACCACATTTTCCTAAAGAAAACAGAGCTGATTTTTACAAAGTGCCTAGCTGTGGATTTTGGCGTCTAGCTCAGCCGGCACCTAGGGAGACCTACCAAACCTGTAGATTTTTGAAAACTAGACACCAAGGGGAGTCCAAGATGGGGTGACTTGTGGGGCTCTCACTAGGTTCTGTTACCCAGAATCCTTTACAAACCTCAATATTTGACACAAAAAAACACCTTTTCCTCACATTTCGGTGATAGAAAATTCTGGAATCTTAGAGGAACCACAAATATCCTTCCACCCAGCATTTCCCCAAGTCTCTCAATAAAAATGGTACCTCACTTGTTTGGGTAGGACTACCGCCTGCAACAGGATATGTCACAAAACAAGATGTGGACACATCACATTTTACTAAAGAAAACAGAGCTGTTTTTTGCAAAGTGCCTAGCTGTGGATTTTGGCCTCTAGCTCAGCCGGCACCTAGGGAAACCTACCAAACGTGTGCATTTTTTAAAACTAGACACCTAGAGGAATCCAACATGGGGTGACTTATGGGGCTCGCGCCAGGTTCTGTTACCAATAATCCTTTGCAAACCTCAATATTTGACACAAAAACAATTTTCACTCACATTTCGGTGTTCGAAAGTTCTGGAATCTAACAGGAGCCACAAAGTTTTTTCCACCCAGCATTCACCCAAATCTCCTGATAAAAATGGTACGTCAGTAGTGTGGGTAGGCCTAGCTCCTGCGACAGGAAATGACACAAAACACAATGTGGACACATCACATTTTCCTAAGAAAAACAGAGCTGGTTTTTGCAAAGTGCCTAGCTGTGGATTTTGGCTTCTAGCTCAGCTGGCACCTAGTGAGACCTGCAAAACCTGTGCATTTTTAAAACTAGACACCTAGGGGAATCCACAATGGGGTGACTTGTGGGGCTCTCACCAAGTTCTGTTACCCAAAATCCTTTGCAAGCCTCAATATTTGGAGGAAAAAACACTTTTTCCTCACATTTCGGTGATAGAAAGTTCTGGAATCCGAGAGGAGCAACAAATTTGATTCAACCCAGCATTTCCCCAAATCTCCCAATAAAAATGGCACCTCACTTGTGTGGATAGGCCTCGTGCCTGCAACAGCAAATGCCACAAAACACAACGTGGACAGATCACATTTTCCTAAAAAAAACAGATCTGTTTTTTGCAAAGTGCCTAGCTGTAGATTGTGGCCTCTAGCTCAGCCGGCACCTAGGGAGACCTACCAAACCTGTGCATTTTTTTAAAACTAGACACCTAGGGGAATCCAACTTGGGGTGACTTGTGGGGCTCTCACCAAGTTCTGTCACCCGGAATCCTTTGCAAGCCTCAATATTTGGAACAAAAAACACTTTTTCTTCACATTTCGGTAATAGAAAGTTCTGGAATCAGAAAGGAGCCACAAATTTCCTTCCACCCAGCATTTCCCAAGTCTCCCAATAAAAAAGCTACCTCACTTGTGTGGATAGGCATATCGCCTGTAACAGGAAATGCCACAAAATAAGATGTGGACACAGCACATTATTCCTAAAGAAAACAGAGCTGTTTTTTGCAAAGTGCCTAGCTGTGGGTGTTGGCTTCTAGCTCAGCCGGCACCTAGGGAAACCTGCCAAACCTGTGCATTTTTTAAAGCTAGCCACCTAGGGGAATCCAAGATGGGGTGACTTGTGGGGCTCGCACCAGGTTCTGTTACCCAGAATCGTTTGCAAGCCTCAATATTTGGAAGAAAAACCACTTTTTCCTCACATTTCGGTGATAGAAAGTTCTGGAATCTGAGAGGAGTCACAAATTTTCTTCCACCCAGCATTCCCCCAAGTCTCCTGATAAAAATGGTACCTCACCTATGTGGGTAGGCCTAGCGCCAGCGACAGGAAATGCCACAAAACACAATGTGAACACATCACATTTTCCTAAAAAAAGAGAGCTGTTTTTTGCAAAGTGCCTAGCTGTGGATTTTATCTTCTAGCTCAGCCGGCCCCTAGGGAGACCTACCAAACCTGTGCATTTTTTAAAACTAGACACCTAGGGGAATCCAAGATGGGGTGAAATGTGGAGCTCTCACCAAGTTCTGTTACCCAGAATCCTTTGCAAGCCTCAATACTTGGAAGAAAAAACACATTTTCCTCACATTTCGCTGATAGAAACTTCTGGAATCTGAGAGGAGCCACGAATTTCCTTCAACCCAGCATTCCCCCAAGTCTCCTGATACAAATGGCACCTCACTTGTCTGGTTAGGCCTCGCTCCTGCGACAGGAGATGCCAGAAAACACGTGGACACATCACATTTTCCTAAAAAAAACACAGAGGTGTTTTTTGCAAAGTTCCTATCTGTGGATTTTGGCCTTTATCTCAGCCGGCACCTGGGGAAACCTACCACACCTGTGGATTTGTGAACACTAGACACCTAGGGGAATCTAAGATGGGGTGACTTGTGGGGCTCTCACTAGGTTCGGTTACCTGGAATACTTTTCAAACCTCAATATTTGCAACAAAAAACAGTTTTTTCCTCACATTTTGGTGATAGAAAGTTCTGGAGTCTGAGAGGAGCCACAAATTTCCTTCCACCCAACATTCCCCCAAGTCTCCCGATAAAAATGGTACCTCACTTGTGTGGGTAGGCCTAGCACCTGTGACAGAAAATGCCACAAAACAAGATGTGGACACATCACATTTTCTAAAAAAAAAGAGCTGTTATTTGCAAAGTGCCTAGCTGTGAATGTTGTCGTCTAGCTCACCCGGCACCTAGGGAGACCTACCAAACCTGTGCATTTTTGAAAACTAGACACCAGGGGGAATCCAAGATGGGGTGACTTGTGGGGCTCTCACCAACTTCTGTTACCCAGAATCCTTTGCAAACCTCAATATTTGGAAACAAAACACTTTTTCCTCACATTTCGGTGTATAAAGTTCTGGAATCTGAGAGGAGCCACAAATTTCCTTTCACCCAGCATTTCCCCAAGTCTCCCAATTAAAATTGAACCTCACTTGTGTGGGTAGGCCTAGCGCCTGAGACAGGAAATGACACATATCAAGATGTGGACATATCATATTTTCCTAAAGAAAACAGAGCTATTTTTTACAAAGTGCCTAGCTGTGGATTTTGCCCTCCAGCTCAGCCGGCACCTGGGGAAACCTACCAAACCTGTGCATTTTTTAAAACTAGACACCTAGGGGAATCCAAGATGGGGTGACTTGTGGAGCTCCCGCCAGGTCATCTTACCCAGAATCCTTTGCAAACCTCAATATTTGCCACAAAAAACACTTTTCCTCACGTTTCAGTCATAGAAAGATCTGGAATCTGACAGGAGCCCCAAATTTCCTTCAACTCAGCATTCCCCCAAGTCTCCTGATAAAAATGGTACCTTACTTGTGTGGATAGCCCTAGCGCCTGCGACAGGAAATGCCACAAAACACAATGTGGACACATCACATTTTCCTAAATAAAATAGAGCTGTTTTTTTGCAAAGTGCCTAGCTGTGGATTTTGGCTTCTAGCTCAGCCGGCACCTAGGGAGACCTACCAAACCTGTGCATTTTTTAAAACTAGACACCTAGGGGAATCCAAGATGGGGTGAATTGTGGGGCTCTCACCAAGTTCTGTTACCCAGAATCCTTTGCAAGCCTCAATATTTGGAAGAAAAAACACATTTTCCTCACATTTCGGTAATAGAAACTTCTGGAATCTGAGAGGAGCCACGAATTTCCTTCCACCCAGCATTCCCCCAAGTCTCCTGATAAAAATGGCACCTCACTTGTCTGAGTAGGCCTCGCTCCTGCGACAGGAGATGCCAGAAAACACGTGGACACATCACATTTTCCTAAAAAAAAACACAGAGGTGTTTTTTGCAAAGTTCCTATCTGTGGATTTTGGCCTTTATCTCAGCCGGCACCTAGGGAAACCTACCAAACCTGTGGATTTGTGAACACTAGACACCTAGGGGAATCTAAGATGGGGTGACTTGTGGGGCTCTCACTAGGTTCGGTTACCTGGAATCCTTTTCAAACCTCAATATTTGGAACAAAAAACACTTTTTCCTCACATTTTGGTGATAGAAAGTTCTGGAGACTGAGAGGAGACACAAATTTCCTTCCACCCAACTTTCCCCCAAGTCTCCCGATAAAAATGGCACCTCACTTGTGTGGGTAGGCCTAGCACCTGCGACAGAAAATGCCACAAAACAAGATGTGGACACATCACATTTTCTAAAAAAAAAGAGCTGTTATTTGCAAAGTGCCTAGCTGTGAATGTTGTCGTCTAGCTCAGCCAGCACGTAGGGAGACCTACCAAACCTGTGCATTTTTTTAAACTAGACACCTAAGGGAACCCAAGATGCGGTGGCTTGTGCGGCTCCCGCCAGGTTCTGTTACCCAAAATCCTTTGCAAACCTCAATATTTGACACAAAAAACACGTTTTCCTCACATTTTGGTGTTCGAAAGTTCTGGAATCTCACAGGAGCAACAAATCTCTTTCCACCCAGCATTTCCAAGTCTCCTGATAAAAATGGTACCTCACTTGTTTGGGTAGGCCTAGCACCTGCAAGAGGAAATGCCACAAAACACAACATGGACACATTACATTTTCCTAAAAAACACAGAGCTGTTTTTTGCAAAGTGCCTAGCTGTGGATTGTGGCCTCTAGCTCAGCCGGCACCTAGGGAGACCTACCAAACCTGTGCATTTTTTAAAACTAGACACTTAGGGGAATCCAAGATGGGTTGATTTGTGTGGCTCTCACCAAGTTCTGTTACCCAGAATCCTTTGCAAGCCTCAATATTTGGAACAAAAAACACTTTTTCCTCACATTTCAGTGATGGAAAGTTCTGGAATCTGAGAGGAGCCACACATTTCCTTCCACCCAGCATTTCCCCAAGTTTTCAAAAAAAATGGTACCTCACTTGTGTGGATAGGCCTAGTGCCTGCAACAGGAAATGCAACAAAACAAGATGTGGACACACCACTTTTTCCTAAAGAAAACAGAGCTGTTTTTTACAAAGTGCCTAGCTGTAGATTTTGGCGTCTAGCTCAGCCGGCACCTAGGAAGACCTACCAAACCTGTAGATTTTTGAAAACTAGACACCAAGGGGAGTCCAAGATGGGGTGACTTGTGGGGCTCTCACTAGGTTCTGTTACCCAGAATCCTTTACAAACCTCAATATTTGACAGAAAAAAACACCTTTTCCTCACATTTTGATGATAGAAAATTCTGCAATCTTAGAGGAGCCACAAATATCCTTCCACCCAGCATTTCCCCAAGTCTCCCAATAAAAATGGTACCTCACTTGTTTGGGTAGGACTACCGCCTGTGACAGCATATGTCACAAAACAAGATGTGGACACATCACATTTTACTAAAGAAAACAGAGCTGTTTTTTGCAAAGTGCCTAGCTATGGATTTTGGCCTCTAGCTCAGCCGGCACCTAGGGAAACCTACCAAACATGTGCATTTTTTAAAACTAGACACCTAGGGGAATCCAGCACGGGGTGACTTATGGGGCTCGCGCCAGGTTCTGTTACCCAGAATCCTTTGCAAACCTCAATATTTCACACAAAAAACAATTTTCCCTCACATTTCAGTGTTCGAAAGTTCTGGAATCTAAGAGGAGGCCCAAATATTCTTCCACCCAGCATTCACCCAAATCTCCCGATAAAAATGGTACGTCACTAGTGTGGGTAGGCCTAGCACCTGCGACAGGAAATGCCACAAAACACAATGTGGACACATCACATTTTCCTAAGAAAAACAGAGCTGGTTTTTGCAAAGTGCCTAGCTGTGGATTTTGGCTTCTAGCTCAGCCGGCACCTAGTGAGACCTACGAAACCTGTGGATTTTTAAAACTAGACACCTAGGGGAATCCACGATGGGGTGACTTGTGGTGCTCTCACCAAGTTCTGTTACCCAAAATCCTTTGCAAGCCTCAATATTTGGAGGAAAAAACACTTTTTCCTCACATTTCGGTGATAGAAAGTTCTGGAATCCGAGAGGAGCAACACATTTGATTCAACCCAGCATTTCCCCAAATCTCCCAATAAAAATGGTACCTCACTTGTGTGGATAGGCCTCGTGCCTGCAACAGGAAATGCCACAAAACACAACGTGGACAGATCACATTTTCCTAAAAAAAACAGATCTGTTTTTTGCAAAGTGCCTAGCTGTGGATTGTGGCCTCTAGCTCAGCCGACACCTAGGGAGACCTACCAAACCTGTGCATTTTTAAAAACTAGACACCTAGGGGAATCCAACTTGGGGTGACTTGTGGGGCTCTCTCCAAGTTCTGTCACCCGGAATCCTTTGCAAGCCTCAATATTTGGAACAAAAAACACTTGTTCTTCAAATTTCAGTAATAGAAAGTTCTGGAATCAGAAAGGAGCCACAAATTTTCTACCACCCAGCATTTCCCAAGTCTCCCAATAAAAAAGCTACCTCACTTGTGTGGATAGGCATATCGCCTGTAACAGGAAATGCCACAAAATAAGATGTGGACACAGCACATTTTCCTAAAGAAAAAAGAGCTGTTTTTTGCAAAGTGCCTAGCTGTGGGTGTTGGCTTCTAGCTCAGCCGGCACCTAGGGAAACTTACCAAACCTGTGCATTTTTTAAAGCTAGCCACCTGGAGGAATCCAAGATGGGGTGACTTGTGGGGCTCGCACCAGGTTCTGTTACCCAGAATCGTTTGCAAGCCTCAATATTTGGAAGAAAAACCACTTTTTCCTCACATTTCGGTGATAGAAAGTTCTGGAATCTGAGAGGAGTCACAAATTTTCTTCCACCCAGCATTCCCCCAAGTCTCCTGATAAAAATAGTACCTCACCTATTTGGGTAGGCCTAGCGCCAGCGACAGGAAATGCCACAAACACAATGTGGACACATCACATTTTCCTAAAAAAACAGAGCTGTTTTTTTCAAAGTGCCTAGCTGTGGATTTTATCTTCTAGCTCAGCCGGCCCCTAGGGAGACCTACCAAACCTGTGCATTTTTTAAAACTAGACACCTAGAGGAATCCAAGATGGGGTGAATTGTGGGGCTCTCACCAAGTTCTGTTACCCAGAATCCTTTGCCAGCCTCAATATTTGGAAGAAAAAAAAACATTTTCCTCACATTTCGGTGATAGAAACTTCTGGAATCTGAGAGGAGCCACGAATTTCCTTCCACCCAGCATTCCCCCAAGTCTCCTGATAAAAATGGCACCTCACTTGTCTGGGTAGGCCTCGCTCCTGTGACAGGAGATGCCAGAAAACACGTGGACACATCACATTTTCCTAAAAAAAACACAGAGGTGTTTTTTGCAAAGTTCCTATCTGTGGATTTTGGCCTTTATCTCAGCCGGCACCTAGGGAAACCTACCAAACCTGTGGGTTTGTGAACACTAGACACCTAGGGGAATCTAAGATGGGGTGACTTATGGGGCTCTCACTAGGTTCGGTTACCTGGAATCATTTTCAAACCTCAATATTTGCAACAAAAAACACTTTTTCCTCACATTTTGGTGATATAAAGTTCTGGAGTCTGAGAGGAGCCCCAAATTTCCTTCCACCCAACATTCCCCCAAGTCTCCCGATAAAAATGGTACCTCACTTGTGTGGGTAGGCCTAGCACCTGCGACAGAAAATGCCACAAAACAAGATGTGGACACATCACATTTTCTAAAAAAAAAAGAGCTGTTATTTGCAAAGTGCCTACCTGTGAATGTTGTCGTCTAGCTCACCCGGCACCTAGGGAGACCTACCAAACCTGTGCATTTTTGAAAACTAGACACCAGGGGGAATCCAAGATGGGGTGACTTGTGGGGCTCTCACCAACTTCTGTTACCCAAAATCCTTTGCAAACCTCAATATTTGGAAACAAAACACTTTTTCCTCACATTTCGGTGTAGAAAGTTCTGGAATCTGAGAGGAGCCACAAATTTCCTTTCACCCAGCATTTCCCCAAGTCTCCCAATTAAAATTGAACCTCACTTGTGTGGGTAGGCCTAGCGCCTGAGACAGGAAATGACACAAATCAAGATGTGGACATATCATATTTTCCTAAATATAACAGAGCTATTTTTTACAAAGTGCCTAGCTATGGATTTTGCCCTCCAGCTCAGCCAGCACCTGGGGAAACCTACCAAACCTCTGCATTTTTTAAACCAAGACACCTAGGGGAATCCAAGATGGGGTGACTTGTGGAGCTCCTGCCAGGTCCTCTTACCCAGAATCCTTTGCAAACCTCAATATTTGCCACAAAAAACACTTTTCCTCACGTTTCGGTCATAGAAAGTTCTGGAATCTGACAGGAGCCCCAAATTTCCTTCAACTCAGCATTCCTCCAAGTCTCCTGATAAAAATGGTACCTCACTTGTGTGGGTAGCCCTAGCGCCTGCGACAGGAAATGCCACAAAACACAATGTGGACACATCACATTTTCCTAAATAAAATAGAGCTGTTTTTTGCAAAGTGCCTAGCTATGGATTTTGGCTTCTAGCTCAGCCGGCACCTAGGGAGACCTACCAAACCTGTGCATTTTTCAAAACTAGACACCAATGGGAATCCAAGATGGGGTGAATTGTGGGGCTCTCACCAAGTTCTGTTACCCAGAATCCTTTGCAAGCCTCAATATTTGGAACAAAAAACGATTTTTCGTCACTTTTCAGTGATAGAAAGTTCTGGAATCTGAGAGGAGCCATAAATTTCCTTCCACCCAGCAGTCCCCTGAGTCTACTGATAAAAATGGTACCTCACTTGTGTGGGTAGGCCTAGCGCCTGCGACAAGAAATGCCACAAAACACAACGTAGGCACATCATATTTTCCTAAAAAAAACAGAGTTGTTTTTTGCAAAGTGGCTAGCTGTCGATTTTGGGTTCTAGCTCAGCCGGCACCTAGGGAGACCTACCAAACCTGTGCATTTTCGAAGACTAGACACCTAGGGGAATCGATGGTGGGGTGACTTGTGGGGCTCTCACCAAGTTCTGTTACCCAGAATCCTTTGCAAGCCTCAATTTTTGGAGGAGAAAACACTTTTTCCTCACATTTCAGTGATAGAAAGTTCTGGAATCTGAGAGGAGCCACAAATATCCTTCCACCCAGCATTTCCCCAAGTTTTAAAAAAAAATGGTACCTCACTTGTGTGGATAGGCCTAGCGCCTGCAACAGGAAATGCCACAAAACAAGATGTGGACACACCACATTTTCCTAAAGAAAACAGAGCTGATTTTTACAAAGTGCCTAGCTGTGGATTTTGGCGTCTAGCTCAGCCGGCACCCAGGGAGACCTACCAAACCTGTAGATTTTTGAAAACTAGACACCAAGGGGAGTCCAAGATGGGGTGACTTGTGGGGCTCTCACTAGGTTCTGTTACCCAGAATCCTTTACAAACCCAAATATTTGACACAAAAAAACACCTTTTCCTCACATTTCGGTGATAGAAATTTCTGGAATCTTAGAGGAACCACAAATATCCTTCCACCCAGCATTTCCCCAAGTCTCCCAATAAAAATGGTACCTCACTTGTTTGGGTAGGACTACCGCCTGCGACAGGATATGTCACAAAACAAGATGTGGACACATCACATTTTACTAAAGAAAACATAGATGTTTTTTGCAAAGTGCCTAGCTGTGGAGTTTGGCCTCTAGCTCAGCCGGCACCTAGGGAAACCTACCAAACGTGTGCCTTTTTAAAAACTAGACACCTAGGGGAATCCAACATGGGGTGACTTATGGGGCTCGCGCCAGGTTCTGTTACCCAGAATCCTTTGCAAACCTCAATATTTGACACAAAAAACAATTTTCCCTCACATTTCGGTGTTCGAAAGTTCTGGAATCTAAGAGGAGCCACAAATTTTCTTCCACCCAGCATTCACCCAAATCTCCCGATAAAAATGGTACATCACTAGTGTGGGTAGGCCTAGCACCTGCGACAGGAAATGCCACAAAACACAATGTGGACACATCACATTTTCCTAAGAAAAACAGAGCTGGTTTTTGCAAAGTGCCTAGCTGTGGATTTTGGCTTCTAGCTCAGCTGGCACCTAGTGAGACCTACGAAACCTGTGCATTTTTAAAACTAGACACCTAGGGGAATCCACAATGGGGTGACTTTTGGGGCTCTCACCAAGTTCTGTTACCCAAAATCCTTTGCAAGCCTCAATATTTGGAGGAAAAAACACTTTTTCCTCACATTTCGGTGATAGAAAGTTCTGGAATCCGAGAGGGGCAACAAATTTGATTCAACCCAGCATTTCCACAAATCTCCCAATAAAAATGGTACCTCACTTGTGTGGATAGGCCTCGTGCCTGCAACAGGAAATGCCACAAAACACAACGTGGACAGATCACATTTTCCTAAAAAAAACAGATCTGTTTTTTGCAAAGTGCCTAGCTGTGGATTGTGGCCTCTAGCTCAGCCGGCACCTAGGGAGACCTACCAAACCTGTGCATTTTTTAAAACTAAACACCTAGGGGAATCCAACTTGGGGTGACTTGTGGGGCTCTCACCAAGTTCTGTCACCCGGAATCCTTTGCAAGCCTCAATATTTGGAACAAAAAAAACTTTTTCTTCACATTTCGGTAATAAAAAGTTCTGGAATCAGAAAGGAGCCACAAATTTCCTTCCACCCAGCATTTCCCAAGTCTCCCAATAAAAAAGCTACCTCACTTGTGTGGATAGGCATATCGCCTGTAACAGGAAATGCCACAAAATAAGATGTGGACACAGCACATATTCCTAAAGAAAACAGAGCTGTTTTTTGCAAAGTGCCAAGCTGTGGGTGTTGGCTTCTAGCTCAGCCGGCACCTAGGGAAACCTACCAAACCTGTGCATTTTTTAAAGCTAGCCACCTGGAGGAATCCAAGATGGGGTGACTAGTGGGGCTCGCACCAGGTTCTGTTACCCAGAATCGTTTGCAAGCCTCAATATTTGGAAGAAAAACCACTTTTTCCTCACATTTCGGTGATGGAAAGTTCTGGAATCTGAGAGGAGTCACAAATTTTCTTCCACCCAGCATTCCCCCAAGTCTCCTGATAAAAATGGTACCTCACCTATGTGGGTAGGCCTAGCGCCAGCGACAGGAAATGCCACAAAACACAATGTGGACACATCACATTTTCCTAAAAAAACAGAGCTGTTTTTTGCAAAGTGCCTAGCTGTGGATTTTATCTTCTAGCTCAGCCAGCCCCTAGGGAGACCTACCAAACCTGTGCATTTTATAAAACTAGACACCTAGGGGAATCCAAGATGGGGTGAATTGTGGGGCTCTCACCAAGTTCTGTTACCCAGAATCCTTTGCAAGCCTCAATATTTGGAAGAAAAAACACATTTTCCTCACATTTCGGTGATAGAAACTTCTGGAATCTGAGAGGAGCCGCGAATTGTCTTCCACCCAGCATTCCCCCAAGTCTCCTGATAAAAATGGTACCTCACCTATGTGGGTAGGCCTAGCGCCAGCGACAGGAAATGCCACAAAACACAATGTGGACATATCACATTTTCCTAAAAAACAGAGCTGTTTTTTGCAAAGTGCCTAGCTGTGGGTGTTGGCTTCTAGCTCAGCCGGCCCCTAGGGAGACCTACCAAACCTGTGCATTTTTTAAAACTAGACACCTAGGGGAATCCAAGATGGGGTGAATTGTGGGGCTCTCACCAAGTTCTGTTACCCAGAATCCTTTGCAAGCCTCAATATTTGGAAGAAAAAACACATTTTCCTCACATTTCGGTGATAGAAACTTCTGGAATCTGAGAGGAGCCACGAATTTCCTTCCACCCAGCATTCCCCCAAGTCTCCTGATAAAAATGGCACCTCACTTGTCTGAGTAGGCCTCGCTCCTGCGACAGGAGATGCCAGAAAACACGTGGACACATCACATTTTCCTAAAAAAAAACACAGAGGTGTTTTTTGCAAAGTTCCTATCTGTGGATTTTGGCCTTTATCTCAGCCGGCACCTAGGGAAACCTACCAAACCTGTGGATTTGTGAACACTAGACACCTAGGGGAATCTAAGATGGGGTGACTTGTGGAGCTCTCACTAGATTTGGTTACCTGGAATCCTTTTCAAACCTTAATATTTGCAACAAAAAACACTTTTTCCTCACATTTTGGTGATAGAAAGTTCTGGAGTCTGAGAGGAGCCACAAATTTCCTTCCACCCAACATTCCCCCAAGTCTCCCGATAAAAATGGTACCTCACTTGTGTGGGTAGGCCTAGCACCTGCGACAGAAAATGCCACAAAACAAGATGTGGACACATCACATTTTCTAAAAAAAAAAGAGCTGTTATTTGCAAAGTGCCTACCTGTGAATGTTGTCGTCTAGCTCAGCCGGCACCTAGGGAGACCAACCAAACCTGTGGATTTTTGAAAACTAGACACCAGGGGGAATCCAAGATGGGGTGACTTGTGGGGCTCTCACCAACTTCTGTAGCCCAGAATCCTTTGCAAACCTCAATATTTGGAAGCAAAACACTGTTTCCTCACATTTCGGTGTAGAAAGTTCTGGAATCTGAGAGGAGCCACAAATTTCCTTTCACCCAGCATTTCCCCAAGTCTCCCAATTAAAATTGAACCTCACTTGTGTGGGTAGGCCTAGCGCCTGAGACAGGAAATGACACAAATCAAGATGTGGACATATCATATTTTCCTAAATAAAACAGAGCTATTTTTTACAAAGTGCCTAGCTGTGGATTTTGCCCTCCAGCTCAGCCGGCACCTGGGGAAACCTACCAAACCTGTGCATTTTTTAAAACTAGACACCTATGGGAATCCAAGATGTGGTGACTTGTGGAGCTCCCGCCAGGTCCTCTTACCCAGAATCCTTTGCAAACCTCAATATTTGCCACAAAAAACACTTTTCCTCACGTTTCGGTCATAGAAAGTTCTGGAATCTGACAGGAGCCCCAAATTTCCTTCAACTCAGAATTCTCCCAAGTCTCCTGATAAAAATGGTACCTCACTTGTGTGGGTATCCCTAGCGCCTGCGACAGGAAATGCCACAAAACACAATGTGGACACATCACATTTTCCTGAATAAAATAGAGCTGTTTTTTGCAAAGTGCCTAGCTATGGATTTTGGCTTCTAGCTCAGCCGGCACCTAGGGAGACCTACCAAACCTGTGTATTTTTTAAAACTAGACACCAATGGGAATCCATGATGGGGTGACTTGTGGGGCTCTCAACAAGTTCTGTTACCCAGAATCCTTTGCAAGCCTCAATATTTGGAACAAAAAATGATTTTTCGTCACTTTTCGGTGATAGAAAGTTCTGGAATCTGAGAGGAGCCATAAATTTCCTTTCACCCAGCATTCCCCTGAGTCTACTGATAAAAATGGTACCTCACTTGTGTGGGTAGGCCTAGCGCCTGCGACAAGTAATGCCACAAAACACAACGTAGACACATCATATTTTCCTAAAAAAAACAGAGCTGTTTTTTGCAAAGTGGCTAGCTGTCGATTTTGGGTTCTAGCTCAGCCGGCACCTAGGGAGACCTACCAAACCTGTGCATATTTGAAGACTAGACACCTAGGGGAATCCACGATGGGGTGACTTGTGGGGCTCTCACCAAGTTCTGTTACCCAGAATCCTTTGCAAGCCTCAATTTTTGGAGGAGAAAACACTTTTTCCTCACATTTCAGTGATAGGAAGTTCTGGAATCTGAGAGGAGCCACAAATATTCTTCCACCCAGCATTTCCCCAAGTTAAAAAAAAAATGGTACCTCACTTGTGTGGATAGGCCTAGTGCCTGCAACAGGAAATGCCACAAAACAAGATGTGGGCACACCACATTTTCCTAAAGAAAACAGAGCTGTTTTTTACAAAGTGCCTAGCTGTGGATTTTGGCCTCTAGCTCAGCCGGCACCTAGGGAGACCTACCAAACCTGTAGATTTTTGAAAACTAGACACCAAGGGGAGTCCAAGATGGGGTGACTTGTGGGGCTCTCACTAGGTTCTGTTACCCAGAATCCTTTACAAACCTCAATATTTGACACAAAAAAACACCTTTTCCTCACATTTCGGTGATAGAAAATTCTGGAATCTGAGAGGAGCCACAAATATCCTTCCACCCAGCATTTCCCCAAGTTAAAAAAAAAATGGTACCTCACTTGTGTGGATAGGCCTACCGCCTGCAACAGGAAATGCCACAAAACAAGATGTGGACACACCACATTTTCCTAAAGAAAACAGATCTGTTTTTTACAAAGTGCCTAGCTGTGGATTTTGGCCTCTAGCTCAGCCGGCACCTAGGGAAACCTACCAAATGTGTGCATTTTTTAAAACTAGACACCTAGGGGAATCCAACATGGGGTGACTTATGGGGCTCGCGCCAGGTTCTGTTACCCAGAATCCTTTGCAAACCTCAATATTTGACACAAAAAACAATTTTCCCTCACATTTCGGTGTTCGAAAGTTCTGGAATCTAAGAGGAGCCACAAATTTTCTTCCACCCAGCATTCACCCAAATCTCCTGATAAAAATGGTAAGTCACTAGTGTGGGTAGGCCTAGCACCTGCGACAGGAAATGCCACAAAACACAATGTGGACACTTCACATTTTCCTAAGAAAAACAGAGCTGGTTTTTGCAAAGTGCCTAGCTGTGGATTTTGGCTTCTAGCTCAGCCGGCACCTAGTGAGACCTACAAAACCTGTGCATTTTTTAAACTAGACACCTAGGGGAATCCACGATGGGGTGACTTGTGGGTCTCTCACCAAGTTCTGTTACCCAGAATCCTTTGCAAACCTCAATATTTGCCACAAAAAACACTTTTCCTCACGTTTCAGTCATAGAAAGTTCTGGAATCTGACAGGAGCCCCAAATTTCCTTCAACTCAGCATTCCCCCAAGTCTCCTGATAAAAATGGTACCTCACTTGTGTGGGTAGCCCTAGCGCCTGCGACAGGAAATGCCACAAAACACAATGTGGACAGATCACATTTTCCTAAAAAAAACAGATCTGTTTTTTGCAAAGTGCCTAGCTGTGGATTGTGGCTTCTAGCTCAGCCGGCACCTAGGGAGACCTACCAAACCTGTGCATTTTTTAAAACTAGACACCTAGGGGAATCCACCTTGGGGTGACTTGTGGGGCTCTCACCAAGTTCTGTCACCCGGAATCCTTTGCAAGCCTCAATATTTGGAACAAAAAACACTTTTTCTTCACATTTTGGTAATAGAAAGTTCTGGAATCAGAAAGGAGCCACAAATTTCCTTCCACCCAGCATTCCCCCAAGTCTCCTGATAAAAATGGCACCTCACTTGTCTGCGTAGGCCTCGCTCCTGCGACAGGAGATGCCAGAAAACACGTGGACACATCACATTTTCCTAAAAAAACCACAGAGGTGTTTTTTGCAAAGTTCCTATCTGTGGATTTTGGCCTTTATCTCAGCCGGCACCTAGGGAAACCTACCAAACCTGTGGATTTGTGAACACTAGACACCTAGGGGAATCTAAGATGAGGTGACTTGTGGGGCTCTCACTAGGTTCGGTTACCTGGAATCCTTTTCAAACCTCAATATTTGGAACAAAAAACACTTTTCCTCACATTTTGGTGATAGAAAGTTCTGGAGTCTGAGAGGAGCCACAAATTTCCTTCCACCCAACATTCCGCCAAGTCTCCCGATAAAAATGGTACCTCACTTGTGTGGGTAGGCCTAGCACCTGCGACAGAAAATGCCACAAAACAAGATGTGGACACATCACATTTTCTAAAAAAAAAGAGCTGGTATTTGCAAAGTGCCTAGCTGTGAATGTTGTCGTCTAGCTCAGCCGGCACCTAGGGAGACCTACCAAACCTGTGCATTTTTTTAAACTAGACACCTAAGGGAACCCAAGATGCGGTGGCTTGTGCGGCTCCCGCCAGGTTCTGTTACCCAAAAACCTTTTCAAACCTCAATATTTGACACAAAAAACACGTTTTCCTCACATTTTGGTGTTCGAAAGTTCTGGAATCTGACAGGATCCACAAATTTTCTTCCACCCAGCATTCCTCCAAGTCTCCTGATAAAAATGGTACCTCACTTCTTTGGGTAGGCCTAGCACCTGCAAGAGGAAATGCCACAAAACACAACATGGACACATCACATGTTCCTAAAACAACAGAGCTGTTTTTTGCAAAGTGCCTAGCTGTGGATTTTGGCGTCTAGCTCAGCCGGCACCTAGGGAGACCTACCAAACCTGTGCATTTTTGAAAACTAGACACCAAGGGGAATCCAAGATGGGGTGACTTGTGGGGCTCTCACCTACTTCTGTTACCCAGAATCCTTTGCAAACCTCAATATTTGGGGAAAAAAACAATTTTTCATCACATTTCGGTGTTAGAACGTTCTGGAATCTGAGAGGAGCCACAAGTTTCCTTTCACCCAGCATTTCCCCAAGTCTCCAAATAAAAATGGTACCTCACTTGTGTGGGTAGGCCTAGCGCCTGAGGCAGAAAATGCCACAAAACAAGATGTGGATACATCACATTTTCCTAAAGAAAACAGAGGTGTTTTTTGCAAAGTCCCTAGCTGGGATAATGGCCTCTAGCTCAGCCGGCACCTAGGGAAACCTACCAAACCTGTGCATTTTTTAAAACTAGACACCAAGGAATCCTAGATGGGGTGACTTGTGGGGCTCGCACTAGGTTCTGTTACCCAGAATCCTTTGCAAACCTCAATATTTGACACAAAAAACACTTTTTCCTCACATTTCGGTGATAGAAAGTTCTGGAATCTGAGAGGAGCCACAAATTTCCCTCCACCCAGCATTTCCCCAAGTCTCCCAGTAAAAATGGTACCTCACTTCTGTGGATAGGCCTATCGCCTGCAACAGGAAATGCCACAAAACAAGATGTGGACACAACACATTTTCCTAAAGAAAACAGAGCTGTTTTTTGCAAAGTGCCTAGCTGTGGATTTTGGATTCTAGCTCAGCCGGCACCTAGGGAGACCTACCAAACCTGTGCATTCTTTAAAACTAGACACCAAGGGGAATCCAAGATGGGGTGACTTGTGGGGCTCTCACCAGGTTCTGTTACCCAGAATTCTTTGCATACCTCATTATTTGGAGAAAAAAATACTTTTTCCTCACATTTCAGTGATAGAAAGTTCTGGAATCTGAGAGGAGCCACAAATTTCCTTCCACCCAACATTCCCCCAAGTGTCCCAATTAAAATGGTACCTCACTTTTGTTAGTAGGCCTAGTGCCTGAGACATGAAATGCCACAAAACAAGATGTGGACACATCACATTTTCCTAAAGAAAACAGAGCTATTTTTTACAAAGTGCCTAGCTGTGGATTTTGGCCTCCAGCTCAGCCGGGACCTAGGCAAACCTTCCAAACCTCTGCAATTTTGAAAACTAGACACCTAGGGGAATCCAAGAATGGCTGACTTGTGGGTCTCCCGCCAGGTTCTCTTACCCAGAATCCTTTGCAAACCTCAATATTTGCCACCAAAACACTTTTTCCTCACATTTTATTGATAGAAAGTTCTGGAATCTGAGAGGAGCCACAAATTTCCTTCCACCCAACATTCCCCCAAATGTCCCAATAAAAATGGTACCTCACTTGTGTGGGTAGGCCTAGCGCCTGCGACAGGAAATGCCACAAAACAAGATGTGGACACATCACATTTTCCTAAAGAAAACAGAGCTGTTTTTTGCAAAGTGCCTAGCTGTGGATTTTGGCCTCCAGCTCAGCCGGCACCTAGGGAAACCTACCAAACCTGTGCATTTTTTAAAACTAGACACCTAGGGGAATCCTGGATGGGGCGACTTGTGGGGCTCCCGCCAGGTTCTGTTACCCAGAATCCTTTGCAAACCTTAATATTTGCCACAAAAAAACACTTTTTCCTCACATTTCGGTGAGAGTAAGTTCTGGAATCTGAGAGGAGCCACACATTTTCTTCCGCCCAACATTTACCCAAGTCTCCCGATAAAAATGGTACCTCACTTGTGTGGGTAGGCCTAGCGCCTGCTACAGGAAATGCCACAAAACTCGTGGACACATCACATTTTCCTAAAAAAACAGAGAGGTGTTTTTTGCAAAGTTCATATCTGTGGATTCTGGCCTTTATCTCAGCCAGCACCTAGGGAAACCTACCAAACCTGGCGATTTGTCAACACTAGACACCTAGGGGAATCTAAGATGGGGTGGCTTGTGGGGCTCTCACCAGGATCTGTTACCTGGAATCCTTTGCAAACCTCAATATTTTGAAAAAAAATACTTTTTCCTCACATTTTGGTGATAGAAAGTTCTGGAATCTGTGAGGAGCCACAAATTTTCTTCCACCCAACATTCCCCCAAGTCTCCCGATAAAAATGGGACCTCACTTGTGTGGGTAGGCCTAGTGCCTGCGACAGGAAATGCCACAAGACATAAAGTGGGCACATCACATTTTCCTAAAAAAAAACAGAGCTGTTTTTTGCAAAGTGCCTAGCTGTGGATTTTGGCGTCTAGCTCAGCCGGCACCTAGGGAAACCTACCAAACCTGTGCATTTTTCAAAACTAGAAACCAAGGGGAATCGAAGATGGGGTGACTTGTGTGGCTTGACCAGGTTCTTTTACCCAGAATCCTTTGCAAACCTCAATATTTGAAACAAAAAACACTTTTTCCTCACATTTAGGTGGTAGAAAGTTCTGGAATCTGAGAGGAGACACAAATTTCCTTCCACCCAGCATTCCCGCAAGTCTCCTGACGTGACGTGGACACATCACATTTTCCTAAAAAAACACAGAGCTGTTTTTTGCAAAGTTCCTATCTGTGGATTTTGGCCTTTATCTCAGCCGGCACCTTGGGAAACCTACCAAACCTGTGGATTTGTGAACACTAGACACCTAGGGGAATCTAAGATGAGGTGACTTGTGGGGCTCTCATTAGGTTCGGTTACCAGGAATGCTTTGCAAACCTCAATATTTGGAACAAAAAACACTTTTTCCTCACATTTCGGTGATAGAAAGTTCTGGAGTCTGAGAGGAGCCACAAATTTCCTTCCACCCAACATTCCCCCATGTGTCCCGATATAAATGGTATCTCACTTGTGTGGGTAGGCCTAGCGCCTGCACCAGGAAGTGCCACAAAACATAACGTGGGGACATCACATTTTTCTAAAAAAAACAAAGCTGTTATTTGCAAAGTGCCTAGCTGTGGATTTTGGCGTCTAGCTCAGCCGGCACCTAGGGAAACCTACCAAACCTGTGCAATTTGTAAAACTAGACATCTAGGGGTATCCAACTTGGGGTGACTTGTGGGGCTCTCACTAGGTTCGGTTACCTGGAACCCTTTGCAAACCTCAATATTTGGAAAAAAAACACTTTTTCCTCACATTTTGGTTTAGAAAGTTCTGGAATCTGAGAGGAGCCACAAATTACCTTACACCCAACATTCCCCCAAGTCTCCCGATAAAAATTGTACCTCACTTGTGTGGGTAGGCCTAGCGCCTGCGACAGGAAATGCCACAAAACATAACGTGGGCAGATCACATTTTCCTAACAAAAACAGATGTTTTTTGCAAAGTGCCTAGCTGTGGATTTTGGCCTCTAGCTCAGCCGGCACCTAGGGAGACCTACCAAACCTCTGCCTTTTTTAAAACTAGACATCATGGGGAATCCAAGATGGGGTGACTTGTGGGGCTCTCACCAACTTCAGTTACCCAGAATCCTTTGCAAACCTCAAAATTTGAAGAAAAAAAACACTTTTTCCTCACATTTCGGTGTTCGAACGTTCTGGAATCTGAGAGGAGCCACAAGTTTGCTTTCACCCAGCATTTCCCCAAGTCTCGGAATAAAAATGGTACCTCACTTGTGTGGGTAGGCCTAGCGTCTGAGGCAGAAAATGCCACAAAACAAGATGTGGACACATCACATTTTCCTAAAGAAAACAGAGCTGTTTTTTGCAAAGTCCCTAGCCGTGGATAATGGCCTCTAGCTCAGCCGGCTCCTAGGGAAACCTACCAAACCTGTGCATTTTTTAAAACTAGATACCAAGGAATCCTAGATGGGGTGACTTGTGGGGCTCGCACTAGGTTCTGTTACCCAGAATCCTTTGCAAACCTCAATATTTGACATAAAAAACACCTTTTCCTCACATTTCGGTGATCGAAAGTTCTGGAATCTGAGAGGAGCCTCAAATTTCCCTCCACCCAGCATTTCCCCAAGTGTCCCAATAAAAATGGTACCTCACTTGTTTGGGTAGGCCTAGCGCCTGAGACATGAAATGCCACAAAACAAGATGTGGACACATCACATTTTCCTAAAGAAAACAGAGCTATTTTTTACAAAGTGCCTAGCTGTGGAGTTTGGCCTCCAGCTCAGCCGGGACCTAGGCAAACCTTCCAAACCTGTGCATTTTTTAAAACTAGACACCTAGGGGAATCCAAGAAGGGCTGACTTGTGCGTCTCCCGCCAGGTTCTCTTAGCCAGAATCCTTTGCAAACCTCAATATTTGCCAAAAGAAACACTTTTTCCTCACATTTTGGTGATAGAAAGTTCTGGAATCTGAGAGGTGCCACAAATTTCCTTCCACCCAGCATTTCCCCAACTCTTCCAATAAAAATGGTACCTCAATTGTGTGGGTAGGCCTAGCGCCTGCGACAGGAAATGCCACAAAACAAGATGTGGACACATCACATTTTCCTAAAGAAAACAGAGCTTTTTTTTGCAAAGTGCCTAGCTGTGGATTTTGGCCTCCAGCTCAGCCGGCACCTAGGGAAACCTACCAAAACTGTGCATTTTTTAAATCTAGACACCTAGGGGAATCCAGGATGGGGAGATTTGTGGGGCTCCCGCCAGGTTCTGTTACCCAGAATCCTTTGCAAACCTTAATATTTGCCACAAAAAACACTTTTTCCTCACATTTCGGTGAGAGTAAGTTCTGGAATCTGAGAGGAGCCACAAATTTCCTTCCGCCCAACATTTACCCAAGTCTCCCGATAAAAAAGGTATCTCACTTGTGTGGGTAGGCCGAGCGCCTGCTACAGGAAATGCCACAAAACACGTGGACACATCACATTTTCCTAAAAAAACACAGAGCTGTTTTTTGCAAAGTTCATATATGTGGATTTTGGCATTTATCTCAGCCAGCACCTAGGGAAACCTACCAAACCTGTGGATTTGTCAGCACTAGACACCTAGGGGAATCTAAGATGGGGTGGCTAGTGGGACTCTCACCAGGATCTGTTACCTGGAATCCTTTGCAAACCTCAATATTTTGAAAAAACATACTTTTTCCTCACGTTTTGGTGATAGAAAGTTCTGGAATCTGTGAGGAGCCACAAATTTTCTTCCACCCAACATTCCCCCAAGTCTCCCGATAAAAATGGGACCTCACTTGTGTGGGTAGGCCTAGTGCCTGCGACAGGAAATGCCACAAGACATAACGTGGGCACATCACATTTTCCTAAAAAAACAGAGCTGTTTTTTGCAAAGTGCCTAGCTGTGGATTTTGGTGTCTAGCTCAGCCGGCACCTAGGGAAACCTACCAAACCTTTGCAATTTTTAAAACTAGACACCTACGGGTATCCAAGATGGCGTGACTTGTGGGTCTCGCACTAGGTTCTGTTACCCAGAAACCTTTGGAAACCTCAATATTTGACACAAAAAACACTTTTTCCTCACATTTTGGTGATAGAAAGTTCTGGAGTCTGAGAGGAGCCACAAATTTCCTTCTACCCAACATTCCCACATGTCTCCTGATAAAAATGGTACCTCACTTGTGTGGGTAGGCCTAGCGCGTGCAACAGGAAATGCCACAAAACATAACGTGGGCACATCACATTTTCCTAAAAAAAACAGAGCTGTTATTTGCAAAGTGCCTAGCTGTGGATTTTGGCGTCTAGCTCAGCCGGCACCTAGGGAGACCTACCAAACCTGTGCATTTTTTAAAACTAGACACCAAGGGGAATCCAAGATGGGGTGACTTGTGGGGCTCTCACCAACTTCTGTTACCCAGAATCCTTTGCAAACCTCAATATTTGGAAAAAAAACACTTTTTCCTCACATTTCGGTGTTCGAACGTTCTGGAATCTGAGAGAAGCAACAAGTTTAGTTTCACCCAGCATTTCCCCAAGTCTCCAAATAAAAATGGTACCTCACTTGTGTGGGTAGGCCTAGCGCCTGAGACATTAAATGCCACAAAACAAGATGTGGACACTGCACATTTTCCTAAAGAAAACAGAGCTGTTTTTTGCAAAGTCCCTAGCTGTGGATTATGGCATCTAGCTCAGCAGGCACCTAGGGAAACCTACCAAACCTGTGCATTTTTTAAAACTAGACACCAAGGAATCCTAGATGGGGTGACTTGTGGGGCTCGCACTAGGTTCTGTTACACAGAATCCTTTGGAAACCTCAATATTTGACACAAAAAACACATTTTCCTCACATTTCGGTGATAGAAAGTTCTGGAATGTGAGAGGAGCCACGAATTTCCCTCCACCCAGCATTTCCCCAAGTCTCCCACTAAAAATGGTACCTCATTTGTTTGGATAGGCCTATCGCCTGCAACAGGAAATGCCACAAAACAAGATGTGGACACATCACATTTTCCTAAAGAAAACAGAGCTGTTTTTTGCAAAGTGCCTACCTGTGGATTTTGGATTCTAGCTCAGCCGGCACCTAGGGAGACCTACCAAACCTGTGTATTTTTTTAAACTAGACACCAAGGGAAATCCAAGATGGGGTGACTTGTGGGGCTCTCACCAGGTTCTGTTACCCAGAATTCTTTGCAAACCTCATTATTTGGAGAAAAACACACGTTTTCCTCACATTTCAGTGATAGAAAGTCCTGGAATCTGAGAGGAGCCACAAATTTCCTTCCACCCAACATTCCCCCAAGTGTCCCAATAAAAATGGTACCTCACTTGTGTGGGTAGGCCTAGCAACTGAGACATGAAATCCAACAAAACAAGATGTGGACACATCACATTTTCTGAAAGAATATAGAGCTATATTTTACAAAGTGTCTAGCTGTGGATTTTGGCCTCCAGCTCAGCCGGACCTGGGGAAACCTTCCAAACCTGTGCATTTTTGAAAACTAGACACCTAGGGGAATCCAAGATGGGGTGACTTGTGGGGCTCGCACTAGGTTCGGTTACCCAGAATCCTTTGCAAACCTCAATATTTGCCACAAAAAAATACTTTTCCTCACATTTTGGTGATAGAAAGTTCTGGAATCTGAGAGGAGCCACAAATTTCCTTCCACCCAGCATTTCCCCAACTCTTCCAATAAAAATGGTACCTCACTTGTGTGGGTAAGCCTAGTGCCTGCGACAGGAAATGCCACAAAACACAACGTGGACACATCACATTTTCCTAAAAAAAACAGAGCTGTTTTTTGCAAAGTGACTAGCTGTGGATTTTGGCCTCTAGCTCAACTGGCACCTAGGGAAACCTACCAAACCTGTGCATTTTTTCAAACTAGACACCAATGGGAATGCAAGATGGGGTGACTTGTGGGGCTCTCACAAATTTCTGTTACCCAGAATCCTTTCCAAACCTCAATATTTGGAAAAAAAAACACTTTTTCCTCACATTTCGGTGTAGAAAGTTCTGGAATCTGAGAGGAGCCACAAATTTCCCTTCACCCAGCATTTCCCCCGAGTCTCCCAATAAAAATGGAACATCACTTGTGTGGATAGGCCTATCGCCTGCAACAGGAAATGCCACAAAACAAGATGTGGACACATCACATTTTCCTGAAGAAAACAGAGCTGTTTTTTGTTAAGTGCCTAGCTGTGGATTTGGGATTCTAGATCAGCCAGCACCTAGGGAGACCTACCAAACCTGTGCATTTTTTAAAACTAGACACCAAGAGGAATCCAAGATGGGGTGACTTGTGGGGCTCTCACCAGGTTCTATTAACCAGAATCCTTTGCAAACCTCAATATTTGGGAAAAAAAAACACTTTTTTCTTACATTTCGGTGATAGAAAGTTCTGGAATCTGAGAGGAGCCACACATTTCCTTCCACCCAGCATTTCCCCAAGTCTCCCGATAAAAATGGTACCTCACTTGTGTGGGTAGACCACAAATTTCCTTCCACCCAGCATTTCCCGAAGCCTCCCAATAAAAATGGTACCTCACTTGTGTTGGTAGGCCTAGCGCCTGTGAACTGAAATGCCACAAAACAAAATGTGGACACATCACATTTTCCTGAAGAAAACAGAGCTGTTTTTTGCAAAGTGCCTAGCTGTGGATTTTGGCCTCTAGTTCAGCTGGCAACTAGGGAATCCTACCAAACCTGTGCATTTTTTAAAACTAGACACCAAGGAATCCTAGATGGGGTGACTTGTGGGGCTCGCACTAGGTTCTGTTACCCAGAATCCTTTGGAAACCTCAATATTTGACACAAAAAACACTTTTTCCTCACATTTCGGTGACAGAAAGTTCTGGAATCTGAGAGGAGCCACGAATTTCCCTCCACCCAGCATTTCCCTAAGTCTCCCACTAAAAATGGTACCTCACTTGTTTGGATAGGCCTATCGCCTGCAACAGGAAATGCCACAAAACAAGATGTGGACACATCACATTTTCCTAAAGAAAATAGAGCTGTTTTTTGCAAAGTGCCTAGCTGTGGATTTTGGCCTCTAGCTCAGCCGGCACCTAGGGAAACCTACCAAGCCTGTAGATTTGTGAACACTAAACCCCTAGGGGAATCTAAGATGGGGTGACTTGTGTGGCTCTCACTAGGTTCGGTTACCTGGAATCCTTTGCAAACCTCAATATTTGGAAAAAAAACACTTTTTCCAAACATTTTGGTTTAGAAAGTTCTGGAATCTGAGAGGAGCCACAAATTTCCTTACACCCAAAAGTCCCCCAAGTCTCCCGATAAAAATGGTACCTCACTTGTGTGGATAGGCCTAGCGCCTGCGACAGGAAATGCCACAAAACATAACGTGGACAGATCACATTTTCCTAACAAAAACAGCTGTTTTTTGCAAAGTGCCTAGCTGTGGATTTTGGCCTCTAGCTCAGCCGGCACCTAGGGAGACCTACCAAACCTCTGCCTTTTTTAAAACTAGACTTCAAGGGGAATCCAAGATGGGGTGACTTGTGGGGCTCTCACCAGGTTCTGTTACCCAGAATCCTTTGCAAACCTGAATATTTAGAAAAAAAAACACTTTTACATCTGATTTCTGTGATAGAAAGTTCTGGAATCTGAGAGGAGCCACAAATTTCCTTCCACCCAGAATTTTCTCAAGTCTCCTAATAAAATTGGTACCTCACTTGTGTGGATAGGCCTAGTGCCTGCGCCAGGAAATGTCACAAAACAAGATGTGGACTCATCACATTTTCCTGAAGAAAATAGAGCTGTTTTTTGCAAAGTGCCTAGCTGTGGATTTTGGCCTCTAGCTCAGCCGGCACCTAGGGAAACCTACCAAAGCTGTGGATTTGTGAACACTAGACCCCTAGGGGAATCTAAGATGGGGTGACTTGTGGGGCTCTCACTAGGTTCGGTTACCTGGAACCCTTTGCAAACCTCAATATTTGGAAAAAAAACACTTTTTCCTCACATTTTGGTTTAGAAAGTTCTGGAATCTGAGAGGAGCCACAAATTTCCTTACACCCAACATTCCCCCAAGTCTCCTGATAAAAATTGTACCTCACTTGTGTGGGTAGGCCTAGCGCCTGCGACAGGAAATGCCACAAAACATAACGTGGGCAGATCACATTTTCCTAACAAAAACAGATGTTTTTTGCAAAGTGCCTAGCTGTGGATTTTGGCCTCTAGCTCAGCCGGCACCTAGGGAGACCTACCAAACCTCTGCCTTTTTTAAAACTAGACATCAAGGGGAATCCAAGATGGGGTGACTTGTGGGGCTCTCACCAGGTTCTGTTACCCAGAATCCTTTGCAAACCTGAATATTTGGAAAAAAAACACTTTTACCTCCGATTTCTGTGATAGAAAGTTCTGAAATCTGAGAGGAGCCACAAATTTCCTTCCACCCAGAATTTCCCCAAGTCTCCTAATAAAAATTGTACCTCACTTGTGTGGGTAGGCCTAGTGCCTGCGCCAGGAAATGTCACAAAACAAGATGTGGACACATCACATTTTCCTAAAGAAAATAGAGCTGTTTTTTGCAAAGTGCGTAGCTGTGGATTTTGGCCTCCAGCTCAGCCGGCACCTAGGGAAACCTACTAAACCTGTGCATTTTTTAAAACTAGACACCTAGGGGAATCCAAGTTGGGGTGACTTGTGGGGCTCCCGCCAGGTTCTCTTACCCAGAATCCTTTGTAAACCTCAATATTTTACACAAAAAAACACTTTTTCCTCACATTTCGGTGTTCGAAAGTTATGGAATCTGAGAGGAGCAACAAACTTCTTTCCACCCAGCATTTCCCCAAGTCTCCCGATAAAAATGGTTCCTCACTTGTGTGGGTAGGCCTAGCACCTGCAACAGGAAATGCCACAAAACACAACGTGCACACACCACATTTTCTTTTAAAAAACAGAGCTGTTTTTTGCAAAGTGCCTAACTGTGGATTTTGCCTTCTAGCTCAGCCGGCACCTTGGGAGACCTACCAAACCTGTGCATTTTTTAAAACTAGACACCTAGGGGAATCCAAGATGGGGTGACTTGTGGGGCTCGCACTAGGTTCTGTTACCCAGAATCCTTTGCAAACCTCAATATTTGGAAAAAAAACACTTTTTCCTCACATTTCGGTGATAGAAAGTTCTGGAATCTTAGAGCAGCCACAAATTTTCTTCCACTCAGCATTTCCCCAAGTCTCCCAATAAAAATGGTACCTCACTTGTGTGGGTAGGCCTAGTGCCTGCGACAGGAAATGCCACAAAACAAGATGTGGACACATAAAATTTTCCTAAAGAAAACAGAGCTGTTTTTTTGCAAAGTGCCTAGCTGTGGATTTTGCTCTCTAGCTCAGCCGGCACCTAAGGAGACCTACCAAACCTGTGCATTTTTTAAAACTAGACACCTAGGGGAATTCAAGATAGGGTGACTTGTGGGGCTCTCACCAAGTTCTGTTACCCAGAATTCTTTGCAAGCCTCAATATTTGGAAGAAAAAACACTTTTTCCTCACATTTTGGTGATAGAAAGTTCTGGAATCTGAGAGGAGCCTCAAATTTCCTTCCACCCAGTATTTCCCCAAGTCTCCCAATAAAAATGGTACCTCACCTCTGTGGGTAGGCCTAGCGCCTGTGACAGGAAATGCCACAAAACAAGATGTGGACACAATACATTTTCCTAAAGAAAACAGAGCTGTTATTTGCAAAGTGCCTAGCTGTGGATTTTGGCATCTAGCTCAGCTTGCACCTAGTGAGACCTGCCAAACCTGTGCATTTTTGAAAACTAGAAACCAAGGGGAATCCAAGATGGGGTGACTTGTGGGGCTTGACCAGGTTCTTTTACCCCGAATCCTTTGCAAACCTCAATATTTGAAACAAAAAACACTTTTTCCTTACATTTAGGTGGTAGAAAGTTCTGGAATCTGAGAGGAGCCACAAATTTCCTTCCACCCAGCATTCCCCCAAGTCTCCCGATAAAAATAGTACCTCACTTGTGTGGGTAGGCCTAGCGCCTGCTACAGGAAATGCCACAAAACACGTGGACACATCACATTTTCCACAAAAAAACAGAGCTGCTTTTTGCAAATTGCCTATCTGTGGATTTTGGCCTTTATCTCAGCCGGCACCTTGGGAAACCTACCAAACCTGTGGATTTCTGAACACTAGACACCTAGGGGAATCTAAGATGGGGTGACTTGTGGGGCTCTCATTAGGTTCGGTTACCTGGAATCCTTTGCAAACCTCAATATTTGGAACAAAAAACACTTTTTCCTCACATTTCGGTGATAGAAAGCTCTGGAGTCTGAGAGGAGCCACAAATTTCCTTCCACTCAACATTCCCCCATGTCTCCCGATAAAAATGGTATCTCACTTGTGTGGGTAGGCCTAGCGCCTGCACCAGGAAATGCCACAAAACATAACGTGGGTACATCACATTTTCCTAAAAAAAACAAAGCTGTTATTTCCAAAGTGCCTAGCTGTGGATTTTGGCGTCTAGCTCAGCCGGCACCTAGGGAAACCTACCAAACCTGTGCAATTTGTAAAACTAGACATCTAGGGGTATCCAACTTGGGGTGACTTGTGGGTTTCGCACTAGGTTCTGTTACCCAGAATCCTTTGGAAACCTCACTATTTGACACAAAAATCACTTTTTCCTCACATTTTGGTGATAGAAAGTTCTGGAGTCTGAGAGGAGCCACAAATTTCCTTCTACCCAACATTCACCCATATCTCCTGATAAAAATGGTACCTCACTTGTGTGGGTAGGCCTAGCGCCTGCAACAGGAAATGCCACAAAACATAACGTGGGCACATCACATTTTCCTAAAAAAAACAGAGCTGTTATTTGCAAAGTGCCTAGCTGTGGATTTTGGCGTCTAGTTCAGCCGGCACCTAGGGAGACCTACCAAACCTGTGCATTTTTTTAAACTAGACACCAAGGGGAATCCAAGATGGGGTGACTTGTGGGGCTCTCACCAACTTCAGTTACCCAGAATCCTTTGCAAACCTCAAAATTTGAAGAAAAAAAACACTTTTTCCTCACATTTCGGTGTTTGAACGTTCTGGAATCTGAGAGGAGCCACAAGTTTGCTTTCACCCAGCATTTCCCCAAGTCTCGGAATAAAAATGGTACCTCACTTGTGTGGGTAGGCCTAGCGTCTGAGGCTGAAAATGCCACAAAACAAGATGTGGACACATCACATTTTCCTAAAGAAAACAGAGCTGTTTTTTGCAAAGTCCCTAGCTGTGGATAATGGCCTCTAGCTCAGCCGGCACCTAGGGAAACCTACCAAACCTGTGCATTTTTTAAAACTAGATACCAAGGAATCCTAGATGGGGTGACTTGTGGGGCTCGCACTCGGTTCTGTTACCCAGAATCCTTTGCAAACCTCAATATTTGACAGAAACAACACCTTTTCCTCACATTTCGGTGATATAAAGTTCTGGAATCTGAGAGGAGCCTCAAATTTCCCTCCACCCAGCATTTCCCCAAGTGTCCCAATAAAAATGGTACCTCACTTGCTTGGGTAGGCCTAGCGCCTGAGACATGAAATGCCACAAAACAAGATGTGGACACATCACATTTTCCTAAAGAAAACAGAGCTATTTTTTACAAAGTGCTTAGCTGTGGAGTTTGGCCTCCAGCTCAGCCGGGACATAGGCAAACCTTCCAAACCTGTGCATTTTTTAAAACTAGACACCGAGGGGAATCCAAGAAGGGCTGACTTGTGGGTCTCCCGCCAGGTTCTCTTAGCCAGAATCCTTTGCAAACCTCAATATTTGCCAAAAGAAACACTTTTTCCTCACATTTTGGTGATAGAAAGTTCTGGAATCTGAGAGGTGCCACAAATTTACTTCCACCCAGCATTTCCCCAACTCTTCCAATAAAAATGGTACCTCAATTGTGTGGGTAGGCCAAGCGCCTGCGACAGGAAATGCCACAAAACAAGATGTGGACACATCACATTTTCCTAAAGAAAACAGAGCTTTTTTTTGCAAAGTGCCTAGCTGTGGATTTTGGCCTCCAGCTCAGCCGGCACCTATGGAAACCTACCAAAACTGTGCATTTTTTAAATCTAGACACCTAGGGGAATCCAGGATGGGGAGATTTGTGGGGCTCCCGCCAGGTTCTGTTACCCAGAATCCTTTGCAAACCTTAATATTTGCCACAAAAAACACTTTTTCCTCACATTTCGGTGAGAGTAAGTTCTGGAATCTGAGAGGAGCCACAAATTTCCTTCCGCCCAACATTTACCCAAGTCTCCCGATAAAAAAGGTACCTCACTTGTGTGGGTAGGCCTAGCGCCTGCTACAGGAAATGCCACAAAACACGTGGACACATCACATTTTCCTAAAAAACCACAGAGCTGTTTTTTGCAAAGTTCATATATGTGGATTTTGGCATTTATCTCAGCCAGCACCTAGGGAAACCTACCAAACCTGTGGATTTGTCAGCACTAGACACCTAGGGGAATCTAAGATGGGGTGGCTTGTGGGGCTCTCACCAGGATCTGTTACCTGGAATCCTTTGCAAACCTCAATATTTTGAAAAAACATACTTTTTCCTCACGTTTTGGTGATAGAAAGTTCTGGAATCTGTGAGGAGCCACAAATTTTCTTCCACCCAACATTCCCCCAAGTCTCCCGATAAAAATGGGACCTCACTTGTGTGGGTAGGCCTAGTGCCTGCGACAGGAAATGCCACAAGACATAACGTGGGCACATGACATTTTCCTAAAAAAAAACAGAGCTGTTTTTTGCAAAGTGCCTAGCTGTGGATTTTGCCTTCTAGCTCAGCCGGCACCTAAGGAGACCTACCAAACCTGTGCATTTTTCAAAACTAGAAACCAAGGGGAATCCAAGATGGGGTGACTTGTGGGGCTTGACCAGGTTCTTTTACCCAGAGTCCTTTGCAAACCTCAATATTTGAAACAAAAAACACTTTTTCCTCACATTTAGGTGGTAGAAAGTTCTGGAATCTGAGAGGAGCCACAAATTTCCTTCCACCCAGCATTCCCCCAAGTCTCCTGACGTGACGTGGACACATCACATTTTCCTAAAAAAACACAGAGCTGTTTTTTGCAAAGTTCCTCTCTGTGGATTTTGGCCTTTATCTCAGCCGGCACCTTGGGAAACCTACCAAACCTGTGGATTTGTGAACACTAGACACCTAGGGGAATCTAAGATGGGGTGACTTGTGAGGCTCTCATTAGATTCGGTTACCTGGAATCCTTTGCAAACCTCAATATTTGGAATAAAAAACACTTTTTCCTCACATTTCGGTGATAGAATGTTCTGGAGTCTGAGAGGAGCCACAAATTTCCTTCCACCCAACATTCCCCCATGTCTCCCGATAAAAATGGTATCTCACTTGTGTGGGTAGGCCTAGCACCTGCACCAGGAAGTGCCACAAAACATAACGTGGGGACATCATATTTTTCTAAAAAAAACAAAGCTGTTATTTGCAAAGTGCCTAGCTGTGGATTTTGGTGTCTAGCTCAGCCGGCACCTAGGGAAACCTACCAAACCTGTGCAATTTTTAAAACTAGACACCTACGGGTATCCAAGATGGCGTGACTTGTGGGTCTCGCACTAGGTTCTGTTACCCAGAAACCTTTGGAAACCTCAATATTTGACACAAAAAACACTTTTTCCTCACATTTTGGTGATAGAAAGTTCTGGAGTCTGAGAGGAGCCACAAATTTCCTTCTACCCAACATTCCCACATGTCTCCTGATAAAAATGGTACCTCACTTGTGTGGGTAGGCCTAGTGCGTGCAACAGGAAATGCCACAAAACATAACGTGGGCACATCACATTTTCCTAAAAAAAACAGAGCTGTTATTTGCAAAGTGCCTAGCTGTGGATTTTGGCGTCTAGCTCAGCCGGCACCTAGGGAGACCTACCAAACCTGTGCATTTTTTTAAACTAGACACCAAGGGGAATCCAAGATGGGGTGACTTGTGGGGCTCTAACCAACTTCTGTTACCCAGAATCCTTTGCAAACCTCAATATTTGGAAAAAAAACACTTTTTCCTCACATTTCGGTGTTCGAACGTTCTGGAATCTGAGAGGAGCAACAAGTTTAGTTTCACCCAGCATTTCCCCAAGTCTCCAAATAAAAATGGTACCTCACTTGTGTGGGTAGGCCTAGCGCCTGAGACATTAAATGCCACAAAACAAGAAGTGGACACATCACATTTTCCTAAAGAAAACAGAGCTGTTTTTTGCAAAGTCCCTAGCTGTGGATTATGGCCTCTAGCTCAGCCGGCACCTAGGGAAACCTACCAAACCTGTGCATTTTTTTAAACTAGACACCAAGGGAAATCCAAGATGGTGTGACTTGTGGGGCTCTCACCAGGATCTGTTACCCAGAATTCTTTGCAAACCTCATTATTTGGAGAAAAACACACGTTTTCCTCACATTTCAGTGACAGAAAGTTCTGGAATCTGAGAGGAGCCACAAATTTCCTTCCACCCAACATTCCCCCAAGTGTCCCAATAAAAATGGTACCTCACTTGTGTGGGTAGGCCTAGCAACTGAGACATGAAATCCAACAAAACAAGATGTGGACACATCACATTTTCTGAAAGAATATAGAGCTATTTTTTACAAAGTGTCTAGCTGTGGATTTTGGCCTCCAGCTCAGCCGGGACCTAGGGAAACCTTCCAAACCTGTGCATTTTTGAAAACTAGACACCTAGGGGAATCCAAGATGGGGTGACTTGTGGGGCTCGCACTAGGTTCGGTTACCCAGAATCCTTTGCAAACCTCAATATTTGCCACAAAAAAATACTTTTCCTCACATTTTGGTGATAGAAAGTTCTGGAATCTGAGAGGAGCCACAAATTTCCTTCCACCCAGCATTTCCCCAACTCTTCCAATAAAAATGGTACCTCACTTGTGTGGGTAAGCCTAGTGCCTGCGACAGGAAATGCCACAAAACACAACGTGGACACATCACATTTTCCTAAAAAAAACAGAGCTGTTTTTTGCAAAGTGACTAGCTGTGGATTTTGGCCTGTAGCTCAACTGGCACCTAGGGAAACCTACCAAACATGTGCATTTTTTCAAACTAGACACCAATGGGAATGCAAGATGGGGTGACTTGTGGGGCTCTCACAAATTTCTGTTACCCAGAATCCTTTCCAAACCTCAATATTTGGAAAAAAAACACTTTTTCCTCACATTTCGGTGAGAAAGTTCTGGAATCTGAGAGGAGCCACAAATTTCCCTTCACCCAGCATTTCCCCGAGTCTCCCAATAAAAATGGAACATCACTTGTGTGGATAGGCCTATCGCCTGCAACAGGAAATGCCACAAAACAAGATGTGGACACATCACATTTTCCTAAAGAAAACAGAGCTGTTTTTTGTAAAGTGACTAGCTGTGGATTTTGGATTCTAGATCAGCCAGCACCTAGGGAGACCTACCAAACCTGTGCATTTTTGAAAACTAGACACCAAGAGGAATCCAAGATGGGGTGACTTGTGGGGCTCTCACCAGGTTCTATTAACCAGAATCCTTTGCAAACCTCAATATTTGGGGAAAAAAACACTTTTTTCTTACATTTCGGTGATAGAAAGTTCTGGAATCTGAGAGGAGCCACACATTTCCTTCCACCCAGCATTTCCCCAAGTCTCCCAATAAAAATGGTACCTCACTTGTGTGGGTAGACCACAAATTTCCTTCCACCCAGCATTTCCCGAAGCCTCCCAATAAAAATGGTACCTCACTTGTGTTGGTAGGCCTAGCGCCTGTGAACTGAAATGCCACAAAACAAAATGTGGACACATCACATTTTCCTGAAGAAAACAGAGCTGTTTTTTGCAAAGTGCCTAGCTGTGGATTTTGGCCTCTAGTTCAGCTGGCAACTAGGGAAACCTACCAAACCTGTGCATTTTTTAAAACTAGACACCAAGGAATCCTAGATGGGGTGACTTGTGGGGCTCACACTAGGTTCTGTTACCCAGAATCCTTTGGAAACCTCAATATTTGACACAAAAAACACTTTTTCCTCACATTTCGGTGACAGAAAGTTCTGGAATCTGAGAGGAGCCACGAATTTCCCTCCACCCAGCCTTTCCCCAAGTCTCCCACTAAAAATGGTACCTCACTTGTTTGGATAGGCCTATCGCCTGCAACAGGAAATGCCACAAAACAAGATGTGGACACATCACATTTTCCTAAAGAAAACAGAGCTGTTTTTTGCAAAGTGCCTAGCTGTGGATTTTGGATTCTAGCTCAGCCGGCATCTAGGGAGACCTACCAAACCTGTGCATTTTTTAAAACTAGACACCAAGGGGAATCCAAGATGGGGTGACTTGTGGGGCTCTCACCAGGTTCTGTTACCCAGAATTCTTTGCAAACCTCACTATTTGGAGAAAAAAACACTTTTTCCTCACATTTCAGTGATAGAAAGTTCTGGAATCTGAGAGGAGCCACAAATTTCCTTCCACCCAACATTCCCCCAAGTGTCCCAATAAAAATGGTACCTCACTTGTGTGGGTAGGCCTAGCGCCTGAGACATGAAATCCAACAAAACAAGATGTGGACACATCACATTTTCTGAAAGAATATAGAGCTATTTTGTACAAAGTGCCTAGCTGTGGATTTTGGCCTCCAGCTCAGCCGGGACATAGGGAAACCTTCCAAACCTGTGCATTTTTGAAAACTAGACACCTAGGGGAATCCAAGATGGGGTGACTTGTGGGGCTCGCACTAGGTTCTGTTACCCAGAATC
This sequence comes from Pleurodeles waltl, assembly GCF_031143425.1. Lineage (NCBI taxonomy): Eukaryota > Metazoa > Chordata > Amphibia > Caudata > Salamandridae > Pleurodeles > Pleurodeles waltl. The sequence goes on from NC_090447.1 coordinate 638,482,414, forward strand.
CTTTGCAAACCTCAATATTTGCCACAAAAAAACACTTTTTCCTCACATTTTGGTGATAGAAAGTTCTGGAATCTGAGAGGAGCCACAAATTTCCTTCCACCCAACATTTCCCCAAGTCTCCCAATAAAAATGGAACATCACTTGTGTGGGTAGGCCTAGCGCCTGCGACAGGAAATGCCACAAAACAAGATGTGGACACATCACATTTTCTTAAATAAAACCCAGCTGTTTTTTGCAAAGTGCCTAGCTGTGGATTTTGGCCTCCATCTCAGCCGGCACCTAGGGAAACCTACCAAACTAGACACCTAGGGGAATCCAGGATGGGGTGACTTGTGGGGCTCCCGTCAGGTTCCGTTACCCAGAATCCTTTGCAAACCTTAATATTTGCCACAAAAAACACTTTTTCCTCGCATTTCGGTGAGAGTAAGTTCTGGAATCTGAGAGGAGTCACAAATTTCCTTCCGCCCGACATTTACCCAAGTCTCCCGATAAAAATGGTACCTCACTTGTGTGGGTAGGCCTAGCGCCTACTACAGGAAATGCCACAAAACACGTGGACACATCACATTTTCCTAAAAAAACACAGAGCTGTTTTTTGCAAAGTTCATATCTGTGGATTTCAGCCTTTATCTCAGCCAGCACCTAGAGAAACCTACCAAACCAGTGGATTTCTCAACACTAGACACCTAGGGGGATATAAGATGGGGTGGCTTCTGGGACTCTCACCAGGTTCTGTTACTTGGAATCCTTTGCAAACCTCAATATTTTGAAAAAAAAAACGTTTTCCTCACGTTTTGGGGATAGAAAGTTCTGGAATCTGAGAGGAGCCACAAATTATCTTCCACCCAACATTCCCCCAGGTCTCCCGATAAAAATGGGGCCTCACTTGTGTGGGTAGGCCTAGTGCCTGCGACAGGAAATGCCACAAGACATAACGTGGGCACATCACATTTTCCTAAAAAAAACAGAGCTGTTTTTTGCAAAGTGCCTAGCTGTGGATTTTGGCGTCTAGCTCAGCTGGCACCTAGGGAGACCTACCAAACCTGTGCATTTTTGAAAACTAGACATCAAGGGGAATCCAAGATGGGGTGACTTGTGATGCTCCCACCAAGTTCTGTTACCCAGAATCCTTTGCAAGCCTCAATATTTGGAAGAAAAAACGTCCTTCGCCCGTCATCGACTGGAAGAGGCTGGGCCCCCCCTCTTTAACTTTTGCTCTAATTTGGTCCCCCAGTGACTAGAGCCTTCAAACTCTGTGCCCAAAGGGAAATATCGAAAGTACCCCGCCCAGTTGTTAGCTACCGAACGTTCTTCTTCCATCTTGTGCAGTTTGACTGGGAGAGGAAGGCCAAGGGCTATTCCAAGTGACTTAAAGATATTGCATTAAGGGGAACTGTTCTATACACACGAAAACAGCCCCCTGAGTAACCAGCCACTACGTAAAACATGGGTAAAAGGAAACATTCAAAATTAAATAATTCAACAAATTTAAAAGATAGTTCATCTATATTAAAATACCTCTCCGGGGCGATGGGAATGATAGATAAGCAAATCGCCACCGTTGAAGGGAAATTGTCATTACCTAAAGACCGATCCCACAAATCACCAGGGTCTGTACAATCACATCATAACTCCCCATCTAGTGAATTTGGGGATAAGCACTCAAAAGTAATGCTTACAAATGGTTGTATCAAAGACACCTCAAATTTAATCTACTCCGTGGATGAAATATCCCCTGTTGCTAAGCGACCAAGGAAACTGGAGACGGGTCTGGCGGACAAGACCCCAAAAAAAAAAACGCCAGTGATAGATCTAATAACTACCCCAATTAAAAAACACTCTAAAAAACTAACGCGGAAGAAAACCTCAAGCTTAGCAGGAGACACCATTCGATCGCTCCTTATAAATCTCCATGAGATAGTAAATTCACTGAAATCATCCATTGGAGCCACTCTTGACTCTATGTCGGGGCGCCTAAAGCGGGTGGAGTGCAGCCTTGAGGCAGGTCTTGAAAGGATAAAGTCCTTACAACGGGAAGACACAAATTATGAAATTAAGGACTCCAAAAAAATATTGCGGTCTTCAGAACACGAGAATAATAGACAACCTATCCCGTACAATAGGCCAATTGGTATACATCGGAATGTTAACTTCCAGAATGAGTCACAATCCCAACCATTAGCTCCTCCTTTGAATCAAAATACTCAACCCTCTTTTTCACCGATCACACCACATAATCTTTCCCCAGATAAAAAAGTTTTAAACCCTACACTATGTAAGACAGCAGGTAACACTATGCGTAGGACAGCGACTACCTATCCCCATTTAAATCCAGGAAGAAATACACCTAGCAGGACCAGATCCCTGATTTTCGCTTACCTCCCTAGTGACCTACTACATCTCCCCCCGGAGGCTACACCATATGTAGTGGTCTTGGCCAACGTCCCACCGATAGATGATCAACAACGAGAAACATGGACGGCCTTGAGAAACAAGGCCCTTAATTGGATCGGGGCCCGAATGGGCCCTGGAACGGTGAGGACTCTTTTTGATGATATAAAAATGGTCTGAAGAATTAAGTGGATAGGAAACAGTAAGAAAGCGCTGGCCGGAGATTGTGTAGTCCTCTCTTTTGGCTCACCAAATCTAGTGAATAGAATTATTCATGACTTAGGAGCCAGACAAGTTACTTTACAAGGAATCTTGTTACTACCTCTGGGTTATTTCTATCAAAGACTAGTGGGGAACAACCCCATTTATCCACAACGAGTCGTAGCACCCTTATCCAGTCCAGACTTACCTATAAGGTGCAATAGATTCTATCCCCTTTCAACTTTGGAAAATATAGATTGACTCAATAAGAATCAGTCAGTTCTCTTTGATGGAGTAGCCCAGACAGTACACACACCAGGGACGGACCTACAAAAGGAAGGCATATCTCATACAATGGTTCCTATAAGGAACGAGATACTACCGCACCTAAGTCAGTGCGATCTTTCTAGAAATATACCAAACACAACCCGCAGCGATATCCCCTCTCATTCCCCAAAGGACCAGCACTGCAATTTTAAACAGAATTTTAACCAGAAATCCGAAATAGTCTTATTATTTTGGAACATTGCAGGTCTAGCTAATAAGTTAGGAAATGAGACCTGGGTTAATTATTTAGAAGATTATTCATGTGTTTGCTTACAAGAGACATGGCTCTTAACCCCTGTCCATCTAAATGGCTACAAAACATTTCATACTCCTGCCGAGCAGTCTAGGCATGGTAGACCTAAAGGGGGATTGTGCACATACATTTCCAATAAGTTATCCTTACAGAATCTAGAGATGCAATTTATGGGTCCATACTACCAAATGATAGAGAGTAACCTGGACCACAAGACCCATTTAGTCATTGTTAATTTTTATAACAATGTTACTCCAGGAGAATTCTCTAACATCTTATTGGAAATGGGAAATGACCTAATAAAAATATGTGAAAAAAATAACCGAGAGATTCTACTGATTTGGGGTGGTGATTTTAACGTCCATCCGTGTAAGGAAACCTCGGATAAGATATGTGGTTGGGACTCGGAATGTGTAGGTGCAAGGCTTCACTTCTCTCATAACACTCAAGGAGATGAAATGAACCTATTGGCTCAAACTTATAACCTATGCTTTGTAAATGAATTATTTTTGGACGAATCACAGTTTAAACCAACCTACAATGGAAGGGGCACAAATACTGTGATCGATTATGTCCTAATGTCAACTCACTTCGTACACTATCTTACAAATTACACCTTGCATGACATTGCAATTAGCGATCACTACCCCCAGAGTATGAATCTCTTACTACTCCCCCTTTTAGCAGCTAGGGAGGATAGGATTACATTGGTAGACGATATTGAATTAGTGCCGCGCAATGGATACACTATGAAGTGGTCACAGACAGACCCCAAGTCTTTGTTGAAACACTTAATATGCCAATGTAAACACGCTTTCGCAGACTGTTTAAGAGAGAACCCACAACCAGGGCAATGTCTAAGTGCGTTTATGCTGATTACTCAAACCATAAAAGAAGCCCTCACTATTAGAAGTAGTAAGATAAGAAAAAAGAGGACATGCGGATGGTTTGACCATAACTGTACCCAAGCACATAAGAGACTGAAAAAGGCTCTAAGTGCCCCAAAAAGCTGCTTAAGTGATATATGTAAATGTAGACAGGAATATAAGACAGCAATAAAGGAAAGGAAACTGATTATGAAAACAACTTTGTGGGAAACTCTCCATATAGCAAGCCGTACGAAAGATAATATACTCTTTTGGCAGACAATAAATTCCCCAGTGCTAGGGGATAGAGATATCCCTAGGATGGAAATCGCGATCTCCGAAGAAGACTGGGTTGCACATTTCTCTAAAATATATTCATTGACTAGTGATACAACAGACCGCACACATGATCAAGATTCACAGGAAGGTCTGCGCTTGGTTATAACCCCCCAATTTAGTCTTCAGGAGGTAGAGGAAGCTATAATACTAAGCAAATCAGGGAAAGCGCCGGGCCCTGATGGTGTTCCGATCGACATATTCAAGGCCAATATTGAGCTGTGGGGGCCAGTACTGACGCAGACATTGAGGGCTATCTGCATATGCGGACCCCTACCATCTTGGAGAGATTCCAACATTATTCCAATATACAAAAAGGGTGACCGCCTTAATCCAGCCTGCTACAGGCCAATCTCCCTGCTGAACACAACAGCTAAATTAGCGGGGAGAATAATCCTGAATAGGCTGCAATCATGGGCGGAAGAAAAGAACGTTTTATCCCCGGTCCAGTATGGATTTCGGAAAGGAATCGGAACAGTGGAGCAAAGCTTAAATTTAAGCCTCATCATTGGAAAGTATACTAAGATCAGAGCAGGCAATCTGTACCTGGCCTTTATTGACTTATCATTGGCCTTCGACTGTGTAATTCATGATAAATTATGGGATATTTTAAATAGCATGGGGGTAGAAGCTGCCCTAATTCAATTTATACGTCAAATGTACACAGGGTGCAGAGCAAGAGTGAGGTATGGGTTAAAAGGGGAATGTACTCGCCCCTTTGGTCTATACAGAGGAGTGCGCCAAGGCTGCGTTCTCGTCCCATTCCTGTTTTCAATGTATATAAATAATTTAGATAAAGAATTGGCTACTAAGTGTAAAGATCTACCCCAAATAGACAACCGAGCCGTTCCGGCATTACTTTATGCAGACGATGCAGTATTAATGGCCAGGACCCCAATAGCTCTCCAAAAACTCTTAACAACCTGCATCACATATATGTCACAGCTGGGTCTTACTGTTAATCGCTCCAAAACCTTTATTATGAATTGTGGAGGGAAGCGCAGCAAGACTTATAACACTACTATTGCGGAAAGGAAGGTTGAAATTGCACAAACCTTTTCTTATTTGGGCATAATGTTCGATAAGCAGGGTTCTTGGGCCAACTGTAGGAAGACAAAGAGAGTGCACCTGATCAAAACAACGATGGCATTAAGGCTTTTTTCCAAAAGGCTCGGGGGGATTACACCGCCAAACATGATAAAAATTTATAAAGCCAAGTGCATTCCGGCTGTCATGTATGGGGCAGGAATTTGGGGATATACAAACTGTGACTTGGTACAGACAGTGGAAAACGATTTTCTAAGACATTTGCTGAGGGTTCCAAATGGCACTTCAACGTACGTCATTCATTCGGAACTGGGGGTCCCCTTTATTGTAGACTTGATAAAGATCCAGCCACTATTATTATGGCATAAAGTTTGGACCTCGGAACATACCGGTTTAAATAAGGCCATTCTGACCGATTGCATGGAGTCATTATAGACACCGAGGGTACCATGGTTAAAATACATTATGACCTTTTTTGAAAAAATTGGCAATAAAGCCTACTACACAAACCCAGCCTCGCTGGGGAAAATATCTAGGAAGGACCTGAGTGTCCTGGCATTAAAGCATCTAGAAGAAATACGCTGGGGGGCTGAATTAAAAAAAAACACCGTCATTCACAACCAATTAATTTTGACGGTTGAGGGCATGCAGCCGTATCTGGCAAATGTGGTACACCTTCATCATCGTTACATTCTTACCAGATTCAGGCTAGATACGTTTCATCGCCTAGTTTCATTCTAGACCATGGAACGATTGGTCGACCACACTAAAGGCATGCCCCTGTGATGCAAAAGCACCCCAATCCACAATTCATGTGGTTTTATTCTGTAAATATTATGCCTACCAGAGGAAGCGCCTAGTAATCCCACTTTTAAGGTCAATCAACCTCCCCCAGTGTCGTACAGCTTACGTCTGCCTTCAGTCACTATCCTCTTTAGAGTCGTGTGGAACTCTGGCTAACTTTTTATGCTCTGTACTAAAGATAAGGAAATCTATGGGGGTGGTGATGTAATTGTAATTTATTGTGATAGGGATTTTATCGATACACTAGATAGTTTGTCGTTGTGTGTTCTCATTTTTTACTATTTTACTTATTTAATTTTATATATTGAAATGTATTATAATCGGATATTTTTATGACTTTTATAACTTGTTGAAAGTCGAATAAAGTTTGTGTATATATATATATATATATATATATATATATATATATACAGGAAATGCCACAAAACACGTGGACACATCACATTTTCCTAAAAAAACACAGAGCTGTTTTTTACAAAGTTCATATCTGTGGATTTCGGCCTTTATCTCAGCCTGCACCTAGAGAAACCTACCAAACCAGTGGATTTGTCAACACTACACACCTAGGGGAATATAAGATGGGGTGGCTTCTGGGACTCTCACCAGGTTCTGTTACTTGGAATCCTTTGCAAACCTCAATATTTTGAAAAAAAATACTTTTTCCTCACGTTTTGGGGATAAAAAGTTCTGGAATCTGAGAGGAGCCACAAATTTTCTTCCACCCAACATTCCCCCAAATCTCCCGATAAAAAAGGGTCCTCACTTGTGTGGGTAGGCCTAGTGCCTGCGACAGGAAATGCCACAAGACATAACGTGGGCACATCACATTTTCCTAAAAAAACCAGAGCTGTTTTTTGCAAAGTGCCTAGCTGTGGATTTTGACGTCTAGCTCAGCTGGCACCTAGGGAGACCTACCAAACCTGTGCATTTTTTAAAACTAGACATCAAGGGGAATCCAAGATGGGGTGACTTGTGATACTCCCACCAAGTTCTGCTACCCAGAATCCTTTGCAAGCCTTAATATTTGGAAGAAAAAACACTTTTCCCTCACATTTCGGTGACAGAAAGTTCTGGAATCTGAGAGGAGCCACAAATTTCCTTCCACCCAGCATTTACAGAAGTCTCCGAATAAAAATGGTACCTCACTTGTGTGGGTAGGCATAGCGCCTGCGACAGGAAATGTCACAAAACAAGATGTGGACACATCACATTTTCCTAAAGAAAACAGAGCTGTTTTTTGCAAAGTGCCTAGTTGTGGATTTTGGCCTCTAGCTCTGCCAGCACCTAGGGAAACCTACCAAACCTGTGCATTTTTTAAAACTAGACACCTAGGGGAACCCAAGATGGGGTGACTTGTGGGGCTAGCGCCGGGTTCTGTTACCCAGAATCCTTTGCAAACCTCAATATTTGAAACAAAAAAACACTTTTTCTTCACATTTCGGTGTTCGAAAGTTCTGGAATCTGAGAGGAGCCACAAATTTTCTTCCACCCAGCATTTCCCCAAGTCTCCCGATAAAAATGGTACCTCACTTGTGTGGGCAGGCCTAGCATCTGCGACAGGAAATGCCGCAAAACACAACGTGGACACATCACATTTTCCTAAATAAAACAGAGCTGTTTTTTGCAAAGTGCCTAGCTGTGGATTTTGGCTTCTAGCTCCGCTGGCACCTAGGGAGACCTACCAAACCTGTGCATTTTTGAAAACTAGAAACCTAGGGGAACCAAAGATTGGGTGACTTGTGGGGCTCGAGACAGGTTCTGTTACCCAGAATCCTTTGCAAACCTCAATATTTGGAAGAAAAAACACCTTTTCCTCACATTTCGGTGCTAGAAAGTTCTGGAATCTGAGAGGAGCCACAAATATCCTTCTAGCCGGCATTTTCCCAAGTCTCCCACTAAAAATGGTACCTCACTTGTGTGGATAGGCCTATCGCCTGCAACTGGAAATGCCACAAAACAAGATGTGGACACATCACATTTTCCTAAAGAAAACAGAACTGTTTTTTGCAAAGTGCCTAGCTGTGGATTTTGGCCTCTAGCTCAGCTGGCACCTAGGGAAACCTACCAAACCTGTGCATTTTTTAAAACTAGACACCTAGGGGAGTCCAAGATGGGGTGATTTGTGGGGCTCGCACCAGGATCTGTTACCCAGAATCCTTTACAAACCTCAATATTTGACACACAAAAATCACTTTTTCATCACATTTCGGTGATAGAAAGTTCTGGAATCTGAGGGAGCCACAAATTTCTTTCCACCCAACATTCCCCCAAGTCTCCCAATAAAAATGGTACCTCACTTGTGTGGGTAGGCCTAGCGCCTGAGACAGGAATTGTGGCAAAACAAGATGTGGACACATCACATTTTCCTAAAGAAAACAGAGCTGTTTTTTGCAAAGTGCCTAGCTGTGGATTTTGGCCTCTAGTTCAGCCGGCACCTAGGGAGACCTACCAAACCTCTGCCTTTTTTAAAACTAGACACCAAGTGGAATCCAAGATGGGGTGACTTGTGGGGCTCTCACCAGGTTCTGTTAACCAGAATCATTTGCAAACCTGAATATTTGGAAAAAAAACACTTTTACCTCCGATTTCTGTGATAGAAAGTTCTGGAATCTGAGAGGAGCCACAAATTTCCTTCCACCCAGAATTTCCCCAAGTCTCCTAATAAAAATGGTACCTCACTTGTGTGGGTGGGCCTAGTGCCTGTGCCAGGAAATGTCACAAAACAAGATGTGGACACATCACATTTTCCTAAAGAAAATAGAGCTGTTTTTTGCAAAGTGCCTAGCTGTGGATTTTGGCCTCCAGCTCAGCCGGCACCTAGGGAAACCTACCAAACCTGTGCATTTTTTAAAACTAGACACCTAGGGGAATCCAAGAAGGGCTGACTTGTGGGGCTCTCGCCAGGTTGTGTTACCGAGAATCCTTTGCAAACCTTAATATTTGACACAAAAAACACTTTTTCCTCACATTTTGGTCATTGAAAGTTCTGGAGTCTGAGAGGAGCCACAAATTTTCTTTCACCCAGCATTTGCCCAAGTCTCCCAATAGAAATTGTACCTCACTTGTGTGGGTAGGCTTAGCGCCTATGACAGGAAATGACACAAAACAAGATGTGGAAACAACACATTTTCCTAAAGAAAACAGAGATGTTTTTTGCGAATTGCCGAGCTGTGGATTTTGGCCTCTAGCTCAACCGGCACCTAGGGAAACCTACCAAGACTGTAATTTTTTTAAAACTAGACACCAGGGGAACCCAAGATGGGGTGACTTGTGGGGCTCACGCCAGGTTCTGTTACCCGGAATCCTTTGCAAACCTCAATATTTGCCACAAAAAAGACCTTTTCCTCATATTTCGGTGATAGAAAGTTCTGGAATCTGAGAGGAGCCACAAATTTCCATCCACCAAGCATTCCCCTAAGTCTCCTGATAAAAATTGTACCTCACTTGTGTGGGTAGGCCTGGCGCCTGTGACAGGAAATGCCACAAAACACAAGGTGGACAAATCACATTTTCCTAAAAAAAACAGATCAGTTATTTGCAAAGTGCCTAGCTGTGGATTTTGGCATCTAGCTCAGCCGGCACCTAGGGAAACCTACCAAACCTGTGCAATTTTTAAAACTAGACACCTAGGGGTATCCAAGATGGCGTGGCTTGTGGGGCTCGCACCAGGTTCTGTTATCCAGAATCCTTTGCAAACCTCAATATTTGACACAAAAAACACTTTTTCCTCACATTTTGGTCATTGAAAGTTCTGGAGTCTGAGAGGAGCCACAAATTTCCTTCTATCCAACATTCCCCCAAGTCTCCTGATAAAAATGGTACCTCACTTGTGTGGGTAGGCCTAGCGCATGCAACAGGAAATGCCACAAAACATAACGTGGGCACATCACATTTTCCCAAAAAAAAACAGAGCTGTTATTTGCAAAGTGCCTAGCTGTGGATTTTGGCGTCTAGCTCAGGCGGCACCTAGGGTGACCTACCAAACCTGTGCATTTTTGAAAACTAGACACAGAGGGATTCCAAGATGGGGTGACTTGTGGGGCTCTCACCAACTTCTGTTACCCAGAATCCTTTGCAAACCTCAATATTTGGGAAAAAAACACTTTTTCCTCACATTTCGGTGTTCGAACGTTCTGGAATCTGAGAGGAGCCACAAATTTCCTTTCACCAAGCATTTCCCCAAGTCTCCCAATAAAAATGGTACCTCACTTGTGTGGGTAGGCCTAGCGCCTGAGACAGAAAATGCCACAAAACAAGATGTGGACACATCACATTTTCCTAAAGAAAACAGAGCTGTTTTTTGCAAAGTCCCTAGCTGTGGATTATGGCCTCTAGCTCAGCCGGCACCTAGGGAAACCTACCAAACCTGTGCATTTTTTAAAACTAGACACCAGGGAATCCAAGATGGGGTGACTTGTGGGGCTCGCACTAGGTTCTGTTACCCAGAATCCTTTGCAACCCTCAATATTTGACACAAAAAAACACTTTTTCCTCACATTTCTGTGATAGAAAGTTCTGGAATCTGAGAGGAGCCACAAATTTCCCTGCACCCAGCATTTCCCCAAGTCTCCCAGTAAAAACGGTACCTCACTTGTGTGGATAGGCCTATCGCCTGCAACAGGAAATGCCACAAAACAATATGTGGACACATCACATTTTCCTAAAGAAAAAAGAGCTGTTTTTTGCAAAGTGCCTAGCTGTGGATTTTGGCCTATAGCTCATCCGGCACCTAGGGACACCTACTAAACCTGTACATTATTTTAAACTAGACACCTAGGGGAATCCAAGATGGGGTGACTTGTGGGGCTCTCACCAGGTTCTGTTACCCAGAAGCCTTTGCAAACCTCAATATTTGGGAAAAAACACTTTTTCCTCACATTTCGGTGCTAGAAAGTTCTGGAATCTGATAGGAGCCACAAATTTCCTTCCACCCAACATTTAACCAAGTCTCCCAATAAAAATGGTACCTCACTTCTGTGGGTAGGCCTAGCACCTGAGACAGGAGCTGCACCAAAACAAGATGTAGACACATCACATTTTCTGAAAGAATATAGAGCTATTTTTTACAAAGTGCCTAGCTGTGGATTTTGGCATCCAGCTCAGCCGGGACATAGGGAAACCTACCAAACCTGTGCATTTTTGAAAACTAGACACCTAGTGGAATACATGAACGGGTGACTTGAGGGGCTCACGCCAGGTTCTTTTACCCAGAATCCTTTGCAAACCTCAATATTTGGCACAAAAAACACTTTTTCCTCACATTTCGGTGATAGAAAGTTCTGGAATCTGAGAGGAGCCACAAATTTCCTACCACCCAGCATTCCCCTAAGTCTCCTGATAAAAATTGTAGCTCACTTGTGTGGGTAGGCCTGGCGCCTGTGACAGGAAATGCCACAAAACACAACATGGACAAATCATATTTTCCTAAAAAAAACAGATCCGTTTTTTGCAAAGTGCCTAGCTGTGGATTTTGGCCTTTATCTCAGCTGGTACCTAGGGAACCCTACCAAGCCTGTGGATTTGTGAACACTAGACACCTAGGTAAATCTAAGATGGGGTGACTTGTGGGGCTCTCATTAGGTTCGGTTACCTGGAATCCTTTGCAAACCTCAATATTTGGAACAAAAAACACTTTTTCCTCACATTTTGGTGATAGAAAGTTCTGGAGTCTGAGAGGAGCCACAAATTTCCTTCCACCCAGCATTCCCCCATGTCTCCCGATAAAAATGGTACCTCACTTGTGTGGGTAGGCCTAGCGCCTGCACCAGGAAATGCCACAAAACATAACGTGGGGACATCACATTTTCGTAAAAAAAACAGAGCTGTTATTTGCAAAGGGCCTAGCTGTGGATTTTGGCATCTAGCTCAGCCGGCACCTAGGGAAACCTACCAAACCTGTGCAATTTTTAAAACTAGACACCTAGGGGTATCCAAGATGGCGTGACTTCTGGGGCTCGCACCAGGTTCTGTTATCCAGAATCCTTTGCAAACCTCAATATTTGACACAAAAAACACTTTTTCCTCACATTTTGGTCATTGAAAGTTCTGGAGTCTGAGAGGAGCCACAAATTTCCTTCTACCCAACATTCCCCCAAGTCTCCTGATAAAAATGGTACCTCACTTGTGTGGGTAGGCCTAGCGCCTGCAACAGGAAATGCCACAAAACATAACGTGGGCACATCACATTTTCCACAAAAAAACAGAGCTATTATTTGCAAAGTGCCTAGCTGTGGATTTTGGTGTCTAGCTCAGGCGGCACCTAGGGTGACCTACCAAACCTGTGCATTTTTGAAAACTAGACACAGAGGGAATCCAAGATGGGGTGACTTGTGGGGTTCTCACCAACTTCTGTTACCCAGCATCCTTTGCAAACCTCAATATTTGGAAAAAAAACACTTTTTCCTCACATTTCGGTGTTCGAACGTTCTGGAATCTGAGAGGAGCCACAAATTTCCTTTCACCGAGCATTTCCCCAAGTCTCCCAATAAAAATGGTACCTTACTTGTGGGGGTAGGCCTAGAGCCTGAGACAGAAAATGCCACAAAACAAGATGTGGGCACATCACATTTTCCTAAAGAAAACAGAGCTGTTTTTTGCAAAGTCCCTAGCTGTGGATTATGGCCTCTAGCTCAGCCGGCACCTAGGGAAACCTACCAAACCTGTGCATTTTTTTAAACTAGACACAAGGAAATCCAAGATGGGTTGACTTGTGGGGCTCGCACTAGGTTCTGTTACCCAGAATCCTTTGCAAACCTCAATATTTGACATAAAAAACACTTTTTCCTCACATTTCTGTGATAGAAAGTTCTGGAATCTGAGAGGAGCCACAAATTTCCCTCCGCCCAGCATTTCCCAAAGTCTCCCATTAAAAATGGTACCTCACTTGTGTGGATTGGCCTATCGCCTGCAGCAGGAAATGCCACAAAACAAGATGTGGACACATCACATTTTCCTAAAGAAAACAGAGCTGTTTTCTGCAAAGTGCCTAGCTGTGGATTTTGGCCTCTAGCTCAACCGGCACCTAGGGACACCTACTAAACCTGTGCATTTTTTCAAACTAGACACCTAGGGGAATCCAAGATGGGGTGACTTGTGGGGCTCTCACCAGGTTCTGTTACCCAGAAGCCTTTGCAAACCTCAATATTTGGGAAAAAAACACTTTTTCCTCACATTTCGGTGATAGAAAGTTCTGGAATCTGAGAGGAGCCACAAATTTCCTTCCACCCAACATTTAACCAAGTCTCCCAATAAAAATGGTACCTCACTTCTGTGGGTAGGCCTAGCACCTGAGACAGGAGCTGCACCAAAACAAGATGTAGACACATCACATTTTCTGAAAGAATATAGAGCTATTTTTTACAAAGTGCCTAGCTGTGGATTTTGGCATCCAGCTCAGCCGGGACATAGGGAAACCTACCAAACCTGTGCATTTTTGAAACTAGACACCTAGTGGAATACAAGAACGGGTGACTTGTGGGGCTCACGCCAGGTTCTTTTACCCAGAATCCTTTGCAAACCTCAATATTTGCCACAAAAAACACTTTTTCCTCACATTTCGGTGATAGAAAGTTCTGGAATCTGAGAGGAGCCACACATTTCCTACCACCCAGCATTCCCCTAAGTCTCCTGATAAAAATTGTACCTCACTTGTGTGGGTAGGCCTGGCGCCTGTGACAGGAAATGCCAGAAAACACAACGTGGACAAATCATATTTTACTAAAAAAAACAGATCTGTTTTTTGCAAAGTACCTAGCTGTGGATTTTGGCCTTTATCTCAGCTGGTGCCTAGGGAACCCTACCAAACCTGTGGATTTGTGAACACTAGACACCTAGGGGAATCTAAGATGGGATGACTTGTGGGGCTCTCATTAGGTTCGGTTACCTGGAATCCTTTGCAAACCTCAATATTTGGAACAAAAAACACTTTTTCCTCACATTTTGGTGATAGAAAGTTCTGGAGTCTGAGAGGAGCCACACATTTCCTTCCACCCAGCATTGCCCCATGTCTCCCGATAAAAATGGTACCTCACTTGTGTGGGTAGGCCTAGCGCCTGCACCAGGAAATGCCACAAAACATAAAGTGGGGACATCACATTTTCCTAAAAAAAACAGAGCTGTTATTTGCAAAGTGCCTAGCTGTGGATTTTGGCATCTAGCTCAGCCGGCACCTAGGGAAACCTACCAAACCTGTGCAATTTTTAAAACTAGACACCTAGGGGTATCCAAGATGGAGTGACTTGTGGGGCTCGCACCAGGTTCTGTTATCCAGAATCCTTTGCAAACCTCAATATTTGACACAAAAAACACTTTTTCATCACATTTTGGTCATTGAAAGTTCTGGAGTCTGAGAGGAGCCACAAATTTCCTTCTACCCAACATTCCCCCAAGTCTCCCGATAAAAATGGTACCTCACTTGTGTGGGTAGGCCTAGCGCCTGCAACAGGAAATGCCACAAAACATAAAGTGGGGACATCACATTTTCCTAAAAAAAACAGAGCTGTTATTTGCAAAGTCCCTAGCTGTAGATTATGGCCTCTAGCTCAGCCGGCACCTAGGGAAAACGACCAAACCTGTGCATTTTTTTAAACTAGACACCAGGGAATCCAAGATGGGTTGACTTGTAGGGCTCGCACTAGGTTCTGTTGCCCAGAATCCATTGCAAACCTCAATATTTGATGCAAAAAACACTTTTTCCTCACATTTCTGTGATAGAAAGTTCTGGAATCTGAGAGGAGCCACAAATTTCCCTCCGCCCAGCATTTCCCAAAGTCTCCCAGTAAAAATGGTACCTCACTTGTGTGGATAGGCCTATCGCCTGCAACAGGAAATGCCACAAAACAAGATGTGGACACATCACATTTTCCTAAAGAAAACAGAGCTGTTTTCTGCAAAGTGCCTAGCTGTGGATTTTGGCCTCTAGCTCAACCGGCACCTAGGGACACCTACTAAACCTGTGCATTTTTTCAAACTAGACACCTAGGGGAATCCAAGATGGGGTGACTTGTGGGGCTCTCACCAGGTTCTGTTACCCAGAAGCCTTTGCAAACCTCAATATTTGGGAAAAAAACACTTTTTCCTCACATTTTTGTGATAGAAAGTTCTGGAATCTGAGAGGAGCCACAAATTTCCTTCCACCCAACATTTAACCAAGTCTCCCAATAAAAATGGTACCTCACTTCTGTGGGTAGGCCTAGCACCTGAGACAGGAGCTGCACCAAAACAAGATGTAGACACATCACATTTTCTGAAAGAATATAGAGCTATTTTTTACAAAGTGCCTAGCTGTGGATTTTGGCATCCAGCTCAGCCGGGACATAGGGAAACCTACCAAACCTGTGCATTTTTGAAAACTAGACACCTAGTGGAATAAAAGAACGGGTGACTTGTGGGGCTCACGACAGGTTCTTTTACCCAGAATCCTTTGCAAACCTCAATATTTGCCACAAAAAAACATTTTTTCCTCACATTTCGGTGATAGAAAGTTCTGGAATCTGAGAGGAGCCACAAATTTCCTACCACCCAGCATTCCCCTAAGTCTCCTGATAAAAATTGTACCTCACTTGTGTGGGTAGGCCTGGCGCCTGTGACAGGAAATGCCACAAAACACAACGTGGACAAATCATATTTTCCTAAAAAAAACAGATCTGTTTTTTGCAAAGTGCCTAGCTGTGGATTTTGGCCTTTATCTCAGCTGGTGCCTAGGGAACCCTACCATACCTGTGGATTTGTGAACACTAGACACCTAGGGGAATCTAAGATGGGGTGACTTGTGGGGCTCTCATTAGGTTCGGTTACCTGGAATCCTTTGCAAACCTCAATATTTGGAACAAAAAACACTTTTTCCTCACATTTTGGTGATAGAAAGTTCTGGAGTCTGAGAGGAGCCACAAATTTCCTTCCACCCAGCATTGCCCCTTGTCTCCCGATAAAAATGATACCTCACTTGTGTGGGTAGGCCTAGCGCCTGCACCAGGAAATGCCACAAAACATAAAGTTGGGACATCACATTTTCCTAAAAAAAACAGAGCTGTTATTTGCAAAGTGCCTAGCTGTGGATTTTGGCATCTAGCTCAGCCGGCACCTAGGGAAACCTACCAAAGCTGTGCAATTTTTAAAACTAGACACCTAGGGGAATCCAAGATGGCGTGACTTGTGGGGCTCGCACCAGGTTCTGTTATCCAGAATCCTTTGCAAACGTCAATATTTGACACAAAAAAACACTTTTTCATCACATTTTGGTCATTGAAAGTTCTGGAGTCTGAGAGGAGCCACAAATTTCCTTCTACCAAACATTCCCCCAAGTCTCCTGATAAAAATGGTACCTCACTTGTGTGGGTAGGCCTAGCGCCTGCAACAGGAAATGCCACAAAACATAACGTGGGCACATCACATTTTCCAATAAAAAACAGAGCTGTTATTTGCAAAGTGCCTAGCTGTGGATTTTGGTGTCTAGCTCAGGCGGCACCTAGGGTGACCTACCAAACCTGTTCATTTTTGAAAACTAGACACAGAGGGAATCCAAGATGGGGTGACTTGTGGGGCTCTCACCAACTTCTGTTACCCAGCATCCTTTGTAAACCTCAATATTTGGAAAAAAAACACTTTTTCCTCACATTTCGGTGTTCGAACGTTCTGGAATCTGAGAGGAGCCACAAATTTCCTTTCACCGAGCATTTCCCCAAGTCTCCCAATAAAAATGGTACCTCACTTGTGTGGGTAGGCCTAGCGCCTGAGACAGAAAATGCCACAAAACAAGATGCAGGCACATCACATTTTCCTAAAGAAAACAGAGCTGTTTTTTGCAAAGTCCCTAGCTGTAGATTATGGCCTCTAGCTCAGCCGGCACCTAGGGAAACCTACCAAACCTGTGCATTTTTTTAAACTAGACACCAGGGAATCCAAGATGGGTTGACTTGTGGGGCTCGCACTAGGTTCTGTTGCCCAGAATTCATTGCAAACCTCAATATTTGACGCAAAAAACACTTTTTCCTCACACTTCTGTGATAGAAAGTTCTGGAATCTGAGAGGAGCCACAAATTTCACTCCGCCCAGCATTTCCCAAAGTCTCCCAGTAAAAATGGTACCTAACTTGTGTGAATAGGCCTATCGCCTGCAACAGGAAATGACACAAAACAAGATGTGGACACATAACATTTTCCTAAAGAAAACAGAGCTGTTTTTTGCAAAGTGCCTAGCTGTGGATTTTGGCCTCTAGCTCAACCGGCACCTAGGGACACCTACTAAACCTGTGCATTTTTTCAAACTAGACACCTAGGGGAATCCAAGATGGGGTGACTTGTGGGGCTCGCACCAGGTTCTGTTATCCAGAATCCTTTGCAAACCTCAATATTTGACACAAAAAACACTTTTTCCTCACATTTTGGTCATTGAACGTTCTGGAGTCTGAGAGGAGCCACAAATTTCCTTCTACCCAACATTCCCCCAAGTCTCCTGAAAAAATGGTACCTCACTTGTGTGGGTAGGCCTAGCGCCTGCAACAGGAAATGCCACAAAACATAACGTGGGCACATCACATTTTCCAAAAAAAAACAGAGCTGTTATTTGCAAAGTGCCTAGCTGTGGATTTTGGCGTCTAGCTCAGGGGGCACCTAGGGTGACCTACCAAACCTGTGCATTTTTGAAAACTAGACACAGAGGGAATCCAAGATGGGGTGACTTGTGGGGCTCTCACCAACTTCTGTTACCCAGAATCCTTTGCAAACCTCAATATTTGGAGAAAAAAAAACTTTTTCCTCACATTTCGGAATTTGAACGTTCTGGAATCTGAGAGGAGCCACAAATTTCCTTTCACCGAGCATTTCCCCAAGTCTCCCAATAAAAATGGTGTCTCACTTGTGTGGGTAGGCCTAGCGCCTGAGACAGAAAATGCCACAAAACAAGATGTGGACACAACACATTTTCCTAAAGAAAACAGAGCTGTTTTTTGCAAAGTCCCTAGCTGTGGATTATGGCCTCTAGCTCAGGCAGCACATAGGGAAACCTACCAAACCTGTATATTTTTTAACACTAGACACCAGGGAATCCAAGATGGGGTGACTTGTGGGGCTCGCACTAGGTTCTGTTACCCAGAATCCTTTGCAAACCTCAATATTTCACACAAAAACACTTTTTCCTCACATTTCTGTGATAGAAAGTTCTGGAATCTGAGAGGAGCCACAAATTTCCCTCCACCCAGCATTTCCCCAAGTCTCCCAGTAAAAATGGTACCTCACTTGTGTGGATAGGCCTATCGCCTGCAACAGGAAATGCCACAAAACAAGATGTGGACACATCACATTTTCCTAAAGAAAACAGAGCTGTTTTTTGCAAAGTGCCTAGCTGTGGATTTTGGCCTCTAGCTCAACCGGCACCTAGGGAAACCTACTAAACCTGTGCATTTTTTCAAACTAGACACCTAGGGGAATCCAAGAACGGGTGACTTGTGGGGCTCACGCCAGGTTCTTTTACCCAGAATCCTTTGCAAACATCAATATTTGCCACAAAAAACACTTTTTTCTCACATTTCGGTAATAGAAAGTTCTGGAATCTGAGAGGAGCCACAAATTTCCTTCCACCCAGCATTTACCCAAGTCTTCCAATAGAAATGGTACCTCACTTGTGTGGGTAGGCCTAGCGCCTGCGACAGGAAATACCACAAAACAAGATGTGGACACATCACATTTTCGTAAAGATAACAGAGCTGTTTTTTGCAAAGTGCCTAGCTGTGGATTTTGGCCTGTAGCTCAGCCGGCACCTAGGGAAACCTACCAAACCTGTGCATTTTTTTAAACTAGACACCAGGGAGTCCAAGATGGGGTGACTTGTGGGGCTCTCAACAACTTCTGTTACCCAGCATCCTTTGCAAACCTCAATATTTGGAAAAAAAAACACTTTTTCCTCACATTTCGGTGTTAGAACGTTCTGGAATCTGAGAGGAGCCACAAATTTCCTTTCACCGAGCATTTCCCCAAGTCTCCCAATAAAAATGGTACCTCACTTGTGTGGGTAGGCCTAGCGCCTGAGACAGAAAATGCCACAAAACAACATGTGGGCACATCACATTTTCCTAGAGAAAACAGAGCTGTTTTTTGCAAAGTGCCTAGCTGTGGATTTTGGCCTCTAGCTCAACCGGCACCTAGGGACACCTACTAAACCTGTGCATTTTTTCAAACTAGACACCTAGGGGAATCCAAGATGGGGTGACTTGTGGGGCTCGCACCAGGTTCTGTTATCCAGAATCCTTTGCAAACCTCAATATTTGACACAAAAAACACTTTTTCCTCACATTTTGGTCATTGAAAGTTCTGGAGTCTGAGAGGAGCCACAAATTTCCTTCTACCCAACATTCCCCCAAGTCTCCTGAAAAAATGGTACCTCACTTGTGTGGGTAGGCCTAGCGCCTGAGACAGAAAATGCCACAAAACAACATGTGGGCACATCACATTTTCCTAGAGAAAACAGAGCTGTTTTTTGCAAAGTGCCTAGCTGTGGATTTTGGCCTCTAGCTCAACCGGCACCTAGGGAAACCTACCAAACCTGTGCATTTTTTAAAACTAGACACCAAGGGGAATCCAAGAACGGGTGACTTGTGGGGCTCACGCCAGGTTCTTTTACCCAGAATCCTTTGCAAACCTCAATATTTGCCACAAAAAACACTTTTTCCTCACATTTCGGTGATAGAAAGTTCTGGAATCTGAGAGGAGCCACAAATTTCCTACCACCCAGCATTCCCCTAAGTCTCCTGATAAAAATTGTACCTCACTTGTGTGGGTAGGCCTGGCGCCTGTGACAGGAAATGCCACAAAACACAACGTGGACAAATCATATTTTCCTAAAAAAAACAGATCTGTTTTTTGCAAAGTGCCTAGCTGTGGATTTTGGCCTTTATCTCAGCTGGTGCCTGGGGAACCCTACCAAACCTGTGGATTTGTGAACACTAGACACCTAGGGGAATCTAAGATGGGGTGACTTGTGGGGCTCTCATTAGGTCCGGTTACCTGGAATCCTTTGCAAACCTCAATATTTGGAACAAAAAACACTTTTTCCTCACATTTTGGTGATAGAAAGTTCTGGAGTCTGAGAGGAGCCACAAATTTCCTTCCACCCAGCATTGCCCCATGTCTCCCGATAAAAATGGTACCTCACTTGTGTGGGTAGGCCTAGCGCCTGCACCAGGAAATGCCACAAAACATAAAGTTGGGACATCACATTTTCCTAAAAAAAACAGAGCTGTTATTTGCAAAGTGCCTAGCTGTGGATTTTGGCATCTAGCTCAGCCGGCACCTAGGGAAACCTACCAAACCTGTGCAATTTTTAAAACTAGACACCTAGGGGTATCCAAGATGGCGTGACTTGTGGGGCTCGCACCAGGTTCTGTTATCCAGAATCCTTTGCAAACGTCAATATTTGACACAAAAAACACTTTTTCATCACATTTTGGTCATTGAAAGTTCTGGAGTCTGAGAGGAGCCACAAATTTCCTTCTACCAAACATTCCCCCAAGTCTCCTGATAAAAATGGTACCTCACTTGTGTGGGTAGGCCTAGCGCCTGCAACAGGAAATGCCACAAAACATAATGTGGGCACATCACATTTTCCAAAAAAAACCAGAGCTGTTATTTGCAAAGTGCCTAGCTGTGGATTTTGGTGTCTAGCTCAGGCGGCACCTAGGGTGACCTACCAAACCTGTGCATTTTTGAAAACTAGACACAGAGGGAATCCAAGATGGGGTGACTTGTGGGGCTCGCACTAGGTTCTGTTACCCAGAATCCTTTGCAAACCTCAATATTTCACACAAAAACACTTTTTCCTCACATTTCTGTGATAGAAAGTTCTGGAATCTGAGAGGAGCCACAAATTTCCCTCCACCCAGCATTTCCCCAAGTCTCCCAGTAAAAATGGTACCTCACTTGTATGGATAGGCCTATCGCCTGCAACAGGAAATGCCACAAAACAAGATGTGGACACATCACATTTTCCTAAAGAAAACAGAGCTGTTTTTTGCAAAGTGCCTAGCTGTGGATTTTGGCCTCTAGCTCAACCGGCACCTAGGGAAACCTACTAAATCTGTGCATTTTTTCAAACTAGACACCAGGGAATCCAAGATGGGGTGACTTGTGGGGCTCGCACTAGGTTCTGTTACTCAGAATCCTATGCAAACCTCAATATTTGACACAAAAAACACTTTTTCCTCACATTTCTGTGATAGAAAGTTCTGGAATCTGAGAGGAGCCACAAATTTCCCTCCAACCAGCGTTTCCCCAAGTCTCCCACTAAAAATGGTACCTCACTTGTGTGGATAGGCCTAGCGCTTGCGACAGGAAATGCCACAAAACATAATGTGGACATATCACATTTTCCTAAAAAAACAGAGCTGTTTTTTGCAAAGTGCCAAGCTGTGGATTTTGGCTTCTAGCTCAGCCGGCACCTAGGAAGAACTACCACACCTGTGCATTTTTTAAAACTAGACACCAGGGGAATCAACGATGGGGTGACTTGTGGTTCTCTCACCAAGTTCTGTAACCCAGAATCCTTTGCAAACCTCAATATTTGGAAGAAAAAACACTTTTTCCTCACATTTCGGTGATAGAGAGTTCTGGAATCTGAGAGGAGCCACAAATTTCCTTCCAGCCGGCATTTTCCCAAGTCTCCCACTAAAAATGGTACCTCACTTGTGTGGATAGGCCTATCGCCTGCAACAGGAAATGCCACAAAAAAAGATGTCGACACATCACATTTACCTAAAAAAACAGAGCTGTTTTTTGCAAAGTGCCAAGCTGTGGATTTTGGCTTCTAGCTCAGCCGGCACCTATGGAGACCTACCACACCTGTGCATTTTTTAAAACTAGACACCAAGGGGAATCCAAGATGGGGTGACTTGTGCGGCTCTCACCAGGTTCTGTTACCCAGAAGCCTTTGCAAACCTCAATATTTAGAAAAAAAACCATTTTTTCCCCACATTTAGGTGATAGAAAGTTCTGGAATCTGAGAGGAGCCACAAATTTCCTTCCACCCAACATCTAACCAAGTCTCCCAATAAAAATGGTACCTCACTTGTGTGGGTAGGCCTAGCGCCTGAGACAGGAGCTGCACCAAAACAAGATGTAGACACATTACATTTTCTGAAAGAATATATAGCTATTTTTTACAATGTGCCTAGCTGTGGATTATGGCCTCCAGCTCAGCCGGGACATAGGGAAACCTACCAAACCTGTGCATTTTTGAAAACTAGACACCTAGGGGAATCCAAGATGGGGTGACTTGTGGGGCTCGCACCAGGTTCTGTTACCCAGAATCCTTTGCAAACCTCAATATTTGGAAGAAAAAACCCTTTTTCCTCACATTTCGGTGATAGAAAGTTCTGGAATCTGAGAGGAGCCACAAATTTCCTTCCAGTCGGCATTTTCCCAAGTCTCCCACTAAAAATGGTACCTCACTTGTGTAGATAGGCCTATCGCCTGCAACAGAAAATGCCACAAAACAAGATGTGGACACATCACATTTTCCTAAAGAAAACAGAGCTGTTTTTTGCAAAGTCCCTAGCTGTGGATTATGGCCTCTAGCTCAGCCGGCATCTAAGGCAACCTACCAAACCTGTGCATTTTTTAACACTAGACACCAGGGAATCCAAGATGGGGTGACTTGTGGGGCTCGCACTAGGTTCTGTTACCCAGAATCCTTTGCAAACCTCAATATTTGACACAAAAAAACACTTTTTCCTCACATTTCTGTGATAGAAAGTTCTGGAATCTGAGAGGAGCCACAAATTTCCCTCCACCCAGCATTTCCCCAAGTCTCCCAGTAAGAATGGTACCTCACTTGTGTGGATAGGCCTATCGCCTGCAACAGGAAATGCCACAAAACAAGATGTGGACACATCACATTTTCCTGAAGAAAACAGAGCTGTTTTTTGCAAAGTGCCTAGCTGTGGATTTTGGCCTCTAGCTCAACCGGCACCTAGGGAAACCTACTAAACCTGTGCATTTTTTCAAACTAGACACCTAGGGGAATCCAAGATGGGGTTACTTGTGGGGCTCGCACCAGGTTCTGATACCCAGAATCCTTTGCAAACCTCAATATTTGACAAAAAACACTTTTTCCTCAAATTTCGGTGATAGAAAGTTCTGGAATCTGAGAGGCGCCACAAATTTCCTTCCACCCAGCATTCCCACAAGTCTTACGATAAAAATAGTACCTCACTTGTGTGGGTAGGCCTAGCGCTTGTGACAGGAAATGCCACAAAACATAATGTGGACACATCACATTTTCCTAAAAAAACAGAGCTGTTTTTTGCAAAGTGCCAAGCTGTGGATTTTGGCTTCTAGCTCAGCCGGCACCTAGGGAGACCTACCACACCTGTGCATTTTTTTTAAACTAGACACCAAGGGAATTCACAATGGTGTGACTTATGGTTCTCTCATCAAGTTCTGTAACCCAGAATCCTTTGCAAACCTCAATATTTGGAAGAAAAAACACTTTTTCCTCACATTTCGGTGATAGAGAGTTCTGGAATCTGAGAGGAGCCACATATTTCCTTCCAGCCGGCATTTTCCCAAGTCTCCCACTAAAAATGGTACCACACTTGTGTGGATAGGCCTATCGCCTGCAACAGGAAATGCCACAAAACAAGATGTGGACACATCACATTTTCCTAAAGAAAACAGAGCTGTTTTTTGTAAAGTGCCTAGCTGTGGATTTTGGCTTCTAGCTCATCCGTCACCTAGGGAGACCTACCAAACCTGTGCATTTTTTAAAACTAGACACCAAGGGGAATCCAACATAGGGTGACTTGTGGGGCTCTCACCAGGTTCGGTTACCCAGAAGCCTTTGCATACCTCAATATTTGGGGAAACAAACTATTTTTCCTCACATTTCGGTGATAGAAAGTTCTGGAATCTGAGAGGAGCCACAAATTTCCCTCCACCCAGCATTTCCCCAAGTCTCCCAGTAAAAATGGTACCTCACTTGTGTGTATAGGCCTATCGCCTGCAACAGGAAATGCCACAAAACAAGATGTGGACACATCACATTTTCCTAAAGAAAACAGACCTGTTTTTTGCAAAGTGCCTAGCTGTGGATTTTGGCCTCTAGCTCAACCGCCACCTAGGGAAACCTACTAAACCTGTGCATTTTTTCAAACTAGACACCTAGGGGAATCTAAGATGGGGTGACTTGTGGGGCTCGCACCAGGTTCTGATACCCAGAATCCATTGCAAACCTCAATATTTGACAAAAAACACTTTTTCCTCAAATTCCGGTGATAGAAAGTTCTGGAATCTGAGAGGCGCCACAAAGTTCCTTCCACCCAGCATTCCCACAAGTCTTATGATAAAAATAGTACCTCACTTGTGTGGGTAGGCCTAGCGCTTGTGACAGGAAATGCCACAAAACATAATGTGGACACATCACATTTTCCTAAAAAAACAGAGCTGTTTTTTGCAAAGTGCCAAGCTGTGGATTTTGGCTTCTAGCTCAGCCGGCACCTAGGGAGACCTACCACACCTGTGCATTTTTTTAAACTAGACACCAGGGGAATCCACGATGGGGTGACTTGTGGTTCTCTCACCAAGTTCTGTAACCCAGAATCCTTTGCAAACCTCAATATTTGGAAGAAAAAACACTTTTTCCTCACATTTCGCTGATAGAGAGTTCTGGAATCTGAGAGGAGCCACAAATTTCCTTCCAGCCGGCATTTTCCCTAGTCTCCCACTAAAAATGGTACCTCACTTGTGTGGATAGGCATATCGCCTGCAACAGGAAATTCCACAAAACAAGATGTGGACACATCACATTTTCCTAAAGAAAACAGAGCTGTTTTTTGTAAAGTGCCTAGCTGTGGATTTTGGCTTCTAGCTCATCCGTCACCTAGGGAGACCTACCAAACCTGTGCATTTTTTTAAACTAGACACCAAGGGGAATCCAAGATGGGGTGACTTGTGGGGCTCTCACCAGGTTCTGTTACCCAGAATCCTTTGCAAACCTCAATATTTGGGAAAAAAAACTCTTTTTCCTCACATTTGGTGATAGAAAGTTCTGGAATCTGAGAGGAGCCACAAATTTCCTTCCACCCAACATTTAACCAAGTCTCACAATAAAAATGGTACCTCACTTGTGTGGGTAGGCCTAGCGCCTGAAACAGGAGCTGCACCAAAACAAGATGTGGACACATCACATTTTCTGAAAGAATATAGAGCTATTTTTTACAAAGTGCCTAGCTGTGGATTTTGGCATCCAGCTCTGCTGGGACATAGGGAAACCTACCAATCCTGTGCATTTTTGAAAACTAGACACCTAGTGGAATACAATAATGGGTGACTTGTGGGGCTCACGCCAGGTTCTTTTACCCAGAATCCTTTGCAAACCTCAATATTTGCCACAAAAAAACACTTTTTCCTCACATTTCGGTGATAGAAAGTTCTGGAATCTGAGGAGCCATAAATTTCCTTCCACCCAGCATTCCCCTAAGTCTCCTGATAAAAATTGTACCTCACTTGGGTGGGTAGGCCTGGCGCCTGTGACAGGAAATGCCACAAAACACAACGTGGACAAATCAAATTTTCCTAAAAAAAACATCAGTTTTTTGCAAAGTGCCTAGCTGTGGATTTTGGCCTTTATCTCAGCTGGTGCCTAGGGAACCCTACCAAACCTGTGGATATGTGAACACTAGACACCTAGGGGAATCTAAGATGGGGTGACTTGTGGGGCTCTCATTAGGTTCGGTTACCTGGAATCCTTTGCAAACCTCAATATTTGGAACAAAAAACACTTTTTCCTCACATTTTGGTGATAGAAAGTTCTGGAGTCTGAGAGGAGCCACAAATTTCCTTCCACCCAGCATTCCCCCATGTCTCCCGATGAAAATGGTACCTCACTTGTGTGGGTAGGCCTAGCGCCTGCACCAGGAAATGTCACAAAACATACCGTGGCAACATCACATTTTCCTAAAAAAACCAGAGCTGTTATTTGCAAAGTGCCTAGCTGTGGATTTTGGCATCTAGCTCAGCCGGCACCTAGGGAAACCTACCAAACCTGTGCAATTTTTAAAACTAGACACCTAGGGGTAACCAAGATGGCGTGACTTGTGGGGCTCACACTAGGTTCTGTTATCCAGAATCCTTTGCAAACCTCAATATTTGACACAAAAAACACTTTTTCCTCACATTTTGGTCATTGAAAGTTATGGAGTCTGAGAGGAGCCACAAATTTCCTTCTACCCAACATTCCCCCAAGTCTCCTGATAAAAATGGTACCTCACTTGTGTGGGTAGGCCTAGCGCCTGCAACAGGAAATGCCACAAAACATAACGTGGGCACATCACATTTTCCCCAAAAAAACAGAGCTGTTATTTGCGAAGTGCCTAGCTGTAGATTTTGGCGTCTAGCTCAGGCGGCACCTAGGGTGACCTACCAAACCTGTGCATTTTTTAAAACTAGACACAGAGGGAATCCAAGATGGGGTGACTTGTGGGGCTCTCACAAACTTCTGCTACCCAGAAAACTTTGCAAACCTCAATATTTGGAAAAAAAACACTTTTTCCTCACATTTCGGTGTTCGAACGTTCTGGAATCTGAGAGGAGCCACAAATTTCCTTTCACCAAGCATTTCCCCAAGTCTCCCAATAAAAATGGTACCTCACTTGTGTGGGTAGGCCTAGCGCCTGAGACAGAAAATGCCACAAAACAAGATGTGGACACATCACATTTTCCTAAAGAAAACAGGGCTGTTTTTTGCAAAGTGCCTAGCTGAGGATTTTGGCCTCTAGCTCAACCGGCACCTAGGGAAACCTACTAAACCTGTGCATTTTTTTCAAACTAGACACCTAGGGGAATCCAAGATGGGGTGACTTGTGGGGCTCGCACCAGGTTCTGATACCCAGAATCCTTTGCAAAACCTCAATATTTGACACAAAAAACAATTTTTCCTCAAATTTCCGTGATAGAAAGTTCTGGAATCTGAGAGGCGCCACAAATTTCCTTCCACCCAGCATTCCCACAAGTCTTACGATAAAAATAGTACCTCACTTGTGTGGGTAGGCCTAGCGCTTGCTACAGGAAATGCCACAAAACATAATGTGGCCACATCACATTTTCCTAAAGAAAACAGAGCTGTTTTTTGCAAAGTGCCTAGCTGTGGATTTTGGCCTTTAGTTCAGCTGGCAACTAGGGAAACCTACTAAACCTGTGCATTTTTTCAAACTAGACACCTAGGGGAATCCAAGATGGGGTGACTTGTGGGGCTCGCACCAGGTTCTGTTACCCAGAAGCCTTTGCAAACCTCAATATTTGGAAAAGAAAACACTTTTTCCTCACATTTCGGTGACAGAAAGTTCTGGAATCTGAGAGGAGCCACAGATTTCCTTCCACCCAACATTTAACCACGTCTCCCAATAAAAATGGTACCTCACTTGTGTGGGTAGGCCTAGCGCCTGAGACAGGAGCTGCACCAAAACAAGATGTAGACACATCACATTTTCTGAAAGAACATAGAGCTATTTTTTACAAAGTGCCTAGCTGTGGATTTTGGCATCCAGCTCAGCCGGGACATAAGGAAACCTACCAAACCTGTGCATTTTTTAAAACTAGACACCTAGTGGAATACAAGAACGGGTGACTTGTGGGGCTCACGCCAGATTCTTTTACCCAGAACCCTTTGCAAACCTCAATATTTGCCACAAAAAACACTTTTTCCTCATATTTCGGTGATAGAAAGTTCTGGAATCTGTGAGGAGCCACAAATTTCCTTCCACCCAGCATTTACCCAAGTCTTCCAATAGAAATGGTACCTCACTTGTGTGGGTAGGCCTAGCGCCTGCGACAGGAAATGCCACAAAACAAGTTGTGGAACTTCACATTTTCCTAAAGATAACAGAGCTGTTTTTTGCAAAGTGCCTAGCTGTGGATTTTGGCTACTAGCTCAGCCGTCACCTAGGGAGACCTACCAAACCTGTGCATTTTTTAAAACTAGACACCAAGGGGAATCCAAGATGGGGTGACTTGTGGGGCTCTCACCAGGTTCTGTTACCCAGAAGCCTTTGCAAACCTCAATATTTGGAAAACAAAACACTTTTTCCTCACATTTCGGTGATAGAAAGTTCTGGAATCTGAGAGGATCCACAAATTTCCTTCCACCCAACATTCCACCAAGTCTCCCACTAAAAATGGTACCTCACTTGTGTGGGTAGGCCTAGCGCCTGAGACAAGAGCTGCACCAAAACAAGATGTAGACACATCACATTTTCTGAAAGAATATATAGCTATTTTTTACAATGTGCCTAGCTGTGGATTATGGCCTCCAGCTCAGCCGGGACATAGGGAAACCTAACAAACCTGTGCATTTTTGAAAACTAGACACCTAGGGGAATCCAAGATGGGGTGACTTGTGGGGCTCGCACCAGGTTCTGTTACCCAGAATCCTTTGCAAACCTCAATATTTGACACAAAAAACACTTTTGCCTCACATTTCGTTGACAGAAAGTTCTGGAATCTTAGAGGAGCCACCAATTTCCTCCCACCCAGCATTCCCACAATTCTTACGATAAAAATAGTACCTCACTTGTGTGGGTAGGCCTAGCGCTTGCGACATGAAATGCCACAAAACATAATGTGGACACATCACATTTTCCTAAAAAAACAGAGCTGTTTTTTGCAAAGTGCCAAGCTGTGGATTTTGGCTTCTAGCTCAGCCGGCACCTAGGGAGACCTACCAAACCTGTGCATTTTTTTAAACTAGACACCAGGGAAATCCACGATCGGGTGACTTGTGGTTATCTCACCAAGTTCTGTAACCCAGAATCCTTTGCAAACCTCAATATTTGGTCAGAAAAAACACTTTTTCCTCACATTTCGGTGATAGAGAGTTCTGGAACTGAGAGGAGCCACAAATTTCCTTCCAGCCGGCAATTTCCCAAGTCTCCCACTAAAAATGGTACCTCACTTGTGTGGATAGGCCTATCGCCTGCAACAGGAAATGCCACAAAACAAGATGTGGACACATCACATTTTCCTAAAGAAAACAGAGCTGTTTTTTGTAAAGTGCCTAGCTGTGGATCTTGGCTTCTAGCTCAGCCGTCACCTAGGGAGACCTACCAAACCTGTGCATTTTTTTAAACTAGACACCAAGGGGAATCCAAGATGGGGTGACTTGTGGGGCTCTCACCAGGTTCTGTTACCCAGAAGCCTTTGCAAACCTCACTATTTGGAGAAAAAAAAACACTTTTTCCTCACATTTCGGTGATAGAAAGTTCTGGAATCTGAGAGGAGCAACAAATTTCCTTCCACCCAACATTCCACCAAGTCTCCAAAATAAAAATGGTAACTCACTTGTGTGGGTAGGCCTAGCGCCTGCGACAGGAGCTGCACCAATACAAGATGTAGACACATCACATTTTCTGAAAGAATATAGAGCTATTTTTTACAAAGTGCCTAGCTGTGGATTTTGGCCTCCAGCTCAGCCGGGACATAGGGAAACCTACCAAACCTGTGCATTTTTGAAAACTAGACACCTAGGGGAATCCAAGAATGGGTAACTTGTGGGGCTCACGCCAGGTTCTGTTACCCAGAATCCTTTCAAACCTCAATATTTGCCAAAAAAAAAAAAAATTCCTCACATTTCGGTGATAGAAAGTTCTGGAATCTGAGAGGAGCCACAAATTTCATTCCACCCAGCATTTACCCAAGTCTTCCAATAGAAATGGTACATCACTTGAGTGGGTAGGCCTAGCGCCTGCGACAAGAAATGCCACAAAACAAGATGTGGATACATCATATTTTCCTAAAGATAACAGAGCTGTTTTTTGCAAAGTGACTAGCTGTGGATTTTGGTCTGTAGCTCAGCCGGCACCTAGGGAAACCTACCAAACCTGTGTATTTTTTAAAACTAGACACCTTGGGGAATCCAAGATGGGGTGACTTGTGGGGCTCGCACCAGGGTCTGTTACCCAGAATCCTTTGCAAACCTCAATATTTGACACAAAAAACACTTTTTCCTCAAATTTTGGTGATAGAAAGTTCTGGAATCTGAGAGGAGCCACAAATTTCCTTCCACCCAGCATTCCCACAAGTCTTACAATAAAAATAGTACCTCACTTGTTTGGGTAGGCCTAGCGCTTGCGACAGGAAATGCCAGAAAACATAACGTGGACACATCACATTTTCCTAAAAAAACAGAGCTATTTTTTGCAAAGTGCCTAGCTGTGGATTTTGGCTTCTACCGCAGCCGGCACCTAGGGAGACCTCCCAAACCTGTGCATTTTTTAAAACTAGACACCAGGGGAATCCACGATGGGGTGACTTGTGGTTCTCTCACCAAGTTCTGTTAACCAGAATCCTTTCCAAACCTCGATATTTGGAAGAAAAAACACTTTTTCCTCACATTTCGGTGATAGAAAGTTCTGGAATCTGAGAGGAGCCACAAATTTCCTTCCAGCCAGCATTTTCCCAATCCTCCCACTAAAAATGGTACCTCACTTGTGTAGATAGGCCTATCGCCTGCATCAGGAAATGCCACAAAACAAGATGTGGACAGATCACATTTTCCTAAAGAAAACAGAGTTTTTTTTGTAAAGTGCCTAGCTGTGGATTTTGGCTTCTAGGTCAGCCGGCACCTAGGGAGACCTACCAAACTTGTGCATTTTTCAAGACTAGACACCAAGGGGAATCCAAGATGGGGTGACTTGTGGGGCTCTCGTCAGGTTCTATTAACCAGAATCCTTTGCAAACCTCAATATTTGGAAAAAAAACACTTTTTCCTCACATTTCGGTGATAGAAAGTTCTGGAATCTGAGAGGAGCCACAAATTTCCTTCCACCCAGCATTTCCCCAAGTCTCCCAATAAAAATGGTACCTCACTTGTGTGGGTAGACCACAAATTTACTTCCACCCAGCATATCCCGAAGTCTCCCAATAAAAATGGTACCTCACTTGAGTGGGTAGGCCTAGCGCCTGTGAACTGAAATGCCACAAAACAAAATGTGGACACATCACATTTTCCTGAAGAAAACAGAGCTGTTTTTTGCAAAGTACCTAGCTGTGGATTTTGGCCTCTAGTTCAGCTGGCAACTAGGGAAATCTACCAAACCTGTGCATTTTTTAAAACTAGAAACCTAGGGGAATCCAAGATGGGGTGACTTGTGGGGATCGCACCAGGTTATGTTATCCAGAATCCTTTGCAAACCTCAATATTTGAAACAAAAAACACTTTTTCCTCACATTTCGGTGACAGAAAGTTCTGGAATCTGAGAGGAGCCACAAATTTCATTCCACCCAGCATTTACCCAAGTCTTCCAATAGAAATGGTACATCACTTGAGTGGGTAGGCCTAGCGCCTGCAACAAGAAATGCCACAAAACAAGATGTGGATACATCATATTTTCCTAAAGATAACAGAGCTGTTTTTTGCAAAGTGCCTAGCTGTGGATTTTGGTCTGTAGCTCAGCCGGCACCTAGGGAAACCTACCAAACCTGTGTATTTTTTAAAACTAGACACCTTGGGGAATCCAAGATGGGGTGACTTGTGGGGCTCGCACCAGGGTCTGTTACCCAGAATCCTTTGCAAACCTCAATATTTGACACAAAAACACTTTTTCCTCAAATTTTGGTGATAGAAAGTTCTGGAATCTGAGAGGAGCCACAAATTTCCTTCCACCCAGCATTCCCACAAGTCTTACAATAAAAATAGTACCTCACTTGTTTGGGTAGGCCTAGCGCTTGCGACAGGAAATGCCAGAAAACATAACGTGGACACATCACATTTTCCTAAAAAAACAGAGCTGTTTTTTGCAAAGTGCCTAGCTGTGGATTTTGGCTTCTACTGCAGCCGGCACCTAGGGAGACCTACCAAACCTGTGCATTTTTTAAAACTAGACACCAGGGGAATCCACGATGGGATGACTTGTGGTTCTCTCACCAGGTTCTGTTACCCAGAAGCCGTTGCAAACCTCACTATTTGGAGAAAAAAAACAACTTTTTCCTCACATTTCGGTGATAGAAAATTCTGGAATCTGAGAGGAGCAACAAATTTCCTTCCACCCAACATTCCACCAAGTCTCCAAAATAAAAATGGTACCTCACTTGTGTGGGTAGGCCTAGCGCCTGAGACAGGAGCTGCACCAATACAAGATGTAGACACATCACATTTTCTGAAAGAATATAGAGCTATTTTTTACAAAGTGCCTAGCTGTGGATTTTGGCCTCCAGCTCAGCCGGGACATAGGGAAACCTACCAAACCTGTGCATTTTTGAAAACTAGACACCTAGGGGAATCCAAGAATGGGTGACTTGTGGGGCTCACGCCAGGTTCTGTTACCCAGAATCCTTTGCAAACCTCAATATTTGCCAAAGAAAACACTTTTTCCTCACATTTCGGTGATAGAAAGTTCTGGAATCTGAGAGGAGCCACAAAATTTCATTCCACCCAGCATTTACCCAAGTCTTCCAATAGAAATGGTACATCACTTGAGTGGGTAGGCCTAGCGCCTGCGACAAGAAATGCCACAAAACAAGATGTGGATACATCATATTTTCCTAAAGATAACAGAGCTGTTTTTTGCAAAGTGCCTAGCTGTGGATTTTGGTCTGTAGCTCAGCCGGCACCTAGGGAAACCTACCAAACCTGTGTATTTTTTAAAACTAGACACCTTGGGGAATCCAAGATGGGGTGACTTGTGGGGCTCGCACCAGGGTCTGTTACCCAGAATCCTTTGCAAACCTCAATATTTGACACAAAAAACACTTTTTCCTCAAATTTTGGTGATAGAAAGTTCTGGAATCTGAGAGGAGCCACAAATTTCCTTCCACCCAGCATTCCCACAAGTCTTACAATAAAAATAGTACCTCACTTGTTTGGGTAGGCCTAGCGCTTGCGACAGGAAATGCCAGAAAACATAACGTGGACACATCACATTTTCCTAAAAAACAGAACTGTTTTTTGCAAAGTGCCTAGCTGTGGATTTTGGCTTCTACCGCAGCCGGCACCTAGGGAGACCTACCAAACCTGTGCATTTTTTAAAACTAGACACCTGGGGAATCCACAATGGGGTGACTTGTGGTTCTCTCACCAAGTTCTGTTAACCAGAATCCTTTCCAAACCTCGATATTTGGAAGAAAAAACACTTTTTCCTCACATTTCGGTGATAGAAAGTTCTGGAATCTGAGAGGAGCCACAAATTTCCTTCCAGCCAGCATTTTCCCAATCCTCCCACTAAAAATGGTACCTCACTTGTGTGGATAGGCCTATCGCCTGCATCAGGAAATGCCACAAAACAAGATGTGGACAGATCACATTTTCCTAAAGAAAACAGAGTTTTTTTTGTAAAGTGCCTAGCTGTGGATTTTGGCGTCTAGGTCAGCCGGCACCTAGGGAGACCTACCAAACTTGTGCATTTTTCAAAACTAGACACCAAGGGGAATCCAAGATGGGGTGACTTGTGGGGCTCTCACTAGGTTCTATTAACCAGAATCCTTTGCAAACCTCAATATTTGGAAGAAAAAACACTTTTTCCTCACATTTCGGTGATAGAAAGTTCTGGAATCTGAGAGGAGCCACAAATTTCCTTCCACCCAGCATTTCCCAAAGTCTCCCAATAAAAATGGTACCTCACTTGTGTGGGTAGACCACAAATTTACTTCCACCCAGCATATCCCGAAGTCTCCCAATAAAAATGGTACCTCACTTGTGTGGGTAGGCCTAGCGCCTGTGAACTGAAATGCCACAAAACAAAATGTGGACACATCACATTTTCCTGAAGAAAACAGAGCTGTTTTTTGCAAAGTGCCTAGCTGTGGATTTTGGCCTCTAGTTCAGCTGGCAACTAGGGAAATCTACCAAACCTGTGCATTTTTTAAAACTAGTAACCTAGGGGAATCCAAGATGGGGTGACTTGTGGGGATCGCACCAGGTTATGTTATCCAGAATCCTTTGCAAACCTCAATATTTGAAACAAAAAACACTTTTTCCTCACATTTCGGTGACAGAAAGTTCTGGAATCTGAGAGGAGCCACAAATTTCATTCCACCCAGCATTTACCCAAGTCTTCCAATAGAAATGGTACATCACTTGAGTGGGTAGGCCTAGCGCCTGCGACAAGAAATGCCACAAAATAAGATGTGGATACATCATATTTTCCTAAAGATAACAGAGCTGTTTTTTGCAAAGCGCCTAGCTGTGGATTTTGGTCTGTAGCTCAGCCGGCACCTAGGGAAACCTACCAAACCTGTGTATTTTTTAAAACTAGACACCTTGGGGAATCCAAGATGGGGTGACTTGTGGGGCTCGCACCAGGGTCTGTTACCCAGAATCCTTTGCAAACCTCAATATTTGACACAAAAAACACTTTTTCCTCAAATTTTGGTGATAGAAAGTTCTGGAATCTGAGAGGAGCCACAAATTTCCTTCCACCCAGCATTCCCACAAGTCTTACAATAAAAATAGTACCTCACTTGTTTGGGTAGGCCTAGCGCTTGCGACAGGAAATGCCAGAAAACATAACGTGGACACATCACATTTTCCTTAAAAAACAGAGCTGTTTTTTGCAAAGTGCCTAGCTGTGGATTTTGGCTTCTACCGCAGCCGGCACCTAGGGAGACCTCCCAAACCTGTGCATTTTTTAAAACTAGACACCAGGGGAATCCACGATGGGGTGACTTGTGGTTCTCTCACCAAGTTCTGTTAACCAGAATCCTTTCCAAACCTCGATATTTGGAAGAAAAAACACTTTTTCCTCACATTTCAGTGATAGAAAGTTCTGGAATCTGAGAGGAGCCACAAATTTCCTTCCAGCCAGCATTTTCCCAATCCTCCCACTAAAAATGGTACCTCACTTGTGTGGATAGGCCTATCGCCTGCATCAGGAAATGCCACAAAACAAGATGTGGACAGATCACATTTTCCTAAAGAAAACAGAGTTTTTTTTGTAAAGTGCCTAGCTGTGGATTTTGGCTTCTAGGTCAGCCGGCACCTAGGGAGACCTACCAAACTTGTGCATTTTTCAAAACTAGACACCAAGGGGAACCCAAGATGGGGTGACTTGTGGGGCTCTCACCAGGTTCTATTAACCAGAATCCTTTGCGAACCTCAATATTTGGAAGAAAAAACACTTTTTCCTCACATTTCGGTGATAGAAAGTTCTGGAATCTGAGAGGAGCCACAAATTTCCTTCCACCCAGCATTTCCCCAAGTCTCCCAATAAAAATGGTACCTCACTTGTGTGGGTAGACCACAAATTTACTTCCACCCAGCATCTCCCGAAGTCTCCCAATAAAAATGGTACCTCACTTGTGTGGGTAGGCCTAGCGCCTGTGAACTGAAATGCCACAAAACAAAATGTGGACACATCACATTTTCCTGAAGAAAACAGAGCTGTTTTTTGCAAAGTGCCTAGCTGTGGATTTTGGCCTATAGTTCAGCTGGCAACTAGGGAAATCTACCAAACCTGTGCATTTTTTAAAACTAGAAACCTAGGGGAATCCAAGATGGGGTGACTTGTGGGGATCGCACCAGGTTATGTTATCCAGAATCCTTTGCAAACCTCAATATTTGAAACAAAAAACACTTTTTCCTCACATTTCGGTGACAGAAAGTTCTGGAATCTGAGAGGAGCCACAAATGTCCTTCCACAAAGCATTCCCCCAAGTCTCCCAATAAAAATAGTACCTCACTTGTGTGGGTAGGTCTAGCACTTGCGACAGGAAATGCCACAAAACAAAACATGGACACATCACATTTTACTAAAAAAAACAGCTGCTTTTTGCAAAGTGCCTAGCTGTGGATTTTGGCTTCTAGCTCAGCCGGCCCCTAGGGAGACCTACCAAACCTGTGCATTTGTGAAAACTAGACACCAATGGGAATCCACGATGGGGTGACTTGTGGGGCTCTCACCAAGTTCTGTTACCCAGAATCCTTTGCAAGCCTCAGTATTTGGAAGAAAAAACACTTTTTGCTCACATTTCGGTGATACAAAGTTCTGGATTCTGAGAGGAGCCACAAATTTCCTTCCACCCAGCATTAACCCAAGTCTTCCAATAGAAATGGTAACTCACTTGTGTGGGTAGGCCTACCGCCTGGGACAGGAAATGCCACAAAACCAGATGTGGACACATCACATTTTCCTAAAGATAACAGAGCTGTTTTTTGCAAAGTGCCTAGCTGTGGATTTTGGCCTGTAGCTCAGCCGGCACCTAGGGAAACCTACCAAACCTGTGCATTTTTTAAAACTAGACACCTAGGGGAATCCAAGATGGGGTGACTTGTGGGGCTCGCACCAGGTTCTGTTACCCAGAATCCTTTGCAAACCTCAATATTTGACACAAAAAACACTTTTTCCTCACATTTTGGTGATAGAAAGTTCTGGAATCTGAGAGGAGCCACAAATTTCCTTCCACCCAGCATTCCCACAAGTCTTACGATAAAAATAGTAACTCACTTGTGTGGGTAGGCCTAGCACATGCGACAGGAAATGCCACAAAACATAATGTGGACACATCACATTTTCCTAAAAAAACAGAGCTGTTTCTTGCAAAGTGCCAAGCTGTGGATTTTGGCTTCTAGCTCAGCCGGCACCTAGGGAGACCTACCAAACTTGTGCATTTTTTAAAACTAGACACCAGGGAAATCCACGATGGGGGTGATTTGTGGTTCTCTCACCAAGTTCTGTTACCCAGAATCCTTTGCAAACCTCAATATTTGGAAGAAAAACACTTTTTTTCTCACATTTCGGTGATAGAAAGTTCTGGAATCTGAGAGGAGCCACAAATTTCCTTCCAGGCGGCATTTTCCCAAGTCTCCCACTAAAAATGGTACCTCACTTGTGTGGATAGGCCTATCGCCTGCAACAGGAAATGCCACAAAACAAGATGTGGACACATCACATTTTCCTAAAGAAAACAGAGCTGTTTTTTGTAAAGTGCCTAGCTGTGGATTTTGGCTTCTAGCTCAGCCGTCACCTAGGGAGACCTACCAAACCAGTGCATTTTTTAAAACTAGACACCAAGGGGAATCCAAGATGGGGTGACTTGTGGGGCTCTCACCAGGTTCTTTTACCCACAAGCCTTTGCAAACCTCAATATTTGGGGAAAAAAAACACTTTTTCCTCACATTTCGGTGATAGAAAGTTCTGGAATCTGAGAGGAGCCACAAATTTCCTTCCACCCAACATTCCACCAAGTCTCCCAATAAAAATGGAACCCCACTTGTGTGGGTAGGCCTAGCGCTTCGGACAGGAAATGCCACAAAACATAACGTGGACACATCACATTTTCCTAAAAAAACAGAGCTGTTTTTTGCAAAGTGCCTAGCTGTGGATTTTGGCTTTTAGCTCAGCCGGCACCTAGGGAGACCTACCAAACCTGTGCATTTTTTAAAACTAGACACCAGGGGAATCCACAATGGGGTTACTTGTGGTTCTCTCACCAAGTTCTGTTATCCAGAATCCCTTGCAAACCTCAATATTTTGAAGAAAAAACACTTTTTGCTCACATTTCGGTTATAGAAAGTTCTGGAATCTGAGAGGAGCCACAAATTTCCTTCCAGCCGGCATTTTCCCAAGTCTCCCACTAAAAATGGTACCTCAATTGTGTGGATAGGCATAGCACCTGCGACAGGAAATGACACAAAACATAACGTGGGCACATCACATTTTCCTAAAAAACAACAGAGCTGTTTTTTGCAAAGTGCCTAGCTGTGGATTTTGGTGTGTAGCTCAGCCGGCACCTAGGGAGACCTACCAAACCTCTGCATTTTTTAAAACTAGACACCAGGGGAATCCACAATGGGGTGACTTGTGGTTCTCTCACCAAGTTCTGTTACCCAGAATCCTTTGCAAACCTCAATATTTGGAAGAAAAAACACTTTTTCCTCACATTTCTGTGATAGAAAGTTCTGGAATCTGAAAGGAGCCACAAATTTCCTTCCACCCAGCATTTCCCAAGTCTTCCAATAGAAATGGTACCTCACTTGTGTGGGTAGGCCTAGCGTCTGTGACAGGAAATGTCACAAAACAATATGTGGATACATCATATTTTCCTAAAGATAACAAAGCTGTTTTTTGCAAAGTGCCTAGCTGTGGATTTTGGTCTGTAGCTCAGCCGGCACCTAGGGAAACCTACCAAACCTGTGCATTTTTTAAAACATGACACCAAGGGGAATCCAAGAGGGGGTGACTTGTGGGGCTCGCACCAGGTTCTGTTACCCAGAATCCTTTGCAAACCTCAATATTTGACACAAAAAACACTTTTTCCTCAAATTTCGGTGATAGAAAGTTCTGGAATATGAGAGGCGCCACAAATTTCCTTCCACCCAGCATTCCCACAAGTCTTATGATAAAAATAGTACCTCACTTGTGTGGGTAGGCCTAGCGCCTGCATCAGGAAATGCCACAAAACAAGATGTGGACAGATCACATTTTCCTAAAGAAAACAGAGTTTTTTTTGTAAAGTGCCTAGCTGTGGATTTTGGCTTCTAGGTCAGCCAGCACCTAGGGAGACCTACCAAACCTCTGCATTTTTAAAAACTAGACACCAATGGGAATCCAAGATGGGGTGACTTGTGGGGCTCTCACCAGGTTCTATTAACCAGAATCCTTTGCAAACCTCAATATTTGGAAGAAAAAACACTTTTTCCTCACATTTCGGTGATAGAAAGTTCTGGAATCTGAGAGGAGCCACACATTTCCTTCCACCCAGCATTTCCCCAAGTCTCCCAATAAAAATGGTACCTCTCTTGTGTGGGTAGACCACAAATTTCCTTCCACCCAGCATATCCCGAAGTCTCCCAATAAAAATGGTACCTCACTTGTGTGGGTAGGCCTAGCGCCTGTGAACTGAAATGCCACAAAACAAAATGTGGACACATCACATTTTACTGAAGAAAACAGAGCTGTTTTTTGCAAAGTGCCTAGCTGTGGATTTTGGCCTCTAGTTCAGCTGGCAACTAGGGAAATCTACCAAACCTGTGCATTTTTTAAAACAAGAAACCTAGGGGAATCCAAGATGGGGTGACTTGTGGGGATCGCACCAGGTTATGTTATCCAGAATCCTTTGCAAACCTCAATATTTGACACAAAAAACATTTTTTCCTCATATTTCGGTGACAGAAAGTTCTGGAATCTGAGAGGAGCCACAAATGTCCTTCCACAAAGCATTCACCCAAGTCTCCCAATAAAAATAGAACCTCACTTGTGTGGGTAGGTCTAGCACTTGCGACAGGAAATGCCACAAAACAAAACATGGACACATCACATTTTACTAAAAAAAACAGCTGCTTTTTGCATAGTGCCTAGCTGTGGATTTTGGCTTCTAGCTCAGCCGGTCCCTAGGGAGACCTACCAAACCTGTGCATTTTTGAAAACTAGACACCAATGGGAATCCACGATGGGGTGACTTGTGGGGCTCTCACCAAGTTCTGTTACCCAGAATCCTTTGCAAGCCTCAGTATTTGGAAGAAAAAACTGTTTTTCCTCACATTTCGGTGTTAGAAAGTTCTGGAATCTAAAAGGAGCCACACATTTCCTTCCACCCAGCATTCCCACAAGTCTTACGATAAAAATAGTAACTCACTTGTGTGGGTAGGCCTAGCACATGCGACAGGAAATGCCACAAAACATAATGTGGACACACACTCATTTTCCTAAAAAAACAGAGCTGTTTCTTGCAAAGTGCCAAGCTGTGGATTTTGGCTTCTAGCTCAGCAGGCACCTAGGGAGACCTACCAAATCTGTGCATTTTTTATAACTAGACACCAGGGAAATCCACGATGGGGGTGACTTGTGGTTCTCTCACCAAGTTCTGTTACCCAGAATCCTTTGCAAACCTCAATATTTGGAAGAAAAACACTTTTTTTCTCACATTTCGGTGATAGAAAGTTCTGGAATCTGAGAGGAGCCACAAATTTCCTTCCAGGCGGCATTTTCCCAAGTCTCCCACTAAAAATGGTACCTCACTTGTGTGGATATGCATATCGCCTGCAACAGGAAATGCCACAAAAGAAGATGTGGACACATCACATTTTCCTAAAGAAAACAGAGCTGTTTTTTGTAAAGTGCCTAGCTGTGGATTTTGGCTTCTAGCTCAGCCGTCACCTAGGGAGACCTACAAAACCTGTGCATTTTTTAAAACTAGACACCAAGGGGAATCCAAGATGGGGTGACTTGTGGGGCTCTCACCAGGTTCTTTTACCCAGAAGCCTTTGCAAACCTCAATATTTGGGAAAAAATAAAACGTTTACCTCACATTTCGGTGATAGAAAGTTCTGGAATCTGAGAGGAGCCACAAATTTCCTTCCACAAAGCATTCCCCCAAGTCTCCCAATAAAAATAGTACCTCACCTGTGTGGGTAGGTCTAGCACTTGCGAAGGAAATGCCACAAAACAAAACATGGACACATCACATTTTACTAAAAAAAACTGCTGCTTTTTGCAAAGTGCCTAGCTGTGGATTTTGGCTTCTAGCTCAGCCGGCCCCTAGGGAGACCTACCAAACCTGTGCATTTTTTAAAACTAGACACCAATGGGAATCCACGATGGTGTGACTTGTGGGGCTCTCACCAAGTTCTGTTACCCAGAATCCTTTGCAAGCCTCAGTATTTGGAAGAAAAAACTGTTTTTCCTCACATTTCGGTGATAGAAAGTTCTGGAATCTGAAAGGAGCCACAAATTTCATTCCACCCAGCATTTCCCAAGACTTCCAATAGAAATGGTACCTCACTTGTGTGGGTAGGCCTAGCGCCTGCGACAGGAAATGCCACTAAACAAGATATGGACACATCACATTTTCCTAAAGATAACAGAGCTGTTTTTTGCAAAGTGCTTAGCTGTGGATTTTTGCATGTAGCTCAGCCGGCACCTAGGGAAACCTACCAAACCTGTGCATTTTTTAAAACTAGACACCTAGGGGAATCCAAGATGGGGTGACTTGTGGGGCTCGCACCAGGTTCTGTTACCCAGAATCCTTTGCAAACCTCAATATTTGACACAAAAAACACTTTTCCCTCACATTTCGGTGATAGAACGTTATGGAATCTGAGAGCAGCCACAAATTTCCTTCCACCCAGCATTCCCACAAGTCTTAGGATAAAAATAGTACCAAACTTGTGTGGGTAGGCCTAGCTCTGGCGACAGGAAATGCCACAAAACATAACGTGGACACATCACATTTTCCTAAAAAAACAGAGCTGTTTTTTACAAAGTGCCTAGCTGTGGATTTTGGCTTCAAACTCAGCCGGCACCTAGGGAGATCTACCAAACCTGTGCATTTTTTAAAACTAGACACCAGGGGAATCCACGATGGGATTCCTTGTGGTTCTCTCACCAAGTTCTGTTACCTAGAATCCTTTGCAAACCTCAATATTTGGAAGAAAAAACTCTTTTTCCTCACATTTCGGTGATAGAAAGTTCTGGAATCTGAAAGGAGCCACAAATTTCCTTCCAGCCGGCATTTTCCCAAGTCTCCCACTAAAAATGGTACCTCACTTGTGTGGATAGGCCTATCGCCTACAACAGGAAATGCCACAAAACAAGATGTGGACACATCACATTTTCCTAAAGAAAACAGAGCTGTTTTTTGTTAAGTGCCTAGCTGTGGATTTTGGCTTCTAGATCAGCCGGCACCTAGGGAGACCTACCAAACCTGTGCATATTTGAAAACTAGACACCTAGGGGAATCCAAGAACGGGTGACTTGTAGGGCTCACGCCAGGTTCTTTTACCCAGAATCCTTTGCAAACCTCAATATTAGCCACAAAAAACACTTGTTTCTCACATTTCGGTGATAGAAAGTTCTGGAATCTGAGAGGAGCCACAAATTTCCTTCCACCCAGCATTTACCCAAGTCTTCTAATAGAAATGGTACCTCACTTGTGTGGGTAGGCCTACCGCCTACGACAGGAAATGCCACAAAACAAGATGTGGACACATCACATTTTCCTAAAGAAATCAGAGCTGTTTTTTGTAAAGTGCCTAGCTGTGGATTTTGGCTTCTAGCTCAGCCGTCACCTAGGGAGACCTACCAAACCTGTGCATTTTTTAAAACTAGGCACCAAGGGGAATCCAAGATGGGGTGACTTGTGGGGCTCTCACCAGGTTCTTTTACCCAGAAGCCTTTGCAAACCTCAATATTTGGAAGAAAAAAAACACTTTTTCCTCACATTTCGGTGATAGAAAGTTCTGGAATCTGAGAGGAGCCACAAATTTCCTCCCACCCAACATTCCACCAAGTCTCCCAATAAAAATGGTACCCCACTTGTGTGGGTAGGCCTAGCGCCTGAGACAGGAGCTGCACCAAAACAAGATGTAGACACATCACATTTTCTGAAAGAATATAGAGCTATTTTTTACAAAGTGCCTAGCTGTGGATTTTGCCCTCCAGCTCAGCCGGGAAATAAGGAAACCTACCAAACCTGTGCATTTTTGAAAACTAGACACCTAGGGGAATCCAAGAACAGGTGACTTGTGGGGCTCACGCCAGGTTCTTTTACCCAGAATCCTTTGCAAACCACAATATTAGCCACAAAAAAAACTTTTTCCTCACATTTCGGTGATAGAAAGTTCTGGAATCTGAGAGGAGCCACAAATTTCCTTCCACCCAGCATTTACCCAAGTCTTCCAATAGAAATGGTACCTCACTTGTGTGGGTAGGCCTAGCGCCTACAAC
The DNA here is from genome assembly GCF_031143425.1 of Pleurodeles waltl. Taxonomy (NCBI): domain Eukaryota; kingdom Metazoa; phylum Chordata; class Amphibia; order Caudata; family Salamandridae; genus Pleurodeles; species Pleurodeles waltl. The sequence continues at coordinate 638,525,273 of NC_090447.1, forward strand.
AGGAAATGCCACAAAAGAAGATGTGGACACATCACATTTTCCTAAAGATAACAGAGCTGTTTTTTGCAAATTGCCTAGCTATGTATTTTGGCCTGTAGCTCAGCCGGCACCTAGGGAAACCTACCAAACCTGTGCATTTTTTAAAACTAGACACCTAGGGGAATCCAAGATGGGGTGACTTGTGGGGCTCACACCAGGTTCTGTTACCCAGAATCCTTTGCAAACCTCAATATTTGGCACAAAAAACACCTTTTCCTCACATTTCGGTGATAGAAAGTTCTGGAATCTGAGAGGAGACACAAATTTCCTTCCACCCAGCATTCCCACAAGTCTTACGATAAAAATAGTACCTCACTTGTGTGGGTAGACCACAAACTACCTTCCACCCAGCATTTCGCGAACTCTCCCAATAAAAATGGTACCTCACTTGTGTGGGTAGGCCTAGAGCCTGTGACAGGAAATGCCACAAAACAAAATGTGGACACATCACATTTTCCTGATGAAAACAGAGCTGTTTTTTGCAAATTGCCTAGCTGTGGATTTTGGACTCTAGTTCAGCTGGCAATTAGGGAAACCTACCAAACCTGTGCATTTTTTTAAACTAGACACCTAGGGGAATCCAAGATGGGGTGACTTGTGGGGATCGCACCAGGTTATGTTATCCAGAATCCTTTGCAAACCTCAATATTTGACACAAAAAACATTTTTTCCTCATATTTCGGTGATAGAAAGTCCTGAAATCTGAGAGGAGCCACAAATTTCCTTCCACAAAGCACTCCCCCAAGTCTCCCGATAAAAATAGTACCTCACTTGTGTGGGTAGGTCTAGCACTTGCGACAGGAAATGCCACAAAACAAAACATGGACTCTCCACATTTTCCTAAAAAAAACAGAGCTGTTTTTTGCAAAGTGCCTAGCTGTGGATTTTGGCTTCTAGGTCAGCCGGCCCCTAGGGAGACCTACCAAACCTGTGCATTTTTGAAAACTAGACACCAATGGTAATCCACGATGGGGTGACTTGTGGGGCTCTCACCAAGTTCTGTTACCCAGAATCATTTGCAAGCCTCAATATTTAGAAGAAAAACCAGTTTTTCCTCACATTTGGGTGATAGAAAGTTCTGGAATCTGAGAGGAGCCACAAATTTCCTTCCACCCAGGATTCCCACAAGTCTTACAATAAAAATAGTACCTCACTTGTGTGGGTAGGCCTAGCGCTTCGGACAGGAAATGCCACGAAACATAACGTGGACACATCACATTTTCCTAAAAAAACAGAGCTGTTTTTTGCAAAGTGCCTAACTGTGGATTTTGGCTTCTAGCTCAGCCGGCACCTAGGGAGACCTACCAAACCTGTGCATTTTTTAAAACTAGCCACCAGGGGAATCCACAATGGGGAGACTTGTGGTTCTCTCACCAAGTTCTGTTATCCAGAATCCCTTGCAAACCTCAATATTTGGAAGAAAAAACACTTTTTGCTCACATTTCGGTTATAGAAAGTTCTGGAATCTGAGAGGAGCCACAAATTTCCATCCAGCCGGCATTTTCCCAAGTCTCCCACTAAAAATGGTACCTCAATTGTTTGGATAGGCATAGCACCTGCGACAGGAAATGCCATAAAACATAACGTGGGCACATCACATTTTCCTAAAAAAAACAGAGCTGTTTTTTGCAAAGTGCCTAGCTGTGGATTTTGGTGTGTAGCTCAGCCGGCACCTAGGGAGACCTACCAAACCTCTGCATTTTTTAAAACTAGACACCAGGGGAATCCACAATGGGGTGACTTGTGGTTCTCTCCCAAGTTCTGTTACCCAGAATCCTTTGCAAACCTCAATATTTGGAAGAAAAAACACCTTTTCCTCACATTTCGGTGATAGAAAGTTCTGGAATCTGAAAGGAGCCACAAACTTCCTTCCACCCAGCATTTCCCAAGTCTTCCAATAGAAATGGTACCTCACTTGTGTGGGTAGGCCTAGCGCCTGCGAAAGGAAATGCCACAAAACAAGATGTGGATACATCACATTGTCCTAAAGATAACAGAGCTGTTTTTTGCAAAGTGCCTAGCTGTGGATTTTGGTCTGTAGCTCAGCCGGCACCTAGGGAAACCTACCAAACCTGTGCATTTTTTAAAACATGTCACCTAGGGGAATCCAAGATGGGGTGACTTGTGGGGCTCGCACCAGGTTCTGTTACCCAGAATCCTTTGCAAACCTCAATATTTGACACAAAAAACACTTTTTCCTCAAATTTCGGTGATAGAAAGTTCTGGAATCTGAGAGGCGCCACAAATTTCCTTCCACCCAGCATTCCCACAAGTCTTATGATAAAAATAGTACCTCACTTGTGTGGGTAGGCCTAGCGCTTGCGACAGGAAATGCCACAAAACATAACGTGGACACATCACATTTTCCTAAAAAAACAGAGCTGTTTTTTGCAAAGTGCCTAGCTGTGGATTTTGGCTTCTAGCTCAGCCGGCACCTAGGGAGACCTACCAAACCTCTGCATTTTTTTAAACTAGACACCAGGGGAAATCCACAATGGGGTGACTTGTTTTACTCTCACCAAGTTCTGTTACCCAGAATCCTTTGCATACCTCAATATTTGGAAGGAAAAACACTTTTTCCTCACATTTCGGTGATAGAAAGTTCTGGAATCTGAGAGGAGCCACAAATTTCCTTCCAGCCGGCATTTTCCCAAGTCTCCCAATAAAAACCGTACCTCACTTGTGTTGGTAGACCACAAATTTCCTTCAACCCAGCATTTCCCGAAGTCTCCCAATAAAATTAGGTACCTCACTTGTGTGGGTAGGCATAGCGCCTGTGACAGGAAATGCCACAAAACAAAATGTGGACACATCACATTTTCCTAAAGAAAACAGAGCTTTTTTTTGCAAAGTGCCTAGCTGTGGATTTTGGCCTCTAGTTCAGCTGGCAACTAGGGAAACCTACCAAAACTGTGCATTTTTTAAAACTAGACACCTAGGGGAATCCAAGATGGGGTGACTTGTGGGGCTTGAACCAGGTTCTGTAACCCAGAATCCTTTGCAAACCTCAATATTTGCCACAAAAAACATTTTTTCCTCATATTTCGGTGATAGAAAGTTCTGGAATCTGAGAGGAGCCACAAATTTCCTTCCACCCAGCATTTACCCAAGTCCTCCAATAAAAATGGTACCTCACTTCTGTGGGTAGGCCTAGCGCCTGCGACAGGAAATGCCACAAAACAAGATGTGGACACATCACATTTTCCTAAAGATAACAGAGCTGTTTTTTGCAAAGTGCCTAGCTGTGGATTTTGGCCTGTAGCTCAGCCGGCACCTAGGGAAACCTACCAAATCTGTGCATTTTTTAACACTAGACACCTAGGGGAATCCAAGATGGGGTGACTTGTGGGGCTTGAACCAGGTTCTGTAACCCAGAATCCTTTGCAAACCTCAATATTTGACACAAAAAACACTTTTTCCTCAAATTTCGGTGATAGAAAGTTCTGGAATCTGAGAGGAGCCACTAATTTGCTTCCACCCAGCATTCCCACAAGTCTCACGATAAAAATAGTACCTCACTTGTGTGGGTAGGCCTAGCGCTTGCGACAGGAAACGCCACAAAACATAACGTGGACACATCACATTTTCCTAAAAAAACAGAGCTGTTTTTTGCAAAGTGCCTAGCTGTGGATTTTGGCTTCTAGCTCAGCCGGCTTCTAGGGAGACCTACCAAACCTGTGCATTTTTTAAAACTAGACACCAGGGGAATCTACAATGGGGTGACTTGTGGGTCTCTCACCAAGTTCTGTTACCAAGAATCCTTTGCAAACCTCAATATTTGGAAGACAAAACACTTTTTCCTCACATTTCGGTGATAGAAAGTTCTGGAATCTGAGAGGAGCCACAAATTTCCTTCCAGTCGGCATTTTCCCAAGTCTCCCTCTAAAAATGGTACCTCACTTGTGTGGGTAGGCCTATCGCCTGCAACAGGAAATGCCACAAAACAAGATGTGGACACATCACATTTTCCTAAAGAAAACAGAGCTGTTTTTTGTAAAGTGCCTAGCTGTGGATTTTGGCGTCTAGATCAGCCAGCACCTAGGGAGACCTACCAAACCTGTGCATTTTTGAAAATTAGACACCAAGAGGAATCCAAGATGGGGTGACTTGTGGGGCTCTCACCAGGTTCTATTAACCAGAATCCTTTGCAAACCTCAATATTTGGAAAAAAAACACTTTTTTCTTACATTTCGGTGATAGAAAGTTCTGGAATCTGAGAGGAGACACACATTTCCTTCCACCCAGCATTTCCCCAAGTCTCCCAATAAAAATGGTACCTCACTTGTTTGGGTAGACCACAAATTTCCTTCCACCCAGCATTTCCCGAAGTCTCCCAATAAAAATGGTACCTCACTTGTGTGGGTAGGCCTAGCACCTGTGAACTGAAATGCCACAAAACAAGATGTGGACACATCACATTTTCTTAAAGAAAAGAGAGCTGTTATTGGCAAAGTGTCTAGCTGTGGATTTTGGCTTCTAGAACAGCCGGCACCTAGGTAGACCTACCAAACCTGTGCATTTTTTTAAATTAGACACCAAGGGGAATCCAAGATGGGGTGACTTGTGGGGATCGCACCAGGTTATGTTACCCAGAATCCTTTGCAAACCTCAATATTTGACAGAAAAAACATTTTTTCCTCATATTTCGGTGATAGAAAGTTCTGGAATCTGACAGGAGCCACAAATTTCCTTCCACAAAGCATTTTCCCAAGTCTCCGATAAACATAGTACCTCACTTGTGTGGGTAGGCCTAGCGCTTGCGACAGGAACTGCCACAAAACACAACATGGACACATCACATTTTCCTAAAGAAATAGAGCTGTTTTTTTCAAAGAGCCTAGCTGTGGATTTTGGCCTCTAGCTCAGCCGGCACCTAGGGAAACTTACCAAACCTGTGCATTTTTTAAAACTAGACACCTTGGGGAATCCAAGATGGGGTGACTTGTGGGGCTCCCACCAGGTTCTGTTACCCAGAATCCTTTACAAACCTCAATATTTGACACACAAAAAACACTTTTTCCTCACATTTCGGTGATAGAAAGTTCTGGAATCTGAGAGGAGCCACACATTTCCTTCCACCCAGCATTTTCCCAAGTCTCCCAATAAAAATGGTACCTAATTTGTGTGTATAGGCCTAGCGCGTGCAACAGGAAATGCCAGAAAACAAGATGTGGATACATCACATTTTCCACAAGAAAACAGAGCTGTTTTTTTGCAAAGTGCCTAGCTTTGGATTTTGGCGTCTAGCTCAGCCGTCACCTAGGGAGACCTACCAAACCTGTGCATTTTTGAAAACTAGACACCAAGGGGAATCCAAGATGGGTTGACTTGTGGGTCTCTCACCAGGTTCTGTTACCCAGAATCCTTTGCAAACCTCAATATTTGGAAGAAAAACACTTTTTCCTCACATTTCGGTGATAGAAAGTTCTGGAATCTGAGAGGAGCCACACATTTCCTTCCACCCAGTATCTCCCCAAGTCTCCCAGTAAATTTGGTACCTCACTTGTGTGGATAGGCCTATCGCCTGCAACAGGAAATGGCACGAAACAAGATGTGGACACATCACATTTTCCTAAAAAAACACAGAGCTGTTTTTTGCAAAGTTCATATCTGTGGATTTTAGCCTTTTTCTCAGCCGGCACCTAGGGAAACCTACCAAACCTGTGGATTTGTGAACACTAGCCCCCTAGGGGAATCTAAGATGGGGTGACTTGTGGGGCTCTTACTAGGTTCGTTACCTGGAATCCTTTGCAAACCTCAATATTTGGAAAACAAACACTTTTACCTCACATTTTGGTGATGGAAAGTTCTGGAATCTGAGAGAACCCACAAATTTCCTTCCACCCTGCATTCCCCCAAGTCTCCCAATAAAAAAGGTACCTAACTTATGTAGGTAAGCCTAGCGCCTGCGACAGGAAATGCCACAGAACATAACGTGGGCACATCACATTTTCCTAAAAAAAACAGAGCTGTTTTTCGCAAAGTGCCTAGCTGTGGATATTGGCGTCTAGCTCAGCAGGCACCTAGGGAGACCTACCAAACCTGTGCATTTTTGAAAACTAGACACCAATGGGATTCCAAGATGGGGTGACCTGTGGGGCTCTCACCATTTTCTGTTACCCAGAATCCTTTGCAAACCTGAATATTTGACACAAAAAAACCCTTTTTCCTCACATTTCAGTGTTATTAAGTTCTGGATTCTGAGAGGAGCCACAAATTTCCTTCCACCCAGCATTCCCCCAAGTCTCCCGTTAAAATGGTACCTCGCTTGTGTGTTTAGGCCTAGCACCTGCGACAGGAAATGCCACAAAACACAACGTGGACACATCACATTTTCCTAAAGAAAACAGAGCTGTTTTTTTCAAAGTGCCTAGCTGTGGATTTTGGCGTCTAGCTCAGCCGGCACCTATTGAAACCTACCAGACCTGTGCATTTTTAAAAACTAGACACCTAGGTGAATCCAGGATGGGGTGACTTGTAGGGCTCGCGCCAGGTTCTGTTACCCAGACTCCTTTGGAAACCTAAATATTTGACACAAAAAACACTTTTTCCTCACATTTCGGTGACAGAAAGTTCTGGAATCTGAGAGGAACCACAAATTTCCTTCCACCCAGCATTTCCCCAAGTCTCCCATAAAAATGGTACCTCACTTGTGTGGATAGGCCTATCGCCTGCAGCAGGAAATGCCACAAAACACAACGTGGACACATCACATTTTCCTGAAAAAAACAGAGCTGTTTTTTGCAAAGTGCCTAGCTGTGAATTTTGGCTTCTAGCTCAGCCGGCACCTAGGGAGACCTACGAAACCTGTACATTTTTTTAAACTAGACACCTAGGGGAGTCCACAATGGGGTGACTTGTGGGGCTCTCACCAGGTTCTGTTACCCAGAATCCGTTGCAAACCTCAATATTTGGAAACAAAACACTTTTTCCTCACATTTCGGTGATAGAAAGTTCTGGAATATGAGAGGAGCCACAAATGTTCTTCCACCCAGCATTTCTGCAAGTATTCCAATAAAAATGGTACCTCACTTGTGTGGGTAGGCCTAGTGGCTGCAACAGGAAATGCCACAAAACAAGATGTGGACACATCACATTTTTCTAAAGAAAACAGAGCTGTTTTTTGCCAAGTCCCTAGCTGTGGATTTTGGCCTCTACCTCAGTCGGCACCTAGGGAAACCTACCAAACCTGTGCATTTTTTAAAACTAGTCACCTAGGGGAATCCATGATGGAGTGACTTGTGGGGCTCGCACCAGGTTCTGTTACCCAAAATCCTTTCCAAAACTTCAATATTTGACACAAAAAACACTTTTTCCTCACATTTCGGTGATAGAAAGTTCTGGAATCTGAGAGGACCCACAAATTTCCTTTCACCCAGCATCTCCCCAAGTAATCCAGTCAATTTGGTACCTGTCTTGTGTGGATAGGCCTATCACCTACAATAGGAAATGCCACAACACAAGATGTGGACACATCACATTTTCCTAAAGAAAACAGAGCTGTTTTTTGCAAAGTGCCTAGCTGTGGATTTTGGCTTCTAGCTCAGCCGGCACCTAGGGAAACCTACTAAACCTCTGCATTTTTTTAAACTAGACACCAAGGGGAATCCAAGATGGGGTGACTTGTGGGGCTTCCGCCAGGTTCTGTTACCCAGTATCCGTTGCAAACCTCAATATTTGGCACAAAAATCACTTTTTCCTCACATTTCGGTGATAGAAACTTCTGGAATCTGAGAGGAGGCACAAATTTCTTTCCACCCAACATTTCCCCAAGTCTCCCAATAAAAATGGTACCTCACTTGTGTGGGTAGGCCTAGCGCCTGCGATAGGAAATACCACAAAACACAACGTGGACACATTACATTTTCCTTAAAAAAACAGAGCTGTTTTTTGCAAAGTGCCTAGCTGTGGATTTTGGCCTCTAGCTCAGCCAACACCTTGCGAAACCTAACAAACCTGTGGATTTGTGAACACTAGACACCGAGGGGAATCTAAGATGGGGTGACTTGTGGGGTCTCACCAGGTTCTTTTACCCAGAATCCTTTGCAAACCTCAATATTTGGAGAAAAAAAACACTTTTTCCTCACATTTCGGTGTAGAAAGTTCTGGAATCTGATAGGAGCCACAAATTTCCTTTCACCCAGCATTTCCCCAAGTCTCCCGATAAAAATGGTACCTCACTTGTGTGGGTAGGCCTAGCGCCTGCGACAGGAAATGACACAAAACACAACGTAGACACATCACATTTTCCTAAAAAAAACGGAGCTGTTTTTTGCAAAGTGCCTATCTGTGGATTTTGGCCTCTAGCTCATCCGGCACCTAGGGAAACCTACTAATCCTGTGCATTTTTGAAAACTAGACACCTAGGGGAATCCAAGATGGGGTGACTTGTGGGGCTCTCACAAGGTTCTGTTACCCAGAATACTTTGCAAACCTCAATATTTGGAAGATAAAACACTTTTTCCACACATTTCTGTGATAGAAAGTTCTGGCATCTGAGAGGAGCCACAAATTTCCTTCCACCGAGCATTTACCCAAGTCTCCTGATAAAAATGGTACCTCACTTGTGTGGGTAGCCATAGTGCCTGCAACAGGAATAGATCACACAACGGTCATATAAACCTTCTTTGCTTCTTTATGGCACTAAAATTGCCACTAGAGAAAAGTCTGATCCTTTTGTAGCAGAAACATTATCACAAGACTTACTTGACTTTTTTATTGCTGCCTAAAAGCTACAGTTGAAACATGTCAGTTGAAGTATGTGCATTGCTTTGAAGACGCAAGCTGCAATTGAAAGATAACTGGTGGAAAATATATATATTTACACAGCTCCTGGTCGGACTCCAAGTCCCAGGAGCCTTTGATGTCGCCTGGGGAAGCCGGACACCAGACGCGGGCGCTACAAAGCGTGCTGTGCAGCCCCCACCACTTGCCTGCCATTTACACACCACCTGGTGGGACTCCAAGTCCCAGAAGCCTTTGCTGTCACCTGGGGGGGCCGGACACCAGACGCGGGCGCTACAAAGCGCGCCGCGCAGCCTACGGTGGGGGATGCGCGTGGCCGTGCCTGGGCAAAGTCCGGGACAAGGTCGGGCCCATCTGCGCCCGTCTGAGACCGAGTGAGGCCGGGCTGGGGCATCCCTCTTGACTTTAAGGTAGGAATTCACAGAGACTCTGCTGGGGTTCCATACTATTGTAAATTTCAGCTCCCACACTGGTAAAGCGCAAGGCAAAAGGAAGCCCTAATAAAGCCTTAGTGCAACCTAAACTCCTGAGACTTTATAAACCATCGAAGGCTCCAAATAATTGTGTAACCAATGAGATTGATAACTTGATCGAGGAGGTTGAATCTATAATTAAACAAAAAGAAATGAAGTTCCCACAGAAAAGCCTAAAATCTGGTCCCCTTGACCGCTTCTTTTTTCCATGCTGTTCGTCCAAGGGGAATTCCAGTTCCAAGGAAGTTATCTCGTTAGCATCTGGATCTCAACTTGATGGCCCAGATGCTATACTAACTGAACAGACTTTAGTTTAACTGGTACTAGACGATATTACGCCAGACACCGCGATCGTTCATAATATTCCACGCTCAAACCGTTTCCTCCCATTGGTCTCACAATCAAGTGACTCCGGGAGCCTGCCTCTGAATTTTCAACCTTCGGACTGTTTATCCTCCGTGGTTTCCTCCCAAAAGGAGTTGATCTCCGTTGTGCTGGGTCTGCAAGAAGAGGTTAGGGATCTAAAAAAAGCATTAGCCGAAGTATTATCCTTCCTGCGTGTTATTAGCTCGTCGGGGGCTTTAGTATCTGCACAAAATAAAGCTTGGACAAGTACTACTGCTCCTTCACTTTTGCTCCCCAATCCTACCATGAATACCCTGGCCACCACATGATGCAAGTGAAGCTCCGTTCAAACATCACGAGTCTTTGCATTCCAAAGCACCGTCCAGTGTACCTCCAAGGATAAGCCGGTGTCCCAAAATGAAGTGGGACTCTACGGCAATTCAACAACCTTGTACACATTCTACCACGACCAACTTTTTATATATGTGCAAGGTACCCCCTTTATCCTCGAACTCGCGTGAAGATGATGCATCTCTGAAAAATAAGGTTGTTTATTGGCTAAGACATACTAGACAATGTAGTTCTATTATTTATTCTGATATAATTTCGGCCAAACATTACACCGACCAGCCAGGCCAGTTGGACTTTGTCAGACTAAACCTAGCCAGTCCAAGTTTGGTAAAGGGATTGTTATCCATGGAAGCCCGTTTCCCCATGCAAAATGGCTCAAGTATTTGTCTTCAAAACACCCGCCCGAGCCTATGTCTACGCAGAATATAACCCCTTTATGTGCTAGTAACAGGCCCTCCAAGGTGGGTGTTGATTCAGTAGAAAAGCCTAAAACCCAAAGTTGTGTAACTATGGAAGAGTGCCCATCTGTTGAATTTCAAACTAGGAAATACGGCTTTATAGAGTATCGATCTTGCCTGGCTGTCCAAGAACCCCAAAAGGTTCTATCAGACATTGACTGACTACGCTCTAGGATAAGCCCAAAAGACAGAAGCTTATCGCTCCCTAAATCCATTGTAACCACAGCTAATGGTTGGCCTACAGATCCCCTTTTACAGAGGATTTCAGCGTTGCCCCCCAAAGATATTATATCCAAAACACCATTCTCCCAGCCCCAAGATGGGGTGAGCTCACTTGATATCCCCCAGGAAAATCCTAGGGTCCATAAGAGACTGACCTTAAATTTTTTAACATGGAATGTGGCTGGGATTAGAAACAAAATAGTTGATGCTGACTGGGGGCTGTTTATAGATAAATTCACTATGTCTGTTTCAAGAAACCTGGGCTATTACAAATATACATAGACATGGGTTTACTTCTTTTTGTAAGGAAGCCAGGTGGTCCCCTGTGGGAAGAGCAGCAGGAGGGCTTATCACATGGCTAAGAATATCAGATGTGGGTGAAGTGAGTGAACTCTATGTGGATTCACCAGATGTATTAGCTCTGTCTATTCAGAAAAAGCAAGATTTACCCTTGCTTTTTGTCAATGTATATAATAGACCTGGTCACCACAACCAATCGTCTAAAACTATTAAGACTTTGAACGCTTTTTTGTCAGACTGCAGCACGACTCACTGTATTATTATTGCCAGGGATTTTAAGGTAATAGTGAAACCCAATTCTGCATTCACAGAAGCTACCCAGATAGAGGATAGTGTATGGAATATTCCCCCATATGTAGCCCAGAGAAAACATCCAAAATCTAATGCTGGGGCTTTGCAAATCATCAACCTTATGCTAACTTATGTTCTTCGTCCAGGAAATGGCCGTTTTCCATCTGATACCCCTGCCAAATCCACGTATTTTAGAGGGTCCTACAGCAGTATACTTGACCTCATACTTATTGATGTGAGGCAGTGGTATACTGTTTTAGACCTCAATGTGGGTGACCAATATAATAGCGACCATGCCCCTCTTATTATAACTTGTGATAGCCAACTTCTTTTGGGAAATTCTGTTCGACCACCTCATGAAGTTTCTCTCCCCCTAGAAGTTTCCTCCAACAAACGTACCCTGAAATGGGACTCTTTTAGAAGTTCACCTAAACTATGGGGGAAATTTTGCAAATGAATTCCTAGTTATCAACTGCCCACTGTCTCTTCTCTGAGCTCCCGAAATGAAGTGTTGGATTTGCATGGGGACTTCTTTGTGGCTGTAAGAATGCTACTTATTAAATCTGGTGGTGGGAATAAACGACTGGGAAAAGAATTGCACTTAAGGTGGTTTGGCAAGCCATGTAAGGATGCTAAGAGTAAACTCTTACGAGGTATCAAATCGAAAGACAGAACTGAGATAATGTATGCTAGGCGAGAATATACATCTGTTATTAAGTCCAGTAAACACTTATGGGAGGAAACATCGTGGCAGGAATTATAGATGACGGCTAGGGATAAAGACTCTTTTCGCTTTTGGTCTCTGGTAGCCAGAAATATGTGTGGCGACAACTTAAGACCTGATTGTCATATTCCTTCAGAGGTTTGGACTGCTCATTTTACCAAATTATACAGCCGTGATTCCACTATTACTTGTGTCCTTGAAAATGATCTCATTGAGGAATTGCCTCCTATATCCAGCCTTATTCCCTTTTCCCTTAAGGAAACTGAGATGGCTCTTAAGGCCCAAAAACCAGGCAAAGCCCCCGGACTGGATGGTATACCGGTGGATCTCTTTAAAACTGATCTTGTTTGTTGGGGTCCCTACATAAATAGGGGGTCCAATGCCGTCTTAGAAAGTGGCAACTATCCTAAAACCTGGAAGGGAGCAATTATTGTCCCTATTCACAAAAAAGGCAAAAGGGGGCTACCGGGTAATTATAGGCCCATTAGTTTGCTGGACAATTTACAAAAAATATTTTGTCATCGGGTACTGGGTAGATTAAAGGACTGGAGGGATGTCAATCAAGTATTGAGTCATTTACAGGCTGGCTTTCGACAGAAAATCAGCACGGTTGACCAGGCTTTTTATTTCCTCACGATCAAATGGAGGGTACTGGACGTGGAGGCCAGGAAACTCTTTGTCGCCTTTGTCGACCTTAAGTCTGTCTTCGATTTGGTCCCACGTAGGAAACTGTGGGGAGTTTTGAACAAAGTTGGAGTGCCGGGCCCCTTATTTAATCTTATGAAGGAGTTGCATTCAGGGAGCTATGCTAGAATTAGATGAGGGACGCAAGGAGAACTAACAGGTGAGATTCCAGTAAGTAGAGTGTGAGAAAGTAGCCTCTTTCTAGCCTTGTTACCCCCACTTTTGGCCTGTTTGTGAGTATACGTCAGGGTGTTTTCACTGTCTCACTGGGATCCTGCTAGCCAGGGCCCAGTGCTCATAGTGAAAACCCTATGTTGTCAGTATGTTTTTTATGTGTCACTGGGACCCTGCTAGCCAGGACCCCAGTGCTCATAAGTTTGTGGCCTATATGTATGTGTTCCCTGTGTGATGCCTAACTGTCTCACTGAGGCTCTGCTAACCAGATCCTCAGTGGTTATGCTCTCTCTGCTTTCCAAATTTGTCACTAACAGGCTAGTGACTAATCTTACCAATTCACATTGGCATACTGGTACACCCATATAATTCCCTAGTATATGGTACTGAGGTACCCAGGGTATTGGGGTTCCAGGAGATCCCTATGGGCTGCAGCATTTCTTTTGCCAGCCATAGGGAGCTCTGACAATTCTTACACAGGCCTGCCAGTGCAGCCTGAGTGAAATAACGTCCACGTTATTTCACAGCCATTTACCACTGCACTTAAGTAACTTATAAGTCACCTATATGTCTAACCTTTACCTGGTGAAGGTTGGGTGCAAAGTTACTTAGTGTGTGGGCACCCTGGCACTAGCCAAGGTGCCCCCACATCATTCAGGGCTAATTCCCCGGACTTTGTGAGTGCGGGACACCATTACACGCGTGCACTGTACATAGGTCTCTACCTATGTACAGCGTCACAATGTTACTCCGAACATGCCCATGTAACATGTATAAGCTCATGGAATTGTCACCACAATGCCATTCTGGCATTGGGGGACAATTCCATGATCCCCCGGGTCTCCAGAACAGAACCTGGGTACTGTCAAACTGCCTTTTCAGGGTTTGCACTGCAGCTGCTGCTGCTGCCAACCCCTCAGACAGGTTTCTGCCCCCCTGGGGTCCAGGCAGCCCTGGCCCAGGAAGGCGGAACAAAGGATTTCATCTCAGAGAGGGTGTTACACCCTCTCCCTTTGGAAATAGGTGTGATGGGCTGGGGAGGAGTAGCCTCCCCCAGCCTCTGGAAATGCTTTGATGGGCACAGATGGTGCCCATCTCTGCATAAGCCAGTCTACACTGGTTCAGGGATCCCCCAGCCCTGCTCTGGTGCGAAACTGGACAAAGGAAAGGGGAGTGACCACTCCCCTGACCTGCACCTTCCAGGGGAGGTGCCCAGAGCTTCTCCAGTGTGTTCCAGACCTCTGCCATCTTGGAAACAGAGGTGCTTGTGGCACACTGGACTGCTCTGAGTGGCCAGTGCCAGCAGGTGACGTCAGAGGCTCCTTCTGATAGGCTCTTACCTCTCTTGGTAGCCAATCCTCCTTCCTAGGTAGCCAAACCTCCTTTTCTGGCTATTTAGGGTCTCTGCTTTGGGGATCTCACCAGATAATGAATGCAAGAGGTCACCAGAGTTCCTCTGCATCTCCCTCTTCACCTTCTGCCAAAGGATCAACCGCTGACTGCTCAGGACACCTGCAAAACCGCAACAAAGTAGCAAGACGACTACTAGCGACCTTGTATCGCTTCATCCTGCCAGCTTTCTCGACTGTTTCCAGGTGGTGCATGCTCTGGGGGTAGCCTGCCTCCTCTCTGCACCAGGAGCTCTGAAGAAATCTCCCGTGGGTCGATGGAATCTTCCCCTTGCATCCGCAGGCAACAAAAGACTGCATCACCGGTCCTCTGGGTCCCCTCTCAGCACGACGAGCGTGGTCCCTGGAACTCAGCAACTCTGCCCAAGTGACTGCCACAGTCCTTGGACTCCCACAGTCCAGTGACTCTTCAGTCCAAGTTTGGTGGAGGTAAGTCCTTGCCTCCCCACGCTAGACTGCATTGCTGGGTACCGCGTGATTTGCAGCTGCTCCGGCTCCTGTGCACTCTTCCAGGATTTCCTTCGTGCACAGCCAAGCCTGGGTCGCCGACACTCTAACCTGCAGTGCACAACCTTCTGAGTTGTCCTCCGGCATTGTGGGACTCCCTTTTGTGCCTTCAGGTGGACTCCTGTTAACTTTTCTTCTAAGTGCCTGTTCAGGTACTTCTGCGGGCGCTGCCTGCTTCTGTGAGGGCTCCCTACATTGCTGGGCGCCTCCTCTGTCTCCTCTTCAAAGTGGCGACATCCTAGTCCCTCCTGGGCCACAGCAGCATCCAAAAACCCTAACCGTGACCCTTGCAGCTAGCAAGGCTTGTGTGCGGCCTTTCTGCGTGGGAACACCTCTGCAAGCTTCTTCACGACGTGGGACATCCATCCTCCAAAGGGGACGTTCCTAGTACTCTTCTTTCTTGCAGAACTCCAAGCTTCTTGGAACAGGTGGCAGCTTCCTTGCACCCTCAGCTGGCATTTCATCGGCTCCTGCCCACTCTCGACATTGTCAGGACTATTGGACTTGGTCCCCTTGTCTTACAGGTACTCAGGTCCGGAAATCCACTGTTGTTGCATTACTGGTGTTTGTTCTTCCTGCAGAATCCCCCTATCACGACTTCTGTGCTCTCTGGGGGTAGTAGGTACACTTTACATCTACCTTTCAGGGTCTTGGGGTGGGCTATTTTTCTAACCCTCACTGTTTTCTTACAGACCCAGCGACCCTCTACAAGCTCACATAGGTTTGGGGTCCATTCGTGGTTCGCATTCCACTTTTGGAGTATATGGTTTGTGTTGCCCCTATACCTATGTGCTCCTATTGCAATCTACTGTAACTTTACATTGCTTGCATTACTTCCTTTTGCTATTATCTGCATAATTTTGGTTAGTGTACATATATCTTGTGTATATATCTTATCCTCATACTGAGGGTACTCACTGAGATACCTTTGGCATACTGTCATAAAAATAAGTTACCTTTATTTTTAGTACTTCTGTGTATTGTGTTTTCTTATGATATTGTGCATATGACACCAGTGGTTTAGAAGGAGCTTTACATGTCTCCTAGTTCAGCATAAGCTGCTTTGCCATAGCTACCTTCTATCAGCCTAAGCTGCTAGAAACACCTCTTCTACACTAATAAGGGATAACTGGACCTGGCACAAGGTGTAAGTACCTCTGGTACCCACTACAAGCCAGGCCAGCCTCCTACATAGAGGAGTTAGACAGGGATGTGTGTTGGCCCCTACCCTATTTCTACTATTTATCAACGCTTGCATCCCCTATCTAATGGATTGTGACAGTGATGCCCCCAAGGTTGTGGGAGAAAGAGTACAGTGTTTGCTCTTTGCTAATGATACTTTGTTATTATCGCAAACTGCCTCTGGCCTAACTAAATTGCTACATAAGTTCACATGTTTTGTAAAGACTATGGTTTGGGAATAAATTCTTCCAAAACCAAGTATATGGTGTTTGGTGACTCTAAACAAAAGGCTAGGAAAAAAATCTATCTGGAAAGAGAGGCGTTAGAAAGAGTTCTTGATTTTGGGGGTCTTTACAACATTGGCAGTAAAAGCCGCTTACCGCCGCGCAGAAGACCGCCGATACACAGCCGTGGCAGCGGAATTCTGCCACAGCTATTATGACCCACATCTCGGAATCCGCCGAAATTCAGACATCCACACAAGTCCGCCACACCAAAGGTCAGTGATAAACTGGCGAAAAAAAACTGACACCGTCACGCCAACAGAAACACACCCATGCTATCACGACCCACGAATCCACGCGGCGGTCTTTCAACCGCGGTATTCCATTGGCGGTACACACCGCCGTGCTCAAAATACACACACATCTCCAAAACACCGCCACATTGGACAATTCGAAATACACACACCTGATACACATACAAACACCACTCCCACCCAATCAATTCAATATAAAACACACACCCACATCACCCACAAACCCCTACGACCAAAAATGTTGACGAAGGCTAGAGAGACAGCACAGCATAGACAACCCCACCACACAGAGGCACACAACACCATCACCCACACAACATTCACACACAAAAAACAACACACCACTACATATCACCACACTAATCACCACACACACCACCCCACACATCACCCACACCACCCCATGGCACGGCAAAGACACCCCAGGTTCTCGGAGGAGGAGCTCAGGGTCATGGTGGAGGAAATCGTACGGGTAGAGCCAAAGCTATTTGGATCACAGGTGCAGCACACCTCCATAGCTAGGAAGATGGAGCTATGGCGAAGAATAGTCAACAGGGTCAACGCAGTGGGACAGCACCCAAGAAATCGGGACGACATCAGGAAGAGGTGGAACGACCTACGGGGGAAGGTGCGTTCCGTGGTCTCCAGGCACAACATCGCGGTACAGCGGACTGGCGGCGGACCCCCACCTCCTCCTCCACAACCAACAACATGGGAGGAGCAGGTCTTGACCATTATGCATCCTGAGGGCCTCGGAGGAGTCGGTGGAGGAATGGACTCTGGTAAGTCAAACCTTCAAGTACCATATCCCCCACCCTACCTGCATGCTATCACAGACCCCCACCCTCACCCCCTCCCCTATCACTCCAACTCCTCACATATGTACTACTAACACAAACCACCCATCCCAACACCAAGCCCTGCATGACACAACAAAGCATGGACACCCATCACTAAAGCATGCCCACTGCACATACCCATAACACCCCCCCAACCATCATCACACAAGTCCCCACATAGGAATGCTACCACTGGGGTACACGCTCACCCACCCATTGCACACCATGACACACACAGATGCAATAATCATGCTTTTACACCTCTGCAGGACCACTACCCAACGTCACCAGACAGGAGGGTCCAGACATCTCCACCCCACCCACAGAAGAGGCCCACAGTGATGACAGCAGCTCTGGCCAACTGGATCTAGATGACCAGCCCGGACCATCGTGGGCCTCGGGACAGTCGGTTCCCCTCACCCAGTCACAGGCCACCACAGACCTTCCACCCTCTGGTAACACCAGCACAGCACCCACCCAGCGGGCCCATACCTCCGTACCCAGGACACATCAATCAGCTGTGTGTCCACCACTACAGGGAATCCAGGATAACCCACCACCCCAACAACAACAGGGACCTGGGGCAGTGGTAGTGGGCACACGGTCCAGGGGACGGAGGCCCAGGTAAACAGGGGAACTGGGAGGGCTGCTGTGCGACAGGGGGCGGACAGGCCAAGGGAACCCACTCTCCACAAGGCCCTCTCCTCCATCATGGGAGCCCACCACCACTCCCAGGAGACGATAGCTACTACGGTCCTGGACAAGTTTCAGGAGACCCAGCGCATGCAGGAGGAACAGTATTTAGGGTTCAGGGAGGAACTCAGAACCATCAGCTCTCCCCTGGACACCATCGTAGGGGTGCTGAAGGAGATACTGAACACCAGGAGGGACACCGTGGCACTCCAAGGGGCCCCTGACACTTGCATGGACGATGAACTGCCCACCACCTCCGCCGGCGCTAGTGGACAGGACGTGCCGCCACAGGACCACCACACCAGCACCCCACCCCCTGCAGACGGAGAACCACCCCGCAAGCGGTCCCTGAGATCCAGGAACAGGACAGAGCACGATGGCAAGACCCCCGCCAAGAAATGAGACCACCCTGATTGTCATCCCACTGTCCCACTTTGTAACCCTGTCCATATTGGAACTGCCCCAGATCCACTTCCTATGCCCATATGGGCAGTGCACCTGTGAGACTAATAGACTGGACTCTGCCATGGACATTCCTCCACCATCACCCCTCACCATTTTACCACCCCCCCTCCAATATTTAGCACTTCAATAAACACCATTGAAGCACAAAACAATCTGGAGTCAGTCTGTGATGTTGAAAATGTGTATTAGCAATGACAGAGACAAAATCCGTTCTCAAATGTAATGTCAACATACCTATGTCACACATCTCAACTCCTTGAGGAATCTAAGCAGATGATACACGTTGGTAACCACACCTGTGAAACCGTAATGGAAATGTACAACTCAGTTACCATATACATGTTGAAATTGACAGACAGGATAGAGGTAGAAGTGGGAAAGTACTTATAGTAGGCAGGAAGGTGTTCTCACCTGTGTGTCATTGGAAATATTGCTGGATAACTGAGTCCCTGTTGTCAATGTCTTCTTCCTCTGCTTCCTCCTCATCACTGTCCACAGGCTCCACAGCTGCCACAACACCGTCATCTGGACCATCCTCCTGCAGAAAAGGCACCTGGCGTCGTAAAGCCAGATTGTGAAGCATACAGCAGGCGATGATGATCTGGCACACCTTCCTTGGTGAGTAGAATAGGGAACCACCTGTCATATGGAGGCACCTGAATCTGGCCTTCAGGAGCCCGAATGTGCATTCGATCACACTCCTAGTCCGCCCTTGGGCCTCATTGTAGCATTCCTCTGCCCTGGTCCTGGGATTCCTCACTGGGGTCAGTAGCCATGACAGGTTGGGGTAACCAGAGTCCCCTAATAGCCACACCTGGTGCCTCTGGAGTTGACCCATCACATAAGGGATGCTGCTATTCTGCAGGATGTAGGCGTCATGCACAGAGCCAGGGAACATAGCATTTACCTGGGAGATGTACTGGTCTGCCAAACATACCATCTGTACATTCATCGAATGATAACTCTTCCGGTTCCTGTACACCTGTTCACTCCTGTGGGGGGGGACCAGAGCTACGTGAGTCCCATCAATGGCACCTATGATGTTAGGGATATGTCCAAGGGCATAGAAGTCACCTTTCACTGTAGCCAAATCCTCCACCTGAGGGAAAACGATGTAGCTCCGCATGTGTTTCAGAAGGGCAGACAACACTCTGAACAAACATGTTGGAAAACATAGGTTGGGACATCCCTGATGCCATGGCCACTGTTGTTTGAAAAGACCCACTTGCAAGGAAATGGAGCACTGATAGCACCTGCACTTTAGGGGGGATTCCTGTGGGATGGCGGATTGCTGACATCAGGTCTGGCTCCAACTGGCTACACAGTTCCTGGATTGTGGCACGGTCAAACCTGTAGGTGATGATTAAATGTCGCTCCTCCATTGTCAACAGGTCCACCAGCGGTCGGTACACACCGGAGGATTCCGTCATCTTCTCACATGTCCCAGTTGACGGTGCCTAGGAAGGACAACAGTGACCACACAGTCAAACAACTCAGAGGTATGTACCCACAGTCTACACAGAACACGATAATTAATCTAAAAAGTTGTCTGTATGTGTGTTGAGTCCAGGCCTAGGTATGTGTGATGCAGTTGAAAATGAAGCCATGTGGGCCCCTGAAATGGCGGCTGCCTGACCTGTAAAGTGGGACAATGGGATGTGAGGTAACTGCGCTGGCGTTGTACACCGTTGCGGTAGGCGGACGAAGATGCTGCATTGGTTAACATTGGACCCTAGGGGTCCCAGGAGCCAATGACGAAATGCCCCAGCTGTGATGATACGCACCGCTGCAGACGTCACCGCCGCGGACGTGACCGCCATTTTCTATCTGGTGAATCACTCGATACCTGATCTTGGACAGGAGAGGACCTACACTGCAAGTGCTGCTGTGACCTCGGTCTGGAAGAGACAATGGCTTGTGAGTCTGGCCCCTGCCTTCACTGCACAGGAGTTGGAGAAGCTCGTGGACGGGGTCCTCCCCCAGTACACGCTACTCTACGGTCCACCAGACCAACAGGAGAGTACACAGGGAATAAGTTTTATGGGCTATGCCTGTGTGGAGAGGGCTGGTTGTAAGAAGGAAGGGGCCACAGTTCTGCGTGCATGAAGGACTGTGAATGCATGTGCCACATGTCAAGGGTAGGGATGTGGGCCACTCACTTTGACGGTGCAGTTGGTAATGACTTCTCTTCTTCCCCTGTACATGTCATGTAGGTCAGCGCCCACCAGAAGAAGGATATTTGGCGTGCCATCGCCAAGGACGTCCGGACCCTGGCGGTCCACCAGAGACAGAGCACCCACTGCCGTAAAAGATTGGAGGGCATTCGCTGCTGGAGCAAGAAGACGGCGGAGGCTCAGCTGGGGATGGCCTCCCAACGTGGGAGGGGTGCCCGTCGCACCATGACCCCCCTGATGTTCTGGATCCTGGCGGTGGCTTACCCTGAGTTGGATGGGCGCTTGAGGGCATAACAGCAGACACAAGGGGGTGAGTACAACATCATTCTGCGGACTTTGCGCGCAGTGAAGGTGTCTGGGTGGGGGAGGAGGGCTGTGGGTTTCCCTAGGCCAGGGCGAGTTCCGTAGGCTAGGCCCCTCTGTAATGCAGGCCATGTGGCACTCCACCCCACCTCTGTAGAGTGCCAAGTACAGGTATACATGCCCCTGTGTCATCTATGTGTGCTGATGTCCACCATAGCCATTTAGGCCATATCCCAGGAACTGCATCTGTACTGTAGAGGCCAACAGCGCGGCGTAGTGCAGGGGGCTGCTGTGTCTGTATTGTCCGCCAACGGTAGCGGTAAGCCATGCACTCAACCTGTCTTTCTTCTGTCGTCGTCCCCCCCCTTTTTGTGGTCTCCCTGTTCTTGTGTACATCAGCATCATCAGGCGGAGGTACAGTGGCACCGGAGCACGAGGGAGCTGCATCACACATGGCCATGGAGGGCCACACTACAGACTCTGAATACACCAGTTGGACGGAGGGCGAGGGGAACTCCACGGCAGTCACAGGATCAGCAACCAGCGTCACAGACTCGTCCTCCGATGGGAGCTCCCTTGTGGTAGCGGCAAAATCTGTGCCCCCCCACTTCTACAGGTACAGCCGCCACCCCCCCTACCACCACCACCCTCCCAGCAGCCCCTCAGCCTTCGCCCCATGCCCGCTCACCCAGGAGGGTGGGCATTACCTTCGCCCCAGGCACCTCAGCCCCTGTCACCTCTGCTGCCCTCAGTGAGGAGGCCATTGACCTCCTCAGGTCACTCACTGTTGGGCAATCTACCATTTTGAATGCCATCCAGGGTGTAGAAAGGGAATTGCAAAACACAAATGCATTCCTGGAGAGTATTCATTCTGGTCAGGCTGCCCTTCATCGAACCCTGCAATCTCTGGCATCAGCACTGATGGCAGCCATTGTCCCTGTCTCTAGCCTCCCCCTTCCAACTTCCTCCACCCAGACCCAATCCCCTGTACCCCAGCCTATCCCAAGCACACCTTCAGACCAGCCTGCACACACGTCAACACACAAGGGAAGCTCAGGCAAACATAAGCACCACACATCCCCCAGGCACTCACGCAAGCATCACACACATACAGACATACCAACATCCACTGACTCCACTGTATTCCCCTCCTCCTCATCTCCCTCCTCCCTCCCAGTGTCGTCTACACTCTCACCTGCATGCACTACCACTACAGCCACTAGGTCCCGCACCAGCACACCCACCACCACACCCCGCTCACCTGAACTCACCACCCCCACTACCATTTACACGTCCCCTGTGTCCTCTCCCAGTGTGTCTGTGACGCCCCCTCCCAAAGTACATAAATGCAGACAAACACCCACCCAACAGCCATCCACCTCACGACAGCCTCCAGCGCATGCACCTGCACCCAAAGCCACAAAAGTTACACCTCCTACAACCACCTCCTCTTCCTCCACTCCCAGACCCCTTCCAGCTACCCGTCCCAGTGTTCCTAAGAAACTTTTCCTAAGCAAGCTTGACCTCTTTCCAGTGGTGGCTGTTAGAGGTATGTGGAGTGCACCGGGCACCAAGGCAGCCAGTGTGACAAGGAGCCACAGCACAGCCAGTCCCCCCCCTGTGAAGCACCAGAAGTTGGACAGTGCCCAGCGGGAGTGGGGGAAGGCTCTAGCCGGCAAAGCCGCTCACAAGGGTCCCGGGGGGAGTGGCCACTCAGCTGTGACTCCTCCCAAGGTGGGGAAGGGGCAGAAGAAATCGCCAAAGTCTGGGAATAGCAGCACAGTGGAGAAGACCGCCATCATCCCCACTGCCCAGGAGGCCACCGGCAGCCCCATCGTCACTGGCCAGGAGGCCACCGCCAGAGTCAGTGTCCAGGAGGGCAGCCCCATTGTCACTGGCCAGGAGGCCACCGCCAGAGTCAGTGCCCAGGAGGGCAGCACCATCGTCACTGTCCAGGAGGCCACCGCCAGAGTCAGTGCCCAGGAGGTCCCCGGCAGCCACAGCCCCGCTGGGCAATGAAGGACCGCCAGCCCCAGCCCAGCTGGGCAATGAAGGACCGCCATGGCAAGCACCGCTGAACAGGGCAAGCACCGCTGAACAGGGCAAAGACCACCATGGCAAGCACCGCTGAACAGGGCAAAGAACGATGAACAGGGCAAAGACCGCTGAACAGGGCAAAGACCGCCATGGCAAGCACCGCTGAACAGGTCAGTCATGCAAAGTCAAGCACCGCTAGCCCATGTGTGGCAGGGGCAGTGACGGAACTGGGACCGTCACAGGGAGAGTGATGCACTGTGGGCACCAGTCCCCCTCCAGAACCAGTGGAGAACAGCATCCACTCCGTCTGTCCTTAACAGGATGAAGCACTCTGGGCACCAGTCCCCCTCCAGAACCAGTGGAGACATGCATCCACTCCGTCTGTCCTGCACAGGATGAAGCACTCTGGGCACCAGTCCCCCTCCAGAACCAGTGGAGAACAGCATCCACTCCTTTCTGTCCTGCACAGAATGAAGCACTCTGGGCACCAGTCCCCCTCCAGAACCAGTGGAGACTTGCATCCACTCCGTCTGTCCTGCACAGGATGAAGCACTCTGGGCACCAGTCCCCCTCCAGAACCAGTGGAGAACAGCATCCACTCCGTCTGTCCTGCACACGATGACGCACTCTGGGCACCAGTCCCCCTCCAGAACCAGTGGAGAACAGCATCCACTCCGTCTGTCCTTAACAGGATGAAGCACTGTGGGCACCAGTCCCCCTCCAGAACCAGTGGAGAACAGCATCCACTCCGTCTGTCCTTAACAGGATGAAGCACTCTGGGCACCAGTCCCCCTCCAGAACCAGTGGAGACTGTTATCCACTAGAGGGACTGTGGCTTTACACTCCCCAGGATTGAACAGTGGGCAAACCAACCACTGTAGAGACTTGAGAGACTGTGGCTTTGCACTCCCAGGATTGAACAGTGGGCAAACCAACCACTGTAGAGACTTGAGAGACTGTGGCTTTGCACTCCCCAGGATTGAACAGTGGGCAAACCAACCACTGTAGAGACTTGAGAGACTGTGGCTTTGCACTCCCCAGGATTGAACAGTGGGCAAACCAACCACTGTAGAGACTTGAGAGACTGTGGCTTTACACTCCCCAGGATTGAACAGTGGGCAAACCAGCCACTGTAGAGACTAGAGAGACTGTTGGCTTTGCACTCCCCAGGATACATCAATGGGCATGGAGCCCCCTCGTGGATCTGGTGTGGTGCACTCATCCGGCTGAGGTGCCCCCCCTTCCCTTCCACCTGAGGTGCCTGTTGTATTTCTATCTGATGCCCCAGCAGTGTTCTCTCCGTTTAGATCAGGTATCTGATGTGGGCCTCGCCCATGCATTTTGGGCCCAGTGGTCCACAGACATTGAATGGTGCATTACCTGCACTACTAATCGTGATGTATATTTTGTTGAATGTGTATATATATATCTGTATATATTTGGTTACTGTCTTTTGATATATTACAATGGTTGAACTCATTTCCTTTTGTCTTTGCATTCTTCTGGGGGGTTGGGGGTTGTTACTGTAATGTTTGGATATGGATTATGTGTGTGTTGTAGTGGGTGAGGGTGGGGGTGGGGGTGTTGCATGTGTGTGTCCCTGACTTTTGCCTCCCCCTCCCCTATGTTGTAGGTGCAGTACTCACCGTTGTCTTCGGCGCCGGCGTTGATGATGGTCGTACAGGAGCAGGAAGACTATCGCAGGGAGTATTTGGAGTTCCGGTTCCATGGTGCCCTCCTTCCTCGTGGAGTGTGTAGAGGTGAGCGTTTTCCCTTTGAAATGGCTGTTTCCGCCGTGTTTTTATCCACGGTGAATCTGCCCCGGAAAAGGTGGCGGATTGGTAGGTTGTGATACTGTGGGTGGTACTTTGTCTCCCGCCTGTCTGTTGGCGGTGACAGCCGCGCTCTTTGTCTGTACCGCCATGGCGGTCGGAGTGTTAAAGTGTCTGTCTTTGTTGGCGGTTTCCACCACGGTCATAATTCCAATTTTTTCCGCCGGCCTGTTTGCGGTCTTTCTGCCGCTTTAACCCTGTCCGCCAGGGTTGTAATGACCCCCTTTGACTATTTGGGCTTTGGGTTGGCGAACTCTCAGAAATGGAAGGCACACTTAGCTAAGTCCGTTATGAGTTTAAAACAGAAATCAGGATGCATTTTGAGATATGTTGCCAAATCCCTTAGTTTTGCAATCACTTCTCCATTAGAAATATATAAAGCTCAGGCCAGGGGTGAAGCATTATATGGCACAGAGCTATGGGGTTAATGCAATCTAAATGATCTGGAGAAAGTTGAAAACTCCTTTTTGAAAATGCTATTAAAAATCCCTGCAAGCTCTCCAACCTTGCCCATTCGGTTGGATCTAAACCTTTATTCTAGCTCACATATTGCCACCTTACGGCTGTTGACCTATTGGCTCAGACTATGGTCCTCAGATATGTTTGGCCCATATAGAGCTGGGCTTAGTACTTTAGTTAGCGCGCAAGCCCTGAAAAGGGTTAGGTGGTGCAAATATGTGAAAGAATCTTTCTTCGCCCTTGAATTGAGCAGTTTTTGGTTGGATCGTAAACAACTCCCAAAAAATGCTGTCCAGCTTGTGAAAGATGCATATTGGTTGAAAGTCCAACTGGAAAAACTAGCAGAGGTTCCCTCACCCAGCTTAACTAATAGTTTTTTATCTTTGAAGTGCCATTACAAATTTGAGAATTTTATGGACATGATTGTTTCTCCTTTTGCACAAGCACTTTTTATTAAATTCAGGTTGGGAACACTGCCACTTTGTTCATTTATTTGCAAATGGCCCAACTAAGGTGTTAACAGTGATTTATGCCCAATGGGATGTGGAGTCGTTGAGCACTTAGCGCATGTATTATTTTGTTGCCCTGCGTATCGTAAGCAAAGAGCACAATGGCTCATTCCATTTTTTAGATCCATCGGCTTTGCGAGCGGGTCAGTAGATTTTAGGATTCTTAAATCAAATGCCCATGGCGAAGTGGCATGTCCATATGGCCAATCAGACATAAATCTTTGAAGCCAGGAATATGCCATCCAATTTCATCCTACTTCACTATGAGCTGGTAATAGCAGTTGATGCCAATCATTTGTGCTGAGATTCAAATGAGCTTTATGTGCCGTGGACTGTATTTATTTTATTGTTATTTTTATGCATTTGATTCTTTTTTTCCCTTTCGAAACGCAATTTATGTATCCCACATGAGGGTTGAGGTGCTTGATGTACTGTTTTATGTCACATTATTCACTTATTTTAGGACTTTTTAAATATGAATATGATGTATTTATGTCTTTTTATCTGCATTGATGGTATTATTTTGCAGAATAAAGCTATTTATCTCTCTCTCTCTCTCTCTATATATATATATATATATAAAACAGAGGAGAACTCTGGGAAGTTTCCAATTTTATATATATATATATATATATATATATATATACAGAGATCACTTTCACTTATTTGGGTCTGGTTTTCCTGTGGGCCGATTACAGCCCCCAGGCAAACCACACATGCATTGACAAAAGTGACCTATATATATATATATATATATATATATATATATATATATATATATATATATATTTAGATCTATCTCTATATAGATAGACCTATCTACATAGATATATCTACATATAGATCTATATATATATAGAGAGAGAGATCTATCTCTATCTATAGATTTATCTATGTAGCTAGATATATCTATCTACATATATATATATATATATATATATATATATATATATAACTTCCAACACTCCTTTAGATATCAGGAGACCCAGGACACCTCCAAAGTGAAATTTAATTTATTTCAGCACAAAACATCCATTGGATGTTTTGTGCTGAAATAAATTAAATTTCACTTTGGAGGTGTCCTGGGTCTCCTGATATCTAAAGGAGTGTTGGAAGTTGTATTGGGGCTTCTCGGAGCCCATCCAGGACCGCTGTGCAGAGCACCTGCATTTCCGAGACTGTTTTGTGAGATATATATATATATATATATATATATAAATCTATTCCCTGCTTCTATGGGGAAAACAATACTGTGACGCGGCTGGTGGGGGGGTGAGGGGAGATACGGAACATCTTCTGTGTCTCCCGGGGGTTTTAAAAAAAAAATCCTCTGGTGTGACGCACCTGAGGATTTGTTAACCCCCTACCTGGTGTCGCCCACTGGTCGTGACTTGCACCAGGGAGGTAGTGTGGGAGTCTGCCAGTGGCGGACGCCCACACTAAACGGGTAAGTGTTGAATGGAATGCACATGGGGAGAAGAGGGGAAACAAACCCCACACTTTTAAACTCAGACACTATTAGAGGAAGTAACTGATCCATGGTAATATAAAAACAGAATTGTTTCTCTCGTCACTAATGTTGTGTGGCATGTGGACATGCAGTGTTACCATGTAAGCGTTGAATAACAACCAATAAAATAAATTTTTTTAAGTTGAAAGTTGAGTGCTAAGTCAAGCTGAGTTGGGGAGTTCAATTGATGTGGTCATGTCATTTGTGCCAAAGAGCATGTGATGTTTTGACTCTTACTTTATTAATCAGTTGAAAGCATTTTATACTGATGAGCGTATTGATAGCATTTCTGATGGTAACCTCACATGAAATGATTGGATGGTCACTATTGCTAATCCTGCTTAAGGTGGCCGTAGTGTAAAGTTAACAAATGTAGTCAATATTTAACAACGATAAAATGTGCTATTATCTCCTGAGGACCTTCCGTTGAGCATAAGTATCTGTCTGGGTTGTAACTAATCAGCTGGTAATAAAGACACTGGAATTAGAAGCGTTACTTTTTTAGTTGCATTCTACAAAACCTGGCATATCGATCTTTGTTTGTTATCATAAATTCTTTGGAATATGCATGGAATGATTTAAAGGGTTTTTAAGAAAAGGCAATACAATCCTGCTGAATCTAGAACTAATGACACACAGTCAATTATGTGTCATTTACTCTCTAAAGTATCTTGATATCACCATCACAAATTCCCAGCTATGTTATTTTTTTCAGCACTGTCTCCTCAAATGAAGAAGTTAAACACCAATTTAGAAGAAAATAATTGCAAGCAAGTGGAACACAACAAATACATTGGATTTTATTGATGAAAGATACACTTCTTCAAGATGCAGATGAAACAATTTTAGAATTTATTGAAACATATTACGTATGAAAAACCAACATAAACCCAAACTGAAGATTTATGTCATACAACTATGCAATACCCAGAAACCAGGGCCCAGATTTACTAATCTTCCATGCAGCACAACACAGTAAGGGAGTTTTTTTCACTGTGGTTCCTGAAAAAAAGAGGGTAAAAAAGTATCTTGTTTATAAAGATGTGGCACACTTTTGATCTCTCTTTGTGCTAGCGTACAATGGTGAAGGGTGCATGGATAATGGGCAGGAGTGTTTGTGCAGGATGGAATACCTTTTTGCACAAAAACAATTGAAAGGGGCTCATTTACAAGCCACTAGCATCACCGAAGCGTCACTTTTTGTGATGCTCTGGTGGCGATGTGCACTGCGCCGTTTTCACAAGGTGGCATTAAGCCACTTTTTGTGGCTTAACGCCACCTTGCAAATATGGTCCCTTCACATGCAGCACTTTGTGAGGAAGGGGCAATGGGTGTTGCTGTGGGCATATCACAGCAACATCCATTGTATTTTGACACTGCCCCAGATTTACGAGATTTCATAAACCTGAGGCAGCATCAGAATCTAACACCACCCCAGGGGTGGTACTAGCATGGCATAACAAGTGAAAATGCTGTTATTTCTCCTCACTTTTTGTTCTCTCTATGTGTGCTGCACATAGAAATGCACAGAAAGAGCAAATCGCCATTGAAGATTGTTTTTGTGTAGGAAGGTGTCACTTCCTGCACAAAACAATGTTCCCCTCAACTCACCTAACCTTGCACCATGGCAAAAGGGTGGCTGCATTGGCTCTCAGCCGTAAATTTAATGCAGGCGCAGAGGGAAACAGAGAGGTGCACCATATTCTTGTTAATATGGTGCATCCCTGAATTTCTAAAGTGATGCAGTGCTGTGCCGCCAATTTTGGCAAAGCACTACGCTGTGCCACTTTAATGTAAATGAGGACTTAGAGTATTATTGCTCTTTGTATGTGTGCTTCAGAATACAGCATATGTGCAAGTAGCAAGGAGAAATAAAGATATTTCTTCTGGTCATGCCAGCCTTTGGAAAGCACACCATGTTGGCATAAACCCAGGTTTACTAACCTTAGTAAATCTGAGTTTGCTTCAAAGTACATGTAGATGCAAAGAAACGCCCATGCTCCACCCCTGTAAAGCCTCCTCAATGCAAGGTAATGCAAGACAGAGCAATGCCTGCATTGCCTTGCTTTTTGGGGAAATGTGATACAAAGACACACAAATCAAGAATTCCATGGCTTTGTAAATCCCAACTAAGATTTTGCATTTGGCAGCACCAAAAACGTAGTGCAGCCACGATGCAAAATGATAATGGATCTTGGCCCAAATGTACAAGTTGTGGACAAGCTCAAAAACGAAACAATCAATAAGGCAGAAAATGGAAGAAACACATTTCCAAATTTAGGCCCTCATTATGAACACAGCGGTAAACACCGTCGAACGCCGTGGCGACGGCGAACAGAAGACCGCCATTGGCGGCGAACAGAAACCCGCCATATAATGACAAAAAAATCTGAATCTGACAAAAATCACCCTGCCACCAGTCACTGCCAGGACCTTGTAAGCGGAAATGCTGGACCTCCTACCCCGCCACCGCCGAGCACACCAACACGCCGCCCATCAAATAATGAAGCACAAATCACCGCGGCGGTTAGTGGAAGCTGAACAACCATTGGCGGTGCAGACCGCCACGGGCTGCAAGTGAACCCAACAGTAAGAAGTGCACACATTGAATAAGTTAGAAACCCACACACCTGACACACATCCACAACACTATAAAACACTCACAATCCTTTGCAACGAAAGTAGGCCAACAAAGGCAGATAACACCAGAAGCAGACACCGAACGCCACAATCCACAATACTTACACCCAACCACACAAGAGCACCCTCACCTAGATCCACACAAGACACCATTCACAACACTCACTATGGCACCCCCCAAAACCCACACTTCACAGATCCTGAGGGTCGAGCCACAACTATTTGGGGCACAGGTGCAGCACACACCTATCACCAGGAAGATGGAGCTATGGCAGACAATAGTCAACAGGGTCAATGCAGTGGGACACCATCCACACACCAGGGACGGCATCCACAAAAGATGGACCGACCTGCGGGGGAAGGTCAGGGTCATGGCATCCAGGCACCACATTGCAGTCCAGAAGACTGGGGGAGGACCTCCACCAACACCTCCCGGCTACACTGACTGGGAGGAAAAGGTACTGGCCATCCTCCACCCTTAGGGACTCACTGGAGGAATGGACTTGGGTAAGCTGTGTACAATTACCCCATATCCATCACACCTGTAATGCATACACCACCCCACCCCTCCAACACCCACCAGGACCACTACCCCACCCAGCCCACAAGCACTTAATCCAGTCTCCCTGCATGCCCACTAACCCACTAACAGGCCCACATCCCTCCCCCTGTGCACAGCCACCCACCCCTGCAATGAAACACAATGGCCTACAGCACCCACAATGCACTTCCACATCCCAAGCTAAAAGCAATGCTAACCTCACCAAAGCATCCTGCATGCCCCCAAAGTGTGTAATCTGCACAAATCCGCCCAGGTCTGTGCACCCCATCCGACTATGCTAATGTAACAGACACGGCCATTCCTCCCACCAGGCACCACCACCATGCCACCCTGACAAACAGGACAAGGAGTAGCAGTGCCCCACAGAGAGACAGAGGCACCTTCCAGGACACTGGGGATGGAACCCTGGACACTGACGATCAGCCTGGCCCCTCACACAGTCCTGGACTGTCACCATCCAGCAGCCCCACCCAGGATACCACTGACACCCCTACCACCCAGGCAATAACATCAGC
The DNA here is from genome assembly GCF_031143425.1 of Pleurodeles waltl. Lineage (NCBI taxonomy): Eukaryota > Metazoa > Chordata > Amphibia > Caudata > Salamandridae > Pleurodeles > Pleurodeles waltl. The sequence continues at coordinate 638,556,253 of NC_090447.1, forward strand.
CCAGGGCAACCGTCCACACACCTGTGTATCCAGGCCACAGACTGGTGGAACACAAGTACAGGTGCCACAGTCACCCCTACCAGCAGGCAGGAAGACGATGGTCCCAGTACAAGTGTTACTGCCAGACCTGTGCAGGGGACACAGACACAGGGAGCCTAGCCCAGTGGGAGGGCATCTGTGGTCCAGGGGGGAGGCCACATGATGGATGCTGCAGCCCATGACGTGATTTCGGAGGTCCTGGGAGCATATCACCATACCCAGGACAGACTGGCCAGATTGTATCCACCCTGGAGCAAAGTCAGAGGATGCAGCAAGCACACCACCGAGAGGCCATGGAGCAGTAGAAACCGCACAATGACCCAATGGCCAGCATAGCAGGTGCGCTGCTGCAGCTTGTCCAAACACAGCCTGAGGCCCACACAGAACAGGGAGCCCCTACTACAGCACAGGATCAGACCGGACAACAAGAGTATCAGCAGCAACTTCACATGAACCACCCTCTGAGGACACACAGGGGACATCCTTTTCAACCCCTACAGGCCAACAACAGGCACCCAAACGGACCCTCAGGCCAAGATATGGCACAGGAACACCTGCCAAGAACAAGGCCCCCTCTAAGAAGTGACTCTGCCAAAAAACTGTCCTCCAAGTGTCTCACTTAATCCACCACCAAACAGTGCTACAAATACTACAAACTCATGTAAGCCTGGATGGACCTACCAATACTGCCAACAATGCTGCAACCATGTTGCCATATTGGACAACCACCATTAGCCCACTCCCATCACTGTAATCTGCATGATTTAACCCCTGCACCAAAGAAAACACTTTTTCAACTGTTACAATGTCCCCTGTCATTAAGTTTGAACAAAGTGAAGTATGGATGCAACTAGTTGATAACTCCTTTATTGGTATATGAGTAGCATGAAAAGCACCACACGCCTTACATGTTGTTGTGCCAACATGTGTATTGAAATATTAGACTAAATTGTAATCAGTCCTATGCAGACCTGGTCAAAGTGGCAATTAGTATTGACACCCCCCTAGATGACAAGGCACACTGACAGTATGATGCACAGACACCAATCTCATCCAATTATCCCACATAGTTACTGGAAGTAGAGTTGTATCAGTTGGGTCCTGGAATTTACATCTTCCCTTTCCTCATCATCACCATCACTCTTATCCCCTCTCTGAGGATGCTGGTCTGGATATACAGCACCCTCCTCCTCCAAGTGGGAGATAGAATTTCTCACAGCCACGTAGTGCAGCATGCAGCAGGCCACCACTATTCTACACACCTTTTCAGGCTCATAGGCCAGGGAATTGCCAGAAATATGTAGACAATGAAATCTAGCCTTCAGAAGACCTATTGTGCGCTCTATCGCCCTCCTAGTATGTTCATGGGCCTCATTGTAATTCCTCTCTGCAACTGTTCCAGGATTCCTCACTGGTGTCAGGACCCAACGCAAGTTGGGATAGCCAGAATCACCTACAAAAAGGTGCAAAACAGAACATTCATTGACAAGCCTCAGAGGCAGACAGCCTGGCTGTCTGCTATGTGGCAATAAGTGACAGAAAAGCCTACCTATGATCCATCCTCAGTCCTCTTGTAGTTGTTCCATCTTGTGTGGCACACTACTGTTCCTCAGCACAAGTGAATCATGGACTGAACCAGGGAACATGGCATTCACATGTGTGATGTACTGGTCTGCAGTACACATCAATTGAATGTTCATGGAATGAAAGTTCTTCCTGTTTCTGTACACCTATTCGCTGACTCTTGTGTGGATGATACCTATGTGGGTGCCATCAATGGCACCTATCACATGAGGTATGTTGGCAAAGGCATAGAAGTCCGACTTGATGGCAGGCAGGTCAGCACTTTGGGGAAACCTCACATAGGACTGCAGGTGTCGTACAAATACATTCAGGAATCTTGACAGTATAATGCTAAACATTGGCTTTGAAAAACATGCACCCATGCCCACTGTCACATGAAATGAGCCCGTGGCCAGGAAATGGAGTGCAGGGAGCACCTGCACTTTAGTAGGGATGGCATTCTGATTACGATTTGCCGGTTTCAGTGCAGAATCCAGTAATGCACAAAGTTCAAGAATAGTTGCAGGAGTGATTCTGTAATTGATAATGATGTGACTCTCCACCATGGCCCGCAAATCAACAAGTGGTCTGTACACAATGGGGCCCTTCCTCGCCACAAGGGTCTGTACCTAGGAGGAGTTGAAAACACGTGTGAGGAACCCACATACACTGCACACATTGTTATTCATTCAGCACTGCTGGCATGATTGTCGTCGACACTAACGTATAGTGTGTGTGACATTACAGCAACATGACCACAATGATAGATCAGTGCTGGTCAGGTGAGATAATGTTAACCGTCACATGCCTATGGGCGTTTGGGGAACAATAGGGCCTGCATTGTGCAGATGAGAGTTTTACAAATGTGTAGTTTTGGCCAAAATGTCTGCCCCCTGTAATCCAGAACTGCTGTTGTAGAAGTGACCTCATACTGCTAGCAGTTGACGTAACAGCGTAAGGCGTTGTTTACCGCCGTGTGCAAATTAATTGGTTAATATGGATGGGGAATCCTAGCATATCATGACTGCCGGCGGCGGTGATGATGCACACCGCTGCGGTGCGTACGTGAATTCGTCACCCTAACTTCACTTAACTCCCTGATCTCGGGCAAGCAGGTACTCCACTGAGTGTACTGCTGTGTCCTGCCTCTGGTCATGGAAGTGGCACGTGTTGCAGGGTAAAGGGCCCTGGCCTTCACCCAAGAGGAATTGGAGAGGCTCGTGGACGGGGTCCTTCCCCTGTAGGCCAAGCTGTACGGACTGCCTTAGGTGCAGGTGAGTAGGAGAATTGGGGGCCATGGATGTGTGTAGTGGTTGGTGTTGGCTGCATACATGTGTGAACCTCTGACACTGGATGGTCCAGGGTTCCTGACATGCTGTGTGTGTGCTGTTAGTCGGTTTGAACTGTCCGTCCCATAGTGGACGTGCAGCCAGCTGTTTATGATTGGCCAGTGTGTGACCTCTGTGTTACATTTCTGTCTGTCCCTTATAGGTAAGCGCCCACCAGAAGAGGGGACTTTAGCATGCCATCGCCAAGGAGGTGCGGACCCTGGGGGTCTACAACCGGTAGAGCACCCACTGCAGGAAGAGGTGGGAGGACCTACAGCGCTGGGAGCGAAAGATCTGCGAGGCCCAGCTGGGGAAGTCCTCCCAACGGGGAAGGGGTGCCCGTCGGGCACTGACCAGCCCTTATGCAACTCATCCTGGCGGTGGCATACCCGGACCTAGATAGGTGCTCGAAGGCTGCACAGCAGTCACAAGGGGGTGAGTACACATATCATATTTTTGACCCTTGATGGATGTGTGTGTGCATTCGGATTTATGCTGCCTAGTTGCAGGGACTATGACTGATGTCCATCTACATCATGGCTCCTGTGGGCAGTAGGGGTGTTTTGGTCAGGTCTACTCCACGTGAGGTCCTTCAGTTATTTGGGGAAGGGCTGTAGAGCAGGGTTCTGGCCACTAGTCAAGGGCATAGCCATGAGCATAGTGGTAGGTGCTGCCTGTTGGAGGGTTTTCTGGGTGGGTGTATGTGTGAATCACTATTGTACCTTTCATTCAGCTATTTACTAATCTCTCCTGTTTTGTCCCCCATCCCTGTTCTCTTGTGTTGTCTGGGTACATCAGCATCATCTGGCGAGGGAGCTGAAGCACCAGCGAGTGGGGATGCAGTGGCCCATGGATCCTCGGAGGCAGAGTTGGCCAATGCCAAGGGGACCAGTGGGTTTGAGAACGAGGGGAGTGCCATGGGGGAGGCAACTACCACTGGAGGTAGTGACTCCGATACCTCCTCTGGTGGGAGCTCCCTAGCGGTGGCTAACCCTAGTGGGCCCACCCCTACTGTGTCATCTTCCGCCACCCCCATACCATCATGGCCCTCCCATTTGCTCCCCAAGTTTCCTGTGCCCGCTCACCCAGAGGGGTGGGCGTCTCCTTTACCCCAGAGACCTCTTCCTCTGCCCCAGTCAGCCCTGCTGCCCTCACGGAGGAGGCTATTGACCTCCTGAGAACCATCTCTGTAGGGCAGACAACCATCATCAATGCCATCCAGGGGCTAGCATCAGAGATGCAGCAGACCAATCCCTATCTTGATGGCATTCACAGTGCAGTGTCTGGCCTACAGAGATCTTTTCATGCTCTGGCCTCCTCTTGGACGGTGGCCAGTGTCCCTGGTCATTCCGTCCCCCCTCCAACCTCCTTTACCCCTTCCAGCACCCCACTTCCTTCGTCCGTCCAAAGCACACATTCTGACACGCAGGCACACACCTCAACACACAAGAAGCACACTTCAAAACACAAGCACCACACCTTCCACCACATGCATACACACAGCCAACATACACATGCACACACAACATCCACTTTCCCCAGTGTGTCTACCTCTTCTGGCTCCCTGTCTGTCCCCAGTACATGCACACCCCCAGGGACTGCACCTTCAGTCACTGTTGCTGAGCCTATTCCTGCACTCACCACAATAGCAGACATCCAGACATGCACCCCAGACACCACATCTGCACTCACCACAACTACTTTAGTTGACACATGCAGCACACTCAACAGATTGCAGACACCCAGACATCATACATTCACTCTGACAGCCTGTCTTGTCCCACTGTGTCCACCCCCTCCTCCTAAGACACTCAAACGTACCAAAACACCCACCCATCACACAACCACCACACCTCAGCATACTGTTGAGTCACCTGCACCCACATCACGCACACCTACACCACTTACGACCACTCCCTCTACCTCCACTCCTACAGATCCACCAACCCACTGACCCACCCCATCTCATCCATAAACATGCTCACCTCCTTGTCCTGTCCACTCTTTCCAGGTCACAGCAGACCCCTGTCTACCCTTCACATTCCTGTGCCCCTTCCCCAGAGAGGAAGAAGCCCTGTGCTGAACCTGTTCCATCTGCCACCACCCGGTCCAAGCACACTCCCCCACCTTCCAAGGCCAAACCCAAACCCCCTCCACCTTCCGAATGCACATCTAAGCCCCACCCCGTCGGAAATCCCCACCCCCACCACCCCTGCCCCTGTTCCCTGAGGTCCCTGGATGCCCCATTGTTGCCCCTATGAGGTGGAGTACCGTAGCACTTGTGGGAGTCAGGTTGCGGCCATTGTGGCCCATCTGGCTTGTTTTCTGAAGGACTGGCCATTGGCCTTATATGCACTTCAGTTGCTCAGTGAGCATAATAAAGATTAATGTGTGGCATGTGTTTATGGAGGCACACTCTGGAGCTGTGGTCTCTCGTTTCATTGTTTGTGGGTGTGGGGCACATGTGTGTACTTTGGTCAAGTTGGATTTGCCTTGTGTTGGGTAAGTACCTCTTGCTGTGGGGTGTATGGCTTGTGCTGCTGTGAAGGGTTGGGGGAGCGTTGCAGGGTGGGTGGAGTGGGTGGTTATGAAACTGTGTCCTTTCTTCACTTGTTTAGTAGGTTGCGGTACTTACTGACGTCGTCTTCGTCGGCTGTCTCGGTCGTGGAGGTATATGGCAAGGAGCAGGGCTGGCTTGATCTGCAGCTCTGTATCGATGTCTGATTTGGTGTGTTGTGTAAGCCTCCGGTGAGTGTTTCCTTATATTTGGTTTGTTTCTGCCTGGCTTTGCGTGGCGGTGGTTCCCGCCCCGGAACTGACGGCGGTCTAGTGCTTCATTATTTGATGGGCGGGTAGGGCCTTTCCGTCAGCCTGTGGGCGGGCTCTGCCGTCGTTGTCGGCACTCCTCTTCTGGCGGTGAGTGGTTTTCAGGATGCCTGTGTTTCAGTTGGTTCATTATTTGGCGGTACGGACCGCACGTCTGTTGGTGGTTGTTACTGCCACCGCCGGTGGTGCGGTGTTTACCGCCGTGTTCATAATGAGGCCCTTCGTTTTTCAAAATGGGCAAAGAAATAGCCACCAATGTGCTACAAAGTTATTTGTAAATATCCCACAACCCTACCATTTACAGCATACAGTAGAGTCAAAATATGTCAGCACACCTTTCAAAGGGCCACTGGGCCCTATGATGGTGTTTGAGGCCTTTTACTCCTGCTGTCTGAGGCCCAACCTACCATTGATTCTGACTAGCTGGGCCAGGTACTTCTCGTTCAGCACTTGACTCTAAGTGGTAGTGTGAACTGAGTAGTCCAAGGATTCTCAGCGAGGGGAGGTAGGGAAGGTGTAAGGAATACACAGACGCAATACTCAATGTATGAACAGTAGTCACTATGAATTGGTTGTCCAGTCAAATAGTCTCTTTTGACATAAAAGTAGTATTTATACAAAGTGTATCACAAGCACACTATCTACAGTCTTTTAAGATGGGCAAACAAGCGGCATCCTGTGCAGATGCTCCAAATCCCCCCCTTCCCTTCTAACAGGGTTGGTTGTTCCCATTTGATAATAACGTCAACCTTTAGATGTGGCCCATGATAGTCACTGCACAACAAACTCTTGTTCTTACCTTAAGGGTTAATTTAATCAGTGTAGTGCACTAAATTCATGCATGTCTCAAGAAGGTCTGATGGACTAGAACACTTTTTCCTAGCCAGGGAAACCAGCGAGTTCAGAGAGGACCGGGGTGTGTCTTCTTGGGCTCCCCTCTCCTCGATGCAGGAAGGCTGCTGCTGCATCTCATGGTCTCCTCTCGATGATGTGCCGAACTAACAGTCTCTAGATACATCAGTGAATCAGTGCTGGACGTCACCTCCAGAGCTTCCTTGGCATTGGTAAGTTATATTATTGGCGGTGGTCTCTTGGCACAATGTACCAGGGTGACAGCCCTAAATTTCACAGTGGTGGCCCAGAGGTGGCATATGGTGCCACTGACTTACTCCAGCCAGAGCTAATTGTCTTAAGCTTCATGGTGAGCACCACCTGTCATATGGGGTGCACAATAGTGTTTTTTTTTTTTTTTTTTTAAACACAGTTTAAAGTAGTAAATATTAAATATTTTAGAACATAACATTAATAAGTTGTAGTTTACATAAATACTACCAATACTTCATACTATAAATAAATATATATTTATATAAACACACACAAATCCACATATATGTGTACATGTGTATGGGTGTACATATATATGTATATGCAAAAGCGAAGAAAGAACTGTGTAGTTCCCAAGTTTAAGTGGAGAGCAGCTCCAATAAAGAGCATCCTACAACACCAGCGACACTCTAGATTTGCTCACCTCAAATACCTGTTTATCTAGCAAAGTTCTTAAGCATAGGGTTATTACAGTGCCATCCATGCAGAGCTATAAATGACAAAAGCCTTTTACCACTTTAGGCACAGCCTTACAGCTTTGAATTGGTAAAATGCCATCCAAGCCAACCTGGAATGAGCAAAAGCAAACCCTGACATGTGTTTCGCTATCATTATAGCTCTTCAGAGAGGTTTAGCTTTGTCAAGTCACAAGGGAGTACCCAGTATAAGTTAAAACAAAATCCTTTCAGGGTTAGAGTGATGCATAAATTATGCAAAAGAGATGAGAGAATGCTGGATAGTTGCCAAGGTTAGGTGGAGAGCAGTTCCAGTGAAGAACACCCTACAGCACCAGTAACACTCTAGATTTGCTCACCTCAAATGTCTGTTTTTCTAGAAAAGTTTTTAAGCATAGGATCAGCACAGTGCCATCCACACCGAACTAGAAAATGACAAAGTAATTTGCCATTATTACCTCAAAGTCTTTAAGCATAGGATTAGCACAGAGCCACCCTTGCTGAGCTGTAAATGACAAAAACCTTTCACCACTTCAGGCACAGTATTACAGCTTTGAACTGGTAAAATACCATTCAAGCCAACTTGTAATCAGCAAATGCAACCCCTGACACCTGTTTCGCTATCAATATAGCTCCTCAAAGAGGTTTAGCTTTTACCAGACACAAGGGATGACCTAGTATAACCCAAAACAAAACCCTTTCAGGATTAGAGTGACAAATCAATTATGCAAAAGAGAAGAGAGAACTCTGGGTAGTTGCAGTGCATGGCGAGGGTGCAAGTTATAGTCATCTTAGGGCACAAGTTATAGTTACTTGAGATACCTCTAACTATAACTGGTGAATTTCTATGGTTTTTTACGTTTAAAAAATGTGAGCCTAACTATAAGGTCCCTGTAACACTCGTTTTTTAACTGAATGTCTATGCTTTTCTTGTTCTAATTCCTAAATATAACCTCTCTGTAACCTTTGTTTTTATTCAGTGAATTTCTATGTTTTTTTACATATATAAATTTTCATTACTAAACGTTAATATAACCACTACTGCCCAAGGGCTTTGGCTGTGCACGTCAGCGGATGGCCACAGGCCCTGGCACGCCAAACCCCTATAAGCACCCAACCTTTCACAGTGCACAGTCTTCGCCCGTGCATGGCAGTGGTTGCTCACAAGGCCTGTTTTTCAGCCAGACCCTGCAGCCAACCCCCTCTTAACTACCCAGCCCGACACTGCACACTGCCCTTTGGCTGTGCGCGGTGGGAGTTAGCTGCAGCCTGCCTCTTGGGTGTGAGAATAGGTGTAAGAGGGTGTATCTGTGGATGAGAGTGGCTGTGAGAGTCTCTGTCTGGGTGTGAGAGTGTCTTAGTGTGTGCATCAGTCTGTGAGTGGGTGCATGAGGGTGTCAGTGGGCCTTGAGTGGGTGCGTGAGAGTCTGAGTGGGTATGTGAGTATGTACGGGAGTGTGTGAGTGAGTCTGTGAGTGGCTGCATGAGGGGCCAGTGGGGCTGCGAGTGGGTGCACAAGGGTCTGAGTGGGTCTGTGAGTGGGTACATGAGTGTCTGAGGGGGCCTGTGAGTGGTTGTGTAAGGGTTTGAGTGGGTGTGTAAGTGGGAGAAAAAAACTAAAAGAGAGAGAGAAAGAAAGCGAGTGAGAGGGAGAGAGATAAAGAGTTTTTTAGGCTTTAATGGATGATATTTTTTTAATGAGATATTTCTGCCAAACATGAAAAGAGAAATACATTTGTCAGTTAAAAAGAGTAGGATCACCTTTAATTATGAGCCTTAAACATTTGCAGTTGAAAATAAAATAAAGGAGAAAAATTACTATGGCTATAACTGGAGGCGAACCCTGAATGGTCAGTGTGCAGGTATCTGACCTTCACCATTATGCTAGCCTTTGTTTTTTTTAACATTCTAATTTTTTAGCCCTTTATGGGCTATCTGGGACTATGGAGGGAGCTTCAAGGCCTTCCCCCTGTGGTTCCAGCCGGCTCCCTCCTCCTGCATGAGCCAATAATGTTCCAGGAAGCAGGTGGCTGCTTTTCATAGCAACTCCTTGCTTGCTGGAGCAAAAGATTCATATCTGCATGCAGGGAAGACAGATGAAAACTCTGCTTTCTGACAGCAGGACTTAATTGAGCGAAAGCAGATTTTGTTTGCAGAGACAAAGTTTGCTGTATGTCAAAGCTGCAGACAAGACATGGCAGTAGCCGGCCAGGGGGGGGTGGCCATCCCAAGGCCATGAGTGGCTCCTCGTGGGTCCCCCTTTTATGAACAATGCCCCAGGCAGGTGGTGGGCTCAGGGGTACAAAACAGACCCCCTTCAGTTTTTTCATTATAGCCCCAGGAAGGAGGTGGTCCTTGGAGCTGCGAGGGAGGCTGTGCCCCCTCATGCACACAATATGATGAATGCCCCGGGAAGTGGTGGTCCACTGGGCTGCGGGGGTGTAGATGGACCCCTGCATCCCATAAACTTGTTCATATGGCTGTGGGGGGAGGCCAATGGACTGAGTACCAAGATGGCTACTGTTAGACGTGGCATCCTTGGTGTGCTTTTACCTATCTTTTTTGCTGCTGCTTCCCGTGTGTTAACTGTGTGCTAGACTCTGTTTTTCATACTCAGGACACTTTACCACTGCTGACCAGTGCTATAGTGCAAGTGCTCCCTGTGAAAATTGTATGTGTAATTGGCTTTTCCATATTTTTTTACTAGCAAGTCCCTAATAAAGTTCACTATAAGTGCTCAGGGCCTGTAAATGAAATGCTACTAGTGGGCCTGCAACACTGGTTTTGCCACCCACATGAGCAGCCCTGTAAACATGGCTCAGCTACGCCACTGCAGTTTCAAACTGCCAGTTCGACCTGGCAAGTGTACCCACTTGCCAGGCCCAAACCTTCCGTTTATATACTTTAAGGCACCCCTAAGATAGGCTACAGGTAGCCCTATGGGCAGGGTGCAGTGTATGTTAAAGGGGGGACATGTACTGATGTGTTTTTCATGTTCTAACAGTTAAATAATGCCAAATTCAGGTTTCACTGTTGCAAGGCCTATCTCTCTCATAGGTTAAAATGGGGGCTACCTTTAAATATCTTTCAAGTGCAGTTTTCCTTTGGGAGCAGATAGAAATATGAAGTTTGGTGTTTCTGAACTCACAAATTAAAAATACATCTTTTGGTGAAGTTGGTTTTTAAATTGTCAGGGTGAAAATGCCACTTTTAGAAAGTGAGCATTGTCCTGCTTAAACCATCCTGTGACTCTGCCTGCTTGTGGATTTCCTGTCTGGGTCAGACTGAAGGTTGGGCTGTTGTGAATCCCCTCTAGACAGTGACAGAAAGGGAGCTGGGGTGTAGCCTGCATATCCGGATGGGCCATCTGAGCTAGAGTGGAGGGAGGAGTGGTCACTTACACCTGAATGGGCTGTGCCTTCCCTCACGCAATTCAGTCTCCAACCCTCTGGTGTGAGTCTGGAGCCATGCATGGGCAGGGCAGGATCTTGTGAACAACAGAGACTTTCCTTTGAAGTTTGCCAACTTCAAAGGCAGAAAGGGGTATAAGTAGTGGACCTAAAACCACAAGAATCACCGCAACACTTTTTTTGGAACGTTTTGTGAGGGTTCGTGAAAGAGTTCCAAAGATATAGGCATGTCAAAGAATACTTTTTCTATGGAAACATGATCTTAACTATAACTACCTAGTGGCGACTATATATATATATATATATATATATATATATATATATATATATATATATTTATCCACACAAGCAAGTCCTCTGATATGTGCACTCTCCTCTCAGGGTTGTTGTGGTGAATCAGTAGCGGACCCAATGTATTGCTTTCACCTACAAACAAATATCCAAAAAACAAGCACTCAGGATTCCTCAGCAATTCTTCATCTTTATTTAGTGTAATGCCAATCCATGCAACACCTTTCAGACGCCAAGCCTTGCTCACGCTTATATGTTCTTACACCAGCCACCATTTAAGTTCGAACTTAATCGTGGTAATAGACAAAGGTCTAAGTTTAACACAAGGTTCATGGTGGAAAATTTTCACCCATCTTGAAGGAGAACAGAATATAAACATATGAATACAGTAAAATAAAGTAAAATAAAATGAAAGGTTCATTGTGTGAAAGCTTAAGTCATTGCCCGAATGCAGTTATTGCTTGGACGCAGTTTTCACAATGAAGAGAAAAATCCCTACCAAATAGACCACTATATCAGTCCTTGCTTCTCATATCATGGTTATATACATTAGTCCCTCAAGTAAAAGATAGCATCGCTCCTAGATATCAGTTATGCCTCAATGGGCAATGGACAAACATAAATTGAACTCCAACATGGAAAAACATAAACTAAATTCATACCAATTAGTAATTTCCAGGAAACCCCCAATGTGCTATTCCACCCTCATGGATGTTTATTAATGTCCTACATACAATAAACTGGGAAGTAACATGACATAAACAAATGAGTGAGCAAATATCATTGATGGTGTAACCCTGTAGCTAAACTTAATGAGTCCTGTGCGTTTAAGACACACCCATTATCTCACCATAAAAAGGGGCTTATTTACAAGCCACTTGTGCCACCGCTGTGTCATTTTTTTATGCAGTGTTGGTGCCAAGCAGTCCCCACTGTGTGGCATATTTACAAACTGGCTCAATGGGACCATTGCACCACTTCGTAAAGCCTTGCACCACATTATACTTAAAGTATGCAAGATAAGTGTTCCCCTGTTAGAAGCCATGCTGAACTAGCGGAGTGAAATCTGCACCTTCACAGTGTCTTTTTATTAGCACCTGCTCAGAACAGGCGTTAAACTGATGCAAGACTCTTTTGAAAGGGGTCCCCCTGGCATTGCTGAAGTAGCATAATTTTTTTTTTTTACACTTGTTCAGCAAAGTATCATTTTAGCACCATACATGCATCAGAATTTCTGACACATCTGTCGACACTGTGCACCATGGAGCACTGTATAGTAAATACACCATGGCATCATTAGCAGGGCAGCGTAAGAAATTTGACACATCAATGACGATGCATCAGATTCTTGTAAATAACCCCCATGTGTCATTGTGTCAATACTCTTAGAAAAACTATACCCAAAACAAAATGGCAGACATATGAAAACAGAAAATCTCAATCCAAATACTTGATCGATTAATTGAGAAGAGATGGGTAGGGTACCTCAGCTGAGGCATCCTCTCTATGCCGCCATGGTCAAGAGAGTCCCTTCCACTCCTCCTGTAAGGATATGTGTCAGAAGAACAAAAATGAGATTAAAATCATCCTGTGAGTATAAAAGCTGTTACGAACATAAGCGCATAGCAAGAAAAGATGGCAGTAATATAACATCCATAGATCAATAGCATTGCAGTCTCCAATTATTTCAAGTGCACATGTAATTCCTCAGTGGTGTTCAAGTCCTTCAGATCCTGGGTGTCTAAGTCAATAATATTGCAAGATTCTCTCTTACGTATCGCAGGTTTCTGTCCCCTCCCCTATGTTGTTTGCCTATTCTTTTAATACCAAAATACCTTAAGCCCTTCCAGTCGCTAAAGAGGTACTGCTCAAAGTGTCCGGCAATAGGGTAGTGTGGGTCTCTGTTAGTGATGGCTCATGTATGCTCCATTAATCATTGGCACACTGGGTGAATGGTGCTGCCTATGTATTTCAAATCATAGGGACATACCAAACCATAACCCACACGTTTTAGCACAAGTGATAAATTGTTGTATCTTTCAAATGTGGTTAGTTTCTGTTTTGAATTGCTGACAGTTTTGAGAATACATGTGCACTTTGCATTTACAACAGATAAAAAAGCCTTTCAAAACATGAGAATTCTGTTGACTTATACATCCTGCAGTGGTGATATCCCCAAACCTTATGAGGACTCTTAGTTATAGACCATTTGTCGCCAATTCGAGCTAGGGAAACATAAAAGGCTGATACGCATTTTAACATTCTGTCCGCCATTTAGGAAGTCACAGCAGAAGCTCATCATTTTTAGCTTCCAATTTGACCACCAAAGCTTTCCAGGTATCATAGCCTGTAAGTGCTTGCCCCCTATCCCGCAAGGCCTGCAGTACACGTGTTTCCGCGCATGCCCATTTTAGTGTCATGACACGCCAGCTGGGCAATTCCGGTGGTTGAGATGCCTTCCATCCTATAGCAATCAATCGCTCGTACATGATAAACGCTAGATCAGCAAACTTATGAATGTGTATATGTTGCTTAGCTCTAGGGTGTATTCTCAAAAGACAAGTTTCTGGGTTAAGTGTAAATGTATGTTCAGTTGTGTCTGTAATGTCTCCTATTATGTTCTGCCAGACTCTCTGCAATGGATTACAGTCCCACACCATGTGATAGAAGCGGGGTGCATGGAGCCCGCAGCAGGGACATGCCGGGTTTGATGCAGGGTACATGCGTTAAATACGATGCGGGGACAGGTACGTCGGGAGGACAAAATTAAGTTGTGTATAGCAAAATCTAGGATTCTGAGATACTCTCTGCACCTGCTGGAGGGCCTCAGTCCACTTCTTGGAGGTCAAAGGATTGGGGAGGACCGAATTCCATCTGTGGAGTGCCACCTCAAGCTGCGCGTCATCTATATTAGTCAGTGCTCGATATAAGTTGGTGATGACTTTTTTTTAACCACTGTCTGATAGCAAGATATGTAAGGCAGGGAAGTCACAGGTTCCTGATCCCCCTGGGCCCATGCTGTTTTAATCAGATGACATATAGCGTGGTATGTCATAAAGTGTCCAGGCCCCAGCAAAGCAAGGTCCATAATTGTCTCAAAGGGCATCAAGGCACCATCATCAAAACAGTCCCCCACTGTCTCTATCCCTGCCTTCACCCATGGAGCTGTAGAGTGAGTTCTAAGTAATAGTGTGCTTCCTGGTATTTGGCCCAATGGGATGAGGGGTGAGTATGGGGGTTGGGTTTTCTGCCCTGTATATACCTCCCCAGCTGGTGTGTGCTACTGTCAGTTATGGGTGGTCACAGATACGTTTCAGTATATGTTCAGACAACCATGTATAAAGGGGAATATCACCTATCTGCATCCGTACCCATGTTGCCCCAAGTAACTCAGGCTTTCTTAACCAATATACCAGCCACTGCAATTGTGCTGCCGCGTAACAGTATTCAAAATTCAGGGCACCGAACCCCCTCTCTGCAGGTGGCGTTGCAGGATAGTGAGTGCAACTCGGTGCCTGTCCCACCCCAGATGAGCCCAAATAGTAGACTGTTAAGTTCACAGAAGGAACTCCTGGGGACAACGATGGGCAATGCTGCGAAATAATATAGGAGCCTTGGGAGAATCAACATATTTGCTATTGCCACCCTACCCAAAGGGTAAAGAGGCAGCAAGCACCAAAATTGGAGCAAGCTTTTCATAGAGCGAAGCGTGTGGACCAGGTTACCTTCCCTCAGATCGTCCACCTTGTTGTACATTTGAATGCCCAGGTATTTAAAAGGTATCTAAGCACCATTTCAATCGACTCAGAGGGAGTGCCTCTCCCACGGCCGTGGGTAGTCTGACCAGGTGGAACAAGCAGGATTTGGACCAGTTGACATGCAGGCTGATAGTGCTCCATATACATCCAATAAGGACATCACCTCAGGCAGCGTATCCCCCGTTTGCCAAATAAATCAAGGCATAATTCGCATAGAGCAATATAATATGGTATGTCCCCATCCTGCATATCCCCCACTGCTCTGCCCTCATGTGTAATCAAGCAGCCAGAGGTTCTATTGTGATGGCGAACAACAGGTGTGACAGTGGGCACCCCTGTCTGGTCCTCCTCCAAATGGGCAAGCTTCCTGATATCATTCCTCTCGTTTTCACCCTAGCAGTTGGGTCAGCGTAGAGAGTCTGGACGCATCTCACAAATCCCTGGCCAAATCTCATATGCCGCAGCGCAGTGTGGCAAACAAAAAGTCCCAACTTAGGGTATTAAATGCCTTCTCTATGTCCAGAGAGATGGCCACATTGTCATATGCCCTGTATATCGATTGGGCATAAAGCCATTTTGATCTTCATGTATCAGGGTATGTATGATAGGGGCGTGTCCATTTGCCAGCACTTTACCCAGGATCTTACAATCTAGATTGAGGAGGGACAGTGGTCTTTATGACTTTACATCTGTGGGATCGCGACTAGGCTTGGGGAGCACTACAATCAATGCCTCCTTTCGCAAGATAACAAGGGACAGGAGAGATGTTGCGAGGAGTAAGCATAATATTCTATTGGCTGACGATCTGTGCCAGGGGTTTTATTGCGGGCTATTTGTGCTATTGCCACATTGTGTTCCTCCAGTCTCAGGGGCTCTTCAAGCGTCGCTCTATTGATTACAGAAAGCTTTGCGAGTGGTGTCTCACGTACAAATAATTCCAACCACTGATCATCACACACCAATTGCATTTGACATAACCCCATGTAGAAGTCTTTAAAAGCATTATTAATGGCATCTTGGGAGGAAACCATTGTCCCATTTGCCAAATGTATGGCACCTATTTGGGTATCAATCAAACAATCAATCAAAAAATGTATAGAGCGCGTTACTCACCCGTGAGGGTCTCAAGGCGCTTGTGGAGGGGTGAGGGGGGTTACTGTTCGAACAACCATGTCTTGAGGTTTTTTCTGAAGAGTAGGAGGTCTTTGGTTTTGCAGAGGTTGGTGGGGAGGGAGTTCCAGGTTGTGGGGACGAGGTACGAGAAGGTCCTGCCTCCTGTGGTGGTTCGTTGGATGCGGGGGACTGTAGCTAGTGGGAGGTTGGTTGATCGGAGGTTGCGGGTGGGAGTGTGGAAGTTCACTCTTTCGTTGAGGTAGGTCGGGCCGGTGTTGTGGAGGGATTTGTGTGCGTGGATGAGGATCTTGAAAGTGATTCTCTTGTCTATGGGGAGCCAGTGAAGGGAGTTGAGGTGTGGTGAGATTTGTTTGTGGCGAGGGAGGCCAAGCACGAGGCGTGCGGCTGTGTTCTGGATTCTCTGGAGTTTGCGTTTGAGTTAGTGTGTGGTGCCGGCGTAGAGGGCATTACCGTAGTCTAGTCTGTTGCTGATGAGTGCATGGGTGACTGTCTTCCTGGTCTCTGGGGGAATCCATTTGAAGGATTTTTTTTAGAGTGTGGAGTGTGTGGAAGCAGGAGGAGGTTAGTGCAT
Source organism: Pleurodeles waltl (assembly GCF_031143425.1). Lineage (NCBI taxonomy): Eukaryota > Metazoa > Chordata > Amphibia > Caudata > Salamandridae > Pleurodeles > Pleurodeles waltl. Next base: position 638,572,732 of record NC_090447.1, read on the forward strand.
TGATTTGCTGTGTCATGGAGAGGGAGGGGTCCAGGATGATAACGAGGTTGCGTGAGTGGTTTGCGGGGCCTAGGGCGGTGGGCCACCAGGAGTTGTCCTATATGGTTTTGTTGGGGCCGAAGATGATGATCTCGGTTTTGTTGGAGTTAAGCTTGTGGTGGTTAGTTGTCATCCAGTTGGCGGTGTCGAGGAGAGCAGCGTGTAGGTTGGTTTTGGCGGTGGTGGGGTTGCGGGTGAGGGAGAGGATGTGTTTGGGGTTGTCTGCGTAGTAGAGGATAGTGATTCTGTGTGGTCGAAGGATGTTGGCTGGGGGATCATGTAACTTTTGAAGAGTGTGGGGCTGAGGGAGGTCCCTTGGGGGACTCTGCATATGATCTAGGTAGTGGTGGAGTGGAAAGGTGGAAGGCGGACTCTTTGGGTCCGGTCGGTGAGGAAGGAGGTGAGCCAGTCTTTGTGGTGAATTCCTGTGTTGTGGAGGCATGTGCGAAGTGTGTGGTGGCAGACAGTGTCAAAGGCTGCGGAGAGGTCTAGGAGGATGAGTGTGACGGTCTCGCCTTTGTTGACTTTGGTCCTGATGTCATCAGTGCATGCGATGAGGGTGGTTTCTGTGCTGTGAATCTTGCGGAACCCGGATTGTGAGGGGTCAAGAGTGTTGTTTTCTTCGAGAAAGTGGGATAGGCGGGCGTTGACTAGTTTCTCTGCAACCTTGGCGGGGAAAGGGAGGAGGGAGATGGGGCGATAGTTGGAGAGGACCTTCGGGTCGGCTTTGTTTTTTTTTTAGGAGAGCAGTAATTTCTGCATGCTTCCAGGGGTCTGGGTAGGTGGCGGAGTCGAAAGAGGAGTTGATTATGTCGCAGAGTATGGGGGTGATGGTTGGGCTGGCTTTGTTGTAGAGGCGATGAGGACAGGGGTCGGAGGGGGATCCGAAGTGGATGGAGTTCATGGTTTTTTCGGTTTCTTCGTGTGTGGTGGGGGCCCAGGTGGTGAGTGTGGTGGGGGGTCATGAGTTGGGTGAGTGAGGGGTGTGTGTGTGCTGCGTGTGTGGTATGAAGCTGTTGTGGATGTCCAGGATTTTGTGGTGGAAGTGGTTGGAGAGGGCATCGCATAGGGGCTGTGTGTGAGTGGGGTCTATGTTGCTGGCTTTGGGTTTGGCTAGCTCTTTAATGATGGTGAAGAGTTCTTTGCTGTTTTGGGAGTTGTTGTCAAGGCATGTCTTGAAGTGATCTCTTTTGGTGGTGCGTATGAGTTGGTGATGAGTGCGAATGGTAGTTTTGAGGGTGGAGAAGTTTGTGGTAGAGGGATCTTGTCGCCATATTTTCTCAGCTTGGAGGCATTGCCCCTTGGGGCGTTCTTGATGTTGCGGGTGGCAATGTGTTTTCTGAGGGGGGCTAGTGTGTCTGCGCAGGTAGTGATCCATTTAGAGAGAATGTGTGCTCCTGCGTTGGGGTCGTTGGTGTGGGGGGGAGGTTGTGAGCCAGTTTGGAGTTCAGGCGTTCTGTAGGGATCTTGTCCCACATGCGGTAGGGTGTGGTATGTTGATGGTGGTGTGTGGGGGGTTTGGTGAAGGAGAAGTGGATGCAGTGGTGGTCAGTCCAGTGGAGTTCGGTGGTGTGGGTGTAGGCTATGTGTTGGCTTGAGGTGAAAATTGTGTCAAGTGTGTGTCCTGCTGAGTGGGTGGGTGCGGTGACCAGTTGTTTGAGTCCGAGGTTGGTGAGGTTGTCAATGACGGAGGTTGAGTTGTGGTCTTGAAGGTTCTCCAAGTGAAAGTTGAAATCACCAAGGAGGATGTAGTCTGTGGAGGTGAGGGCGTGCGAGCTGATGGTGTCGGCGATGGTGTCGCAGAAGGCGGGGCGTGGTCCTCGTGGCCTGTAGATTAGTGTACCTCTGAGGGTGGAGTTGTTGTTAATGTGGATTAGGAAGTGCATGTGTTCTGTGTTATCGATAGTGTCTTGGGAGCTGGTGGTGACTTTGGTGGTGTCCCGGTGTAGGATGGCGATGCCACCACCTGGCCTGTTGAGGCGGTCTTTGCGTTGGAGTTTGTATCCCTTGGGGGTGGCGATGGCTATGTCGGGTCCTGAGGAGGGGTTGGTCCAGGTTTCCGTGAGGAAGGCGACGTCAGGTGAGTGTGATGTGATGAGGTCCAAGAGGTCTATGGCATGTTTGTGAAGGGAGCGGGTGTTGAGGAGCAGGCAGTTGAGGTGGTTGTGGGGGGTGGTGCATGAGGGTGTTGTGTGGTGTGTTCTGGTTGTGGGGTGGTGTGCGGAGGGGCTGTTTGGTGGGGGTGGGGGCAGAGCAGGTGAGTATAGCGTTGGGGGTGTTGTGTTTGTTGTTGGGGGGGTCGCTATGGTTGGTGTGTGGTGTGGGGGAATGAGGAGCAGGAGAAATGACAGGTGTAGCAGGTGAAGGGGCCATGAGTTTGTGTGGGGCTAGAAAGGGTGCAGGTGGGACGAGGGCCTGGGTTGAGTGAGTGGAGGATGAGGGGGGAGTAGATTTGTCTGACGGGGCCAGGGGTGCTGGCGCTGGGCACGGTCTTGGCGCGGACGAGAGCAGAAAGGCTTGCCTTTGGCAGCGGATTTGGAAAGGCAAAAACCGAACGGAGAGGAGGTGGGGGGAGGGAGGAATGGGCCACGGGGACGCAGCGGCAGGGGATTTGGAAAGGCAAAAAACGGACAGAGAGGAGGTGGGGGGTGGGAAGGAGGGGCCGCGGGGACACAGCGGCAGGGGATTTGGAAAGGCAAAAACCAGACGGAGAGGAGGTGGGGGGAGGGAGGGAGGGGCCACGGGGACGCAGCGGCAGGGGATTTGGAAAGGTAAAAACCGGACAGAGAGGTGGGGGAGGGAGGGAGGGAGGGGACGCAGCGGCAGGGGATTTGGAAAGGCAAATACTGGACGGAGAGGAGGTGGGGGGATGGAGGGAGGGGCTGTGGTGATGCAGCAGCAGGGGATTTAGAGAAAGAAAAAAGAAAAGATGCAGCCGGAAAAGTGGAGGCGGCGCGGGGCGGCGGTGCAAGGAGCAACCTGCCTGCAGGGTGAAGGGTTGCTCCTGTTACCGCGCCGCGGCTGCCATAAATGGGGAGGAGGGAGGGAGTGGCAACTGGGAGGAGGGAGGGCTCGGCGAATGGGAAGGCTGGGGGTTGGGGCCGCAGGGATTAGCAGCGGCGAGAAAACCGAACAGAGAGGAAGTGGGGGAGGGAGGGAGGGGCCACGGGGAAGCAGTGGCAGGGGATTTGGAAAGGCAAAAACCGGACGGAGAGGAGGTGGGGGGAGGGAGGGAGGGGCCACGGGGAAGCAGCGGCAGGGGATTTGGAAAGACAAAAGATGGACGGAGAGGAGGTGGGGGGTGGGAAGGAGGGGCCGCGGGGACACAGCGGCAGGGGATTTGGAAAGGCAAAATCCAGACGGAGAGGAGGTGGGGGGAGGGAGGGAGGGGCCACGGGGACGCAGCGGCAGGGGATTTGGAAAGGTAAAAACCGGACAGAGAGGTGGGGGAGGGAGGGAGGGAGGGGCCGCGGGGACGCAGCGGCAGGGGATTTGGAAAGGCAAATACCAGACGGAGAGGAGGTGGGGGTGGGAGGGAGGGGCCACGGGGATGCAGCAGCATGGGATTTAGAGAAAGAAAAAAGAAAAGATGCAGCTGGAAAAGTGGAGGCGGCGCGGGGCAGCGGTGCAAGGAGCGACCTGCCTGCTGGAAGCAGGGTCAAGGGTTGCTACTGTTACCGCGCCGCGGCTGCCGTAAATGGGGAGGAGGGAGGGAGTGGCAGCTGGGAGGAGGGAGGGTTGGGCGAATGGGAAGGCTGGGGGGGTGGGGCCGCAGGGATTAGCGGCGGTGGGAAAACCGAACGGAGAGGAGGTGGGGGAGAGAGGGAGGAGCTGCGGGGACGCAGCTGCAGGGGATTTGGAAAGGCAAAAAATGGACGGAGAGGAGGTGGGGGGAGGGAGGGAGGGGCCGCGGGGACGCAGCGGCAGGGGATTCGGAAAGGCAAAAACCGGACGGAGAGGAGGTGGGGGGAGGGCGGGAGGGGCCACGGGGAAGCAGCGGCAGGGGATTAGGAAAGACAAAAGATGGACGGAGAGGAGGTGGGGGAGGGAGGGAGGGGCCACGGGGATGCAGCGGCAGGGGATTTGGAAAGGCAAATACCAGACGGAGACGAGGTGGGGGTGGGAGGGAGGGGCCGCGGGGATGCAGCAGCATGGGATTTAGAGAAAGAAAAAAGAAAAGATGCAGCTGGAAAAGTGGAGGCGGCGCGGGGCGGCGGTGCAAGGAGCGACCTGCCTGCTGGAAGCAGGGTCAAGGGTTGCTACTGTTACCGCGCCGCGGCTGCCGTAAATGGGGAGGAGGGAGGGAGTGGCAGCTGGGAGGAGGGAGGGTTGGGCGAATGGGAAGGCTGGGGGGGTGGGGCCGCAGGGATTAGCAGCGGTGGGAAAACCGAACGGAGAGGAGGTGGGGGGAGGGAGGGTCCGCTGGGATGCAGCAGCAGGGGATTTGGAAAGGCAAAAACCGGACGGAGAGGAGGTGGGAGGAGGGAGGGGCCGCGGGGCGCAGCGGCAGGGGATTTGGAAAGGCAAATACAGGACGGAGAGGAGGTGGGGGAGGGAGGGAGGGGCCGCAGGGATGCAGCGGCAGGGGATTTAGAGAAAGAAAAAAGAAAAGATGCAGCCAGAAAAGTGGAGGCGGCGCAGGGCGGTGGTGCGAGGAGCGACCTGTCTGCTGGAAGCAGGGGTATGTTGTCGCTACTCACAAAGCAACCACGCCAAAAGCCGCCCGAGCGATCGCCCTCTGCATGCAATCACGTTAGGAGGTAATTTGTCGGTGGAGTCGCTGATCCGCCTCTTCGTATTACCCTCGTTTATCATGAAGGGATTCGAATGGCACTTTGTGGTGTGCGACTGCTATTTCCAGTGTGCGCATGTCTCTCTAAAGTGACAACTTCCTGATGTAACGAGCAATGCGCCCCCCACGAGGCTGAGAGACAGTGACCCCTCACCACAATTTTGTGCGTGTCCCATTCTGTAGCCCTCAGTGTAGTGGATTTGGTGTTTAATTCCCAATATTGCTTGATACAGGTAGCTAATTCCTCTGTAAATGGGATGTCTAGCAGAGCTTCACTCTGTAAGCGCCAAGTGGGTATAATGGAGTGCATTCTTCCCCATTTTACAGTCAGCAGCAGCGGGGAGTGATCAGAAATCGTCCTGGCAAGATAATTTGAGTACGTTATCATAGAGCACACAGTAGGGGTTCTCCAAATCAAATCTATTCTGGTGTGGATATCGTGTATAGGGGAATAGAAAGAATACTCCCTATGCTTCGGTTGGCCCATGCACCAAATGTCATGCACCCCATTTTCCCTGGCCCAGGCCGCTCATAAGTTGGAGTTACGCCTGCTTATTGCTCCCTCCTAAGACGGGGACGAGCGGTCCAGTAACACACCAGGAACACAATTAAAATCACTCCCCCAAATAATGGGTGCCATAGCGTCAGTCAATAAAGAAGGGGTCATTGTCTTGAAGAATTCACCTTGTGCACAATTAGGGGCATACACCCCCTCTATGGTTAATGATTTGCCATCAAATTGACCTTCCAGCACAATATGCCGTCCCCCCACCTCTGCCCTCTGTGTGCGGTGCACATAAGGCACCCCAGGCGCTATCCACACCAGGACCCCCTCTCACGTACACAGAGGAAGATGTACCATATATCTGACCCCACCAATGCCTCTTTAGTACTTGCAAGTCACTATCTAGCAGGCGCGTTTCCTGTATTATGGCAAAGTGCACCCTCGGCATTTAAAGAAAGTGTAAATGCGATGTCTCTTGACAGGCATAGCCATCCCACGTAGTTCCATGTTAGGATATTATATTCTTGTAGAGCATTCGATTTATGTGAACCCTTGGTGTAATAATTAATGTAGTGCTGTGCGCCGTCATGTGCCCATCTCTGAGAGGGAATATGCGCCTACAGTATTGGAGAGTATGCCTGCTTGACAATTGCATTGAAATGTAGTGTGACTCAGTGAAACTTATTGAATACAACCCCCTACCCCACACCAATGACTTCAAACCCCCAAATCTGGTGGCACTGAGGCACACCTCTAGTCACCCCTAATAATAACAAAAGGAAAACCATACAACAATCGCATGTAATGGTTGTCCATGTGGAAACCATCCAGGGGAACATGGTAGCTATAATGGGGAGACTGTGGCCCCAAATTAAAGGATGACAGATAGTCATGACAACGCCATCCACAGCCACATCCGTAGCAGAGAACACTTGTCGGTGTGGCATAAAAAGCTCACTGGTTGTGGATGAACTGAACATTATTTCGCCTCTTCAGGTCCTGACCAAGGGACCCGCTGTGTAGTATTGCTTCGCATTTCCCCGCACTAGGGGTGTCAACAATCCACATATTGGTGCAGCAGAGGTGATAAGAACATCATCCCAGGCTCCTATGCACTTAAGAGATATATGTCTAAGTGTTATAGGTCATCCGCTGTCTGGGGAGTGATTAGCCGGCCCCTTGATCACACCCATGAAAATCGAGTCAGAGCTGCCCGAGTCCGAGTCCGTTTGTGCCTGTGAACTATTTTGGAGCAGCGTAAAAGAGTTCTGCGTGTGAATCGATGTGACCCTCAATGCTTTCCTCGTTCTGCAGCTGCCTGTATTTTTGTAGGTTGTGCCTTCGATCTCCTCCAGGGCCTCTGACGAGCAGACAACGTGAGCCATTCCCCACCTTCCCTGTCCTCTTCCGAGGGTCGGGGGGATGCCTTCACGTGCATCCACATCCAGGCATCGGCCGGTGTGGAAAAGATGTGAGTACAGTCTTTCGCGATCACCCGTAGTTTGGCAGGGAACATCAAGGCATATTTGATGTTATGCTCTCTGAGGCGTTGCTTGATCTTCACATAGGAGTAGCGTTGACATTGCACCTTCGCCGTGAAGTCCAGGTAAGTCGTTATAGAGGCACCCTCGCAGAGTTCTGGACCATTATTATGAAAGTGTTGCAGTATCATGTCCGATGTCTGTAATTAAGAATGCACACTATGAGCAGACGAGGAGGCAGTCCTGGAGCCGGCGGCCTTCCCGGTATCCTGTGTGCCCGTTCCACAGAGAAAAACTTTGGTATTGCCCCCTTCAGCACCTCTTTTATGAGCCATTGATCCAAGAATAGTTCTGCACTGTGCCCTTCCACTTTTTCTGGGAATCCTATAAACCTAACATTATTGCGGTGTGATCTCCCCTCGTCGTCGTTGAGCTTTCACTTCCAGATCCAATCTTTGCACATTTTTCTGCATGTCCGAAACAGCAGGGTCCATGGCCCGCAGGCCGGATTCTGTCACCGCCACTCTATCTGCCAGGCTGCGATGATTGATTCTGAGCAAATTGAGATCCTGAGAGACAGTGTCTATTCTGTTCTCGAGAGACAGCTTGGTGTCCTTGATGGCCTGCAATATCTCCTAAAACTGTCCCGAGTGCACCTGAAGGGTGATCTCCAAAGTTTGCAGATTTAATGCTCCCAGTGGTGTATCAAAAGGAGCTGTTTTCTCACACTGCTGTAGGGATTTGGTAGCCTTAGTTTTCCCCATCATTCTATCTGCTCAGTTCACTTTCTCGGTTATTTGTGCTATCTTTGTCCAATGCAGACCCCCGTTGCTGCTATGGTACGGAGGCGACGGTCGCCGTAACTATTGTTCAGTCCAATTTCTCTGATCATGTAGTGCTACTGTCGTTGTCCCATCTGGAGGCGCCCGGAGGACAGACTCACAGGTGGAGCACAGGAAAAGACACCCCACCAAACAGCCCAGGTTCACGCACTGTCTTGGCCATGATGTTTCTCCAGGCACAGGTGGTCCGCAGCTGCCCCTATGGTGGGGTCAAGACTCCTGCTGGGGCAGGCAGCAGGGCCCCGCAACACACGACCATGACTCAGGACAAGAGCAGGGAGCAATGTCCCCCAGAACCCCAGGTGCAGCACTCCACTATGTATTTACTCAGCGGCTCATGCTCAGAGCTCTGGCCCACAAACACCAGTCTCACTGACACCCTTGGTCCTCGTACCCGCTGCTGCAGTCTCAGTAAGTACGATTTCCAGGATTCAGCGCCTCAGGAGGCAGAGAATGCCATCGTCGTGCACCACAGGGCAGGAGGCAAGAGCGTGGTGTTGGGAACAGGTAGGTCCGGTAACAATAGCACCCGGTAAGGATGAGCAACGGTTCCGAAGCACCTATACCTGTGCACTTCATGCCATGTGGCACCACTCCCACGACGCATCCAGCAGGCAGCCTCCTTCTGCCAGCAAAGCGCCCCGTGGGCACCCACGAGACTCCACAACAGCGGCACCCTCAAATTCTCCGCTGGTCCAAGCCGCGACGTACCCTCATCACCAGTAGGACGTCGCTTGATTGTAGGGCGCTCCGACATCCCATCGAGCCGCCCTCGTGTCTGTCCTCTTTGCGGCCTCAATTCAGATAGGGGGTTCTGACCTCCCCATGGGCCGCACTTTTGTGAGTCTAATTCAGCAGCCCCAGGTGTTGATTTCCAGCCCTGGACAGTTCAAAGCCCCTTCAAGATGCCACCACCACAATTAATTTTGTGAGGCTGGTGTAATGGCAATGTCTGGCAGGATTATTTTATAGGCCTGAGGTGAAGCTGATTTCTAAGCGTCCGTCTCAGCCACCATCTTGGCCATGTCCCCTCTGGTAATTATCCTCTTAACACTCTCACTGTTCATATTAAAAGTGGTAATCAAACGTGAAGTGTTTTCATCAGCCAGGTTCAGTTTATTATGGGCAAACAGGATATCTTCCTTTGCCCTGTTTCTGATTCTTTCTTCTGCTTTTACTGAGGATCCATTTAGGATATGCTTGTTCCCTGACCCAGGACTGCATTACCACCAACTCCCTCTCAAAGTCACTGTCATCAGTACAGCTATGTCTAGCTCTGACAAATTCCACATATGGGATACTCTACTTCAACCAATTAGAATGATTGCCCTGGGCATGGAGTAGGGTGTTCCTTACTGTGGGGTTCCTAAACAACTTAGATGTTAATTTGTTTTCTTCCACCTTCCCACTCACACCCAAAAACTCAGAGTCACTCAGCTAGCAAGTAAGTAAGTAAGCAAGTTTCAGGTTATATTCATTCTGATTGATTCTATTGATAAAATCCCTGGCTTCCTTCCTGGTTCCCTTCCAAATCAAAAACAAGCTGTCTATGAACCATAGTCACAGAGGGATTCTACTCATGTGTTCCTCAAACTCCGAGGAGGTAGCCACCTGTTCCTCCCACCAGCCCATCAGCAAATTTGCATAGATTGAGAAACAGGTGCCCATCACAGTCCTGCGAGTTTGTCTATATAGATCACTAATAAAAATGAATATATTATTCTGTAGGCAGAATCACATGATTTGTAGGGGCATTTGGGTATGGGAATACAATGGTAAAGGCCTCATCCTTAAAAAAGTGCTCTGTGGCAATTAACTCATCATTGTATTTGATTCACGTATACAGTGACTTCACATCCACGATCATGAGGAGGAAATCCTCCTCCCAAGGAATACCCTTAGAGCATTTCAGGAAATCTTTTGTATCTTCTATATGTGATGTAAAGCATTAACAAAGGATCTAAGAAAAAAAACAATGTACCACGAGGTGTTCTCTAGCAGACTATCCTTAGAGGACACAATTGGTTTGCCAGTGAGGTTTTCAAATGATTTGTGAAACTTAGGTAACAGATACAAAAATGGTAATTTAAGATGATGTTTCTTTAGATACTGGTACTAATTCAATACGTCCTTTGTCTTTCCAAACATTAAACAAATCGCAGTATTACACTATGGTCTCCCTATATTCAGCCTGAGTGATCTTACTGTAACATCCTGGTTTTTGAAGTTGTCTCATTGCTTCCTTGGCGTACATGTCCCTAGGCATCACCACTACATTGCCCCCCTTATCTGCAGGTCTTAAAACATTACTGGTGTCCTTAGCTAGTGATTCAGTGGTCTTTATTTGTGCCCAACTAATATTCTGTTTAGATCTCATGGTGCACAATCTCAGTTTCCTAAGATCAGCCACAACTGTCTCATGAAACACGTCTATGGAGTCATATGAGAACATGGGGGTGAATTTAGACTTTTGTTTAAATTCATTCCTAACATTACAATCATAAACAGTATTAATTTCTTCTAGAATCTCCTCAATACTTCTCCCATCATTTCCTTGTTGCAGATTGAAAGACATCAAACAATCAACATCACCCACTACCAACTATGTTTCAGGTAAATCCTGACTAACATTGTGTACCTTGGTTGTAGGGTCCAGCTTAAAAACTTTTTCCAGCTAGAGTTTTCTAATAAATTTGAAAATGTCTGTTCTGGTTTCCACAAAATTAAATCGTTCACATGGGCAGAAGGCGAGACCTAGGCCCAGAATACTCAGTTCTGTTGAGTTCCTATCAGATAATTTTATTACAGTGTTATCCATTTTCTTCCTAGTTTCATAGATATGCCTCTTTTCTCTCTTCCCATAGAGATATTTTTTGTTCCTCTGCTTCTGGTGCCTCCTTTTCTTCCTCTGCCTCAACTACCACTTCCCCTTGAGATTTGTTTTCTTCGTCTGGAGGATGGTGAATTTGGTAAAATTGTTGTAAAAAAAAAAAAAGTTATAGCTGATGTATTACTTTCAGTTCCAGAGGTGCTTGGTCCTTCAACATCTGCTGTTTCAGTTCCAGATATAGCTGTTTGCTCTACTGTGTTTTCCAAAGGTTTGGAGCTCTCATCAGCTGTTCCTTATTGACCATCGTATACACTGTCAAATCTTTTAGTAAATGTAAAACACTTTCCTGACTCATAGTCTTCAAATGGCTATGGCATGTTTACTCTACTTTTTTCATTTTTATGTCTGTTTTAATTTCTCCAGTCTTGCTTCCATGTCTTGCTTATATTTGCCTATTATGTTTTCTTCCTTCTGCCCCTCTAACCAAGGGTTAATGTTCTCTATCTCTTGTAAAGCTTTCTCACAATCTTTCCACGCACATTTTATTATTATATTCAAAATGGTCTCAGAACACACTGTTAGATTACTTATTCATTTCTCAGTCATAAGGTGATCTGAATTATCATAAGTTGGTATAATAAAAATTCTTATACCACATGGAATCATATTAGTATCCAAATAACTTTGGAGGGAAGTAGTTTCCCGCCACTTGTGAAGTTCAATCTTAGATTGTTTTTCTAACTTGGCTAGTTGTGTCAGTAAGCTAGGACTAGCATCATTGGTTACTGTTGTGCTGCCAATTTTCTTCTTTTCTACTGCTAGGAATAGTGCCTTGATGGCCAGCACCCTCTGCACATCTCTAACAGATGCCATCCTAGGATTGGTGTCAAGCGTCAACTATGATATTCAAACAGTAGATTTTTGCATTTGCTGTGAGCCCTGCGGTGAAGTCACGGGTTTCCCCGCCTCTCCTCCCATAATCATTGAACTGATACTATAAACAGTTAATGGAGGAATTACTATTTGGAGGACTAATGTCAATCTTACTTTGTGTTCCCCAATCTTGGGAATACCAATCTTAAAATATCCAGTTGCCCCATGGTTGCATCCGTTTCATGCCTTTCCAGGCCTCAGAAATGTGGGTAATCCACTCTCTACAGTAACCATGGCCTGAAAATGCTCACTGCCATTTGTCACTTTTATAGTTTCAACAAGAGCAAGGTCCAGCAGTTGGGAGCATCTTGATCACAAAACAGACAGTTTCTGGCAGTACAACCCCCGAGTAACAACTGACTCCAAATACCTGTTGCATTTCCCCCGCCAGTTACTGTCACTTCAGACGGGAGACAGGGTAACTGTCACCACCCAGGCATTGCAACTTTAGTCTTTAAAACAATGTCCAAGCAGTCAGTTAATTTCTACATCATACCGATGTCGGGGAGTATATTTGGAAAATGTTGCTCAGTGGCTTTTAAGGATGGTGATCTACAGCCCTTCCCTTTCAGTCTGGGCTCATTACTACTGGCAAATAGTAAGTGTGCCAAATACTCATAAGCAGGCATACATAGCAAACAAGTTCTTAAAATTACATCACTCATTGACTTAAAGTTCAATGCTCTCAACATTCAATGTATGCCCCATATCTCCTAAAGTTCAGATGCATAATCTTCCTCACAACTGGAACAACACTTCCTTTCATTTTATTTTACTTTATTTTACTGTAGTCATACATTTATATTCTGCTCTTCCTCCAAGATGGCTGAACTTTTCCCCCGAGCCTGCCAGTAAACTTAGTCCTTTATCTATTGCTATGATTATGTTTTAACGTAAATGGTGGCTGGTGTAAACACATGTGAGCGTGAGCAAAGCTTGTTAGCTGAAACGCATTGCATGGATTGGTGTTACACTAAATAAAGATGATGAATTGTAGGGGAATGGTGAGTGTGTGTTTTTTGGGTATTGTTTCTTGGTGAAAATATATATGTATGTATAACTACCCAGAGTTCTCTCTTACCCTTAGAGTTTTGTGTATATATATGTATATATATATATATATATATATATATAAAAACCATGTATGGAGGTAGTTGTCTGTGGCGTCTCTGGGTGTGAGAATAGGTGTGAGAGGGTGTATCTGGAGGTGAGAGTTGCTGTCAGATTGTCTGAGTGTGAGAGTGTGTACATCTGTGTTTTAGTGGGTGCATTAGTGTGTGCAAGAGTCTGTGAGTGGATGTAAAAGGGTGTCAGTGGGTCTATGAGTAAGTGTGTGACAGACTGAGTAGGTATGTGAGTGGGTGCGTAACTTTCTGAATGTGTATGTGTGGTTGCGTGAGGGTCTGACTGGGGCTGTGAGTGAGTGTATGAGGGTCTGAGTGGGTCTGTGAGTGGGTGCATGAGTGTCTGAATGGGTCTGGGAGTGGGTGCGTAAGTATCCGAGTGGTTGTGTGAGTAGGAGCATTTGACTGTGAGAAAGAAAGTGAGGGAGAGAGATAGAGTTTTTATAGGGTTTGATGTCTGATATACTTACAATGACATATTTGTGTATAATTTAAAGTAAAAAATGTATTTATTACTTTCAAACAGGATAGTATTTAAAAGAAAGAGCCCAGCTGGACTCTCAAGGCTCCTCCGCGGTCCCTATACATTTATTTATTTATTTTAAATAAACTGCCCTTTACAGACTATCTGGGACCACAAGGGAACCCTAAAGGGCGCCCCCATAGTCCCTCCTTGTATATATATTTTTAAACAAATGCCCTTTGTGTGCTACCAGGCACTTCAGAGGAAGTCTGAATGCTTCCCCTACAGTGTCATTGCTTCAGAAAGCATGGAGCTGGTTTGACAGCAGCTCCATGCTTGCTGAAGCATTTCATCTCTGTCCCCTGCACAGAGATGAAAGCTCTGCTGTTTAACAGCAGGACCTGCTTTAAAGGTCCCACTGTCAAACAGCAGAATGTTTGCTGTGGCAAGGCTGCAGCTGCAGTGCTGTAGCCAAGCCACAGCAAACAGCTATGACCCATAGCAGAAGCCAGCCCTGGGGTGTGGCGGTCCACAGGGCCATTAGATGCTCCATGAGGAGGGCCACACGCCCCCTCCAATGAGAATAGCCGCAGGGGGTGGTTGTCCCCAGGGATTGGGGGTCCCATAGGGACCCCCTTTCTTTTTTAAAGATTTGCCCAGGGGGGTCTTGGTCCCCGGGCAGTGAGGGGGTTGTGCTACCCCTCTGCTCCAAATACAGTATTGCCCCAGAGGGTGGTGGCACATGGCTCCCAGCTAATTAATTGGATTTTTACCTGGGGTTAGTGACCCTAGGGGCAGTGGTGGGTCACACTTCTCCCCCTCTAAAGAAAGTGTAGCCCTAAGGGTGATGTCCCCAGGGCACTGGGGGAGGGCTGTTGCCCCCCTGCTCCTATTTACAGATTTAGCCCAGTGAGGTGGCTGTCCCTGAGGCTTATTAGCCTTGGCGGGGTCCCTCACGGACCCCAGCACCAGGGCTAAGGGGGCAGGGCAACTCTAACCTGGCCCCTATTTCTTTTTTTTTTGTCTTGTTTGTTTTGAATACTGATTTATAATTTATCTCTAAATATTGCACTACTACTGCTTGATATGTTACTCCCTACATCACAAAAACTGAAAGATCGGACCCAAATAAATAATAAGATAAAAACTGGGAGTGGGCATAACTTCCATAAATCAGTGTAGCATCATCACATGGAATTACCTACAAATTCAGCATGATTACACTTGAATTACACAACCCTTAATTCTGCATTTAGCACTATTTCCTAGAGGAAAAATGTCCTGTTATCTCCAAAACTGGCACCAAGATGCATTTTGCATGGAGAAACAGTGCTGAATGCAGCAAAACACAAAGGGGGTCATTCTGACCCCGGCGGTCTTAGACCGCCGGGGCCAGGGTCGGCGGGAGCACCGCCGACAGGCCGGCGGTGCCCCGCAGGGCATTCTGACCGCGGCGGTAAAGCAACAGCACCCGTCGCACCTTCCCACTCCGCCGGCTCGATTACAAGCCGGCATCCTCGTGGGAAGGGAGTTTTTCCCTGGGCTGGCGGGCGGTCGCCAAAAGACCGCCCGCCAGCCCAGGAAAAACTTAGAATACCCTCCGCGGTCTTTCGACCGCGGAGCGGTATTTCGGAGGGGGAAGTCTGGCGGGCGGCCTCCGCCGCCCGCCAGACTTAGAATGACCCCCAAAGTCTGAGCATGAACAGTCACTCACACTCACTTAGGCCCTTATTACAACCCTGGCGGTCGGTGTTAAAGCGGCGGTAATACTGCCAAGATGCAGGCGGTTAAAAAAATGGAATCAAGACCATGGCGGAAACTGCCAACATAGACAACCACTTTAACACTCCAACCACCACAGCAGTAGAAACAAACACAGCGGTGGTAACCACCAACAGACAGGTGGAAGACAAGGTTCTGCCCACTGTATTACAAGAGGCCTATCTGCCACCTTTTCCGGGGCGGTACCAACAACATCAAAAGCACGTCAGAAACAGTGTTCTGAAGGGAAATGACTCACCTCTCGACACTCAAGGAAGAACCAGGACACCATGGAGCTCGAGTTACAGGTCCTGCCCATGTTGCTTTACCTCCTCTTGTATCAGGAGCAGCAAAGATGCCGGCGACGACCACGGTGAGTACTGCACCTAGCACACAGGGGAGGGGGGGAGGGAAAAGAGAGTGACACACACACAACACCCCCACCCCCACCCTTGCCCACAACACCATACACACAAATACATGCATCAACATTACATATACACCCCGTCAACCCCTGGAAGAACGCAAGGACAAAAGGAAATGATTGTAACGAGTGTAATCATTGAAAAATTAGATAGGGCAAATTGAAATATCAGTATATACAAATATGTACACCAACTACACAAGTCCGGATATGAATGAAATCATTGTCCGTGGATCAGTGTCCCAAAATGCATGGGCGAAGCCCACACAAGATACCTGACTCAAAACAGAGAGAACACTGCAGGGGCATCAGATGGAATATAAACAGGCACCTCAGGGGGAGGGGGGGCAACTCAGCCGGATGAACGGACGACACCACTGCTCGAGGGGGCTCCATGCCCACTGCATTATCCTGGGGAGTACAAAGCCACAGTCTCACAAGTCTCTCCAGTGGGTGGTTTGCCCACTGCATTATCCTGGGGAGTGCAAAGCCACAGTCTCACACGTCTCTCCAGTGGGTGGTTTCCCACTGCATTATCCTGGGGAGTACAAAGTCACAGCCTCTCAAGTCTCTCATGTGGGTGGTTTGCCTACTGCTTTGTCCTGGGGAGTGCAAAGCCACAGTCTCTCAAGTGGATGTGATTCTCCACTGGTTCTGGAGGGGGCATTGTGCCCAGAGTGCTTCATCCTGCCAAGGACTGAGGTAGTGGATGTGATTCTCCACTGGTTCTGGAGGGGGCATTGTGCCCAGAGTGCTTCATCCTGCCAAGGACTGAGGGAGTGGATGTGATTCTCCACTGGTTCTGGAGGGGGCATTGTGCCCAGAGTGCTAAACATGCAGTGTGGCAGGTCCAATTCCCTCACCTGGGTGTGTGTGCCACGACATTGCCTGGGAACCAGTAGCATGATACTCCATGAGGCAGAGACACACTCCCCCTGCTGCGACTTCGCCTGCCACATGCAGGTACAAAGAGTGCCTGGTGTCGTGCCTCATGTACGCTATGCAGGGTCCAGGACGTCTCCTGCAGCCTCGGATGTCTGGCCAGTGGGGATGATAGCCATGTCAGCTGTTGTGGCACTGTCTGAGCACTTCGCGGGGCTGGTGGCGGTGGTTGCGGCAGTGTCTGTGGCGGAGGTGTTGGTGGTGGTGCATGTGTCTGCACCTGTGGAGGGACACAGCAGGACGTCTCCTGTAGCCTTGGATGGCTGCCCACTGGGTATGATGCTGGGGACTGTTGGTGAGGCAGCAGACATGCAGGTGGTGGTGCAGGTGGCCATGCAGGTGGCGGTGTAGGTGGCGGTGTAGGTGGCAGTTCAGGTGGCGGTGTCCACCGCCGTACAGGCTGATGTTCTGGTTGACAGAAGGGGTGACTCTAGTCCCTCAGCCGGAGCCTCCGTGCCCTGTCCGGACCTGCTCTTCGCCTTGTGTCCCTTCCCCACCTTTGATGTCGCTGCTAGTCCCTTGCCACTGTCCCCTTTTGGCTTGGAGGAGCCCTTGCTTGGTGGTTGGTGCGGCTTCTCCCTCCGGCATGTGGGCACCTTCTTCACCTTGGCAGGTGGCAGAATGGCCTGCTCCTTGGCCTCGCTAGGTGGCACACTGGCAGCCCGATGGGTGCCGGACGCAATGTGACCGGACTTGCTGAGACCACTGTGCTGGATGATTTGCGGGCTGAGGTCTTGTGCTGGGACCTGGACAGCCTGGCCCTAGGGGAAGGACGGGGGGAGGTGTAGGGAAGAGGTCAATGTTAGCCAGGAAGAGTTTCTTAGACACACTTGGACGGGAAGATGGAGGGGGTTTGGGAGTGGAGGAAGAGGTAGTGGTTGTAGGAGGTGTACGTCTGCTGAATTTCGGTGAAGGTGCATGGGCCAGAGGCTGTTGTGTGGTGGATGGCTGTTGGTTGGGTGTGTGCCTGCGTTTGTGTACTTTGGGAGGAGGGCTCACAGACACACTGGGAGAGGACGCATGGGATGTGTGTATTGTAGTGGGGGTGGTGATTGCACGTGAGCGGTGTGTGGTGATGGGCGTGCTGGTGATGGCAGTAGTGGATGAAGATGTAGTGCATGCAGGTGTGAGTGGGGATGAGACAGGGAGGGAGGAGGAGGAAATGGAGGAGGGGGACACAGTGGAGGCAGGGGATGTTGGTGTGTCTGCATGGGGATGGTGCTTGTGTGAGTGCCTGTGGGATGTATGGTGCTTATGTTTGCCATGTCCACTCTTGTGTGTTGATGAGTGTGCATGCTGGTCTGATGGTGTGGTTGGGATAGGCTGAGGTACAGGGGATTGGGTCTGGGTAGAGGAAGTTGGAGGGGGGAGGCTGGACGCAGGGACAATGGCTGCCCTAGGTGCTGAGGCCAGAGCCTGAAATGCTCTCTGTTGGGCCGCCACGCCAGAATAAATGCCTTCCAGGTATGCATTTGTTTGCTGCAAATGCCTCTCAACACCCTGGATGGCATTCAAAATGGTTGACTGCCCAACAGTGACGGATCTCAGGAGGTCAATAGCCTCCTCACGGAGGGCAGCAGGGCTGACTGGGGCAGGGCCTGAGGTGCCTGGGGCGAAGGAGATGCCCACTCTCCTGGATGAGCAGGTGCGGGAAACTCGATTAGGGGCTGCTGGGAGGGCGGTGCTGGTAGGGGGGGCAGCTGTACCTGTTGATGTGGTGGGCACAGAGGTGCCCGCCACCGCAAGGGAGCTCCCATCAGAGGAGGAGTCACTGTCGCTGGTGTCTCCTCCTGTTCCCGTCGTGGAGCTCCCCTCGCCCTCCATCCCACTGGTGCCTTCGGACTCCGTTACTTCACCCTCCAGTGCCACTGCTCCTCCGCCAGATGATGCTACTGCACACAAGGACAGAGTGTAGGAGGTTGGCCTGGCTTATAATGAGTACCTGATGGCACTTACACTTTGTGCCAGTTCCAATTATCCCTTATTAGTAGACGAGTAGTGTTCTAGCAGCTTAGGCTGATAGAGGTAGCTATAGCAGTGCAGCTTAGGCTGAACTAGGAGACATGCAAAGCTCCTACTATACCACTTATATTATAGAGCACTATATCATAAGAAACACAATACTCAGAGTTGCTAAAAAATAAAGGTACTTTATTTTAGTGACAATATGCCAAAAGTATCTCAGAGGATATTCTCCCTTAGGAGGTAAGTAAAATACACAAAATATACACACAAACCAAAATCAGGTAAGTAAAACACTTAGAAAAGTAGTGCAAACACTGTAGAACACAATAGAATGCAATGGGAGACAATGGGCCAAGGGGCAACACAAACTATATACTCCAAAAGTGGAATGCGAACCACAAATGGACCCCAGGCCTAGTGTAGTGTGTAGAGGGTCGCTGGGAGTGTGAGAAAACAATAAGGGTGTCCAACATACCCCACCCCAAGACCCTGAAAAGTAGGAGTAAAGTTACCCTACTACCCCAGAAAGACAGTAAAGTCGAGATAGGGGATTCTGCAAAGGCAACAACTGACTGCAAAGCACTGAAGATGGATTCCTGGACCTGAGGACCTGCAAAGGAAGGGGACCAAGTCCAAGAGTCACGCAAGTGTTTAGGTAGGACAGGAGCCCACTTTTCCCCGGATGAAGGTGCAAAAGGGCTGCCTCCGGGTGGAAGAAGCCGAAGATTCTGCAACAGAAGGTGCCAGTAACTTCTCCTTTGGTCAGAAGATGTCCCACGGTGTGCTGGAGGATGCAGAGTTATTTCTATGCAGAAAGACTGCAAGAGTTGTGGTAGAAGATTATGGGTACTGCCAGGGCCCAGGAAAGACCAGGAGGTCGCCCCTTGGAGGAGGAAAAAGAGGGGACACTCAGCAACAGAGAGAGCCCATGCAGAGGCAGGCAGCACCCGCAGAAGCACTTGAACAGGTGTTCAAGAAATCGGAGCACGGCGGTCATCTCAACACAACAAAAGAGGGTCCCACAAAGCCTGAAGTCAACTCAGCGAGTTGGGCAATGCAGGACGGAGTGCTGGGGACCCGGGCTGTGCTGTGCACGAAGGAAGTCTTGCAAAAGTGCACAGAAGCCCTAGCAGCTGCAGATCACGCAGTACACAGGATTACTGTCTGGCGTAGGGAGGCAAGGACTTACCTCCACCAAATTTGGACAGAAGGACCACTGGACTGTCAGGATCACTTGGATCCAGCTCCTGTGTTCCAGGGACCACGCTCGTCAAGATGAAAGGGGACCCAGAGGACCAGTGATGCAGAAGTTTGGTGCCTGCATTGGCAGGGGAAGATTCCGTCGACCCACAGGAGATTTCTTCCTGGCTTCCAGTGCAGGGTTAAGGCAGACAGCCCTCAGAGCATGCACCACGAGAAAGCCGACAGGATTAGGTGCTACAATGTTGCTGGTAGTCTTCTTGCTACTTTGTTGCGGTTTTGAAGGCGTCCTGGAGCGGTCGATCCTTAGCAGAAGTCGAAGAGGGAAGTGCAGGTGAACTCTGGTGAGCTCTTGCATTCGTTATCTGAAGAGAAACCCACAGGAGAGACCCTAAATAGCCCTCAGAGGAGGATTGGCTACCTAACCAGCTAAGAGCCTATCAGGAGGGGTTTCTGGCGTCACCTGCTGGAACTGGCCACTCAGAGGTCTCCATTGTGCCCTCACACCTCTGCATCCAAGATGGCAGAGGTCTGGGACACACTGGAGGAGCTCTGGGCACCACCTCTTTCCTTTGTCCAGTTTCATGCCGGAGCAGGGGCTGGGGGATCCCTGAACGGGTGTAGACTGGTTCATGCAAGGAGGGCACCATCTGTGCCCTTCAAAGCATTTCCGGAGGCCAGAAGAGGCTACTCCTCTCAGGCCCTTAACACCTATTTCCAGAGGGAGAGGGTGTAACACCCTCTCTCAGAGGAAATCCTTTGTTCTGCCTTCCGGAGACTGGGCTGCCCAGGCCCCAGGGGGGCAGAAACCTGGCTGAGGGTTGGCAGCAGCAGTAGCTGCAGAGAAAACCCCAGAGAGCTAGTTTGGCAGTCCATGCTGGAGCCCAGGGAGGCATGGGATTGGCACCCCAATACCAGATTTGGCTTGGGGGGAAATTCCATGATCTTAGACATGTTACATGGCCATGTTCGGAGTTACCATTGTGAAACTACACATAGGTATTGACCTATATGTAGTTCACATGTGTAATGGTGTCCCCGCACTCACAAAGTCCGGGGAAATTGCCCTAAACAATGTGGGGGCACTTTGGCTAGTGCCAGGGTGCCCTCACACTTAGTAACTTTGCACCTAACCTTCACTAATTAAAGGTTAGACAGATAGGTGAGTTATAAGTTACTTAAGTGCAGTGTAAAATGGCTATGAAATAACATGGACGTTATTTCACTCAGGCTGCAGTGGCAGTCCTGTGTAAGAATTGTCTGAGCTCCCTATGGGTGGCAAAAGAAATGCTGCAGCCCATAGGGATCTCCTGGAACCCAAATACCCTGGATACCTAGGTACCATATACTAGGGAATTATAAGGGTGTTCCAGTGTGCCAATCAGAATTGGTAAAATTAGTCACTAGCCTGCAGTGACAATTTTAAAAGAAGAGAGAGCATAAACACTGAGGTTCTGGTTAGCAGAGCCTCAGTGATACAGTTAGGCACCACATAGGGAACACATACAGGGCACAACTTATGAGCACTAGGGTCCTGGCTAGCAGGATCCCAGTGACACATATCAAACATACCGACAACATAGGGTCTTCACTATGAGCACTGGGCCCTGGCTAGCAGGATCCCAGTGAGACTGTAAAAACACCCTGACATATACGCACAAACAGGCCAAAAGTGGGGGTAACAAGGCTAGAAAGAGGCTACCTTCCTACACCATGTAACATTTGTCAAACCCCCCCCCCCCCACCCCCCCGCGGAGAAATGAACAATTGTTCAGGAATAGAAAAAGCTATCACTCTCAGAATGTGCAGATGGTGTGTTTGGCGGACCAGTACATCTCCCATGTGAATGCCAAGTATCGTGGCTCTGTGCATGACGCCTTTATCTTGAGGAATAGCAGTATCTCATATATGAGAGGCACCGGGTGTGGCTAATAGGTGAGCCCAAGGTCCCCACCCAGTATATGTTGGTGTGTGGGTATGGGGTTGTCCCCCTAAGGGTGAGTATGTGGCTAACAGGTATCCCTCGATATTTGCAGGTGACTCTGGTTACCCCAACCTCTCATGGCTACTGACCCCAGTGAGGAATGCCAGGACAAGGGCAGAGGAATGTTACAATGAGGTACATGGGAAAACAAGGAGGATAATTGAGAAAACCTTCTGGCATCTCTATTTTCAGATCTCTGGCTCCTGGTGTGTTTACTGCTGCCCATTACAGGTCATACCAATGTATATATAACTGTACATATGAATTGCAATGTTTGCAGATTGTTGAACTAATATATATCTCAATCAATTGACAGACTCAAGACTTGTATTTGTTCCAAGGGTGTTTATTTAAGTGCTAAGAGGTTGAGGGTGATGTGCAATTGGCTGGGGTGATGGTGGAGGACTGTCCAGTTAGAGTCCAGTCTCTTTGTATCCCATGTGCATTGTTCAATGGGGCATAGGAAGGGAGCAATGGCAGTTCAAGGTGGACAGGGTAACAGAGTGGGACACAAGGGTGACAATCAGGAGAGTCCTATTTACTGGCGGGGTCTTGGCTATGTTCTCTGGCTTCTGCCTGGATCGGAGGGACCATTTGCGGGGTGGTTCTCCTTCTGCAAGGGGAGGGGTCCTGGTGGACTGTTGTTCCAGTGGTGGGGCCTCCTGTCCACTAGCACCGGCGGAGGTGGAGGGCTGTTCTTCGGTGGGGTTAGTGTCAGGGGCCCGTTGGTGTACCACTGCCTTCCTCATGGTGTTGGCCATGTCAGCCAGCACCCCTGCAATGGTGACCAGGATGGTGTGGCTGTGTTTGAGGTCCTCCCTGATCCCTAGGTACTGTTCCTCCTGCAACTTGGCCAGTATCTGGCCCAAGCTCTCCTGGGAATGGTGGTATGCTCCCAGGATCCCTGCAAGTACCTCGTGGAAAGTGGGTTCCCTGGGCCTGTCCTCCTCCTGTCGCACAGGACCGCCATGGTCATAATTCCATTTTTTCCGCCAGCCTGTTGGCGGTTTTACCACCACTTCTCCTCCGTCCGCCAGGGTCATAATGAGGGCCTATGTGCCTGTCCTCCATAGTCGCCAGGTCCACTAGGGGTCTGTACACGAGGTGATGTCACCATCTCCTATTCATCCTCAATGTTTGAAGTCTATGGTTGAAAACGGTGAGCTGAGGGTCATATTCACACCCATTTTGCAATAAAAATGCATTTCTTCCTTTACAGAAACAGTATGTGAATTCGAAAATCAGTTGATGTGCCAATGTCTGCTGTGACGCAGTTAGGTTCCATGGCCTGTGCCCCCCTGAAATGGCGGCTGCCTGACCTCTGAGGAGAGACAAGTGGAAATGAGGTAATTCCGCTGGCGTTGTGTGCCGTTGCAGGTAGCAGTCGATGACCGCCGCGCAACTTTGCATTGGTTATCATTGAGCCCTATGGGTTCCAGGATCCAATGGCGATGTACGCCGGCGGTGACGGTACGCACCGCCGCGGACATGACCGACATTTTTTAACAGTTCATTCACTTGCTACCTGACCTTCAACAGGAGAGGACCTATACTGCAAGTGCTGCTGTGACCTGTGTCTGGAAGCGACAATGGATCGAGTGTCTGGGGAAAAGGGCCCCGTCTTTACTTCGGAGGAGTTGGAAAGACAGGTGGATAGGGTCCTACCCAAGTATACTTCACTCTATGGACCTCCAGACATACAGGTGAGTACACTGTGAGCATGATGCGTGGGCCATGAATGTATGGAGTGCTGTGTGTGTATGCCTCGTGTAGGGGGAAGCTGAGGGGTCCTGGGTAGAGTGCTGCATGTCTGGTGGTTAATGTCTGTGGGTAAGGGGATGGGAGGGATATTGTGGGACTTGAGTGTAACAGTCCGGACGGTATTACTAATCCCTGTTTTCTATGCATATTTCCCTGCAGGTCAGAGCCCATCAGAAAAAGGGTATTTGGAGTGCCATCGGCAAGGAGGTGCGGACCCTGGGGGTCTTTGACAGACGGAGCACCCACTGCCGCAAACAGTAGGAAGACCTCTGCTGCTGGGCAAGGAAGACGGCAGAGGCCCAGCTGGGGCTGGCCTTCCAACGAGGAAGGGGTGCCCATCGCACCCTGACCCCCTGATGACCTGCATCCTGGCGGTGGTCTATCCGGAGTTGGATGGGCACTTGATGGCATCACAGCAGCCACAAGGGGGTGAATACAGATTCAGAATCATGACTTTGTGCGCATTAACGTTTTACCTGGGTGGGGGATGTGGGCTGTGGGTGTCCCTAGGTCAGTGCGAACTAACAGGGTAGGTCCCTTGTTGGGCAGGCTCTGAAGCACTCCAGAGTGGGTCCTGTGGGTTTCAGGTGTGCAGCTCATGGCATTAGACATTGTACTCCATAGGCTGGTGACTAGCTGTGTAACTGGTAGTTCATGGCCTACCGCATAGGGCAGCTCCCTATGTGTTGTGTACGCCAACGGTAGTAGTGTTGCTGGCATTGACCAAGTATATCCTCTGTCTCTCCCCCCTTTTTGTTTTGTCACCCTGTCCTTGTGTGCATTAGCATCATCTGGCAGAGGAGCAGAGGCACCGGCGACAAAGGCAGCTGCATCAAACATGGGCCTAGAGGCCGAACCCCCCCACCAGTGGCAAGGAAAGCACCACGACGGAGACAGGAGGGGACACTACAGACAGCCACTCCTCCTCCAATGGAAGATCCCTGGCGGACACCTCTGTGCCCACCCCAACAACAGGAACAGCCGCCGTCCCCCTATCAGTACCGCCTTTCCAGCAGCCCCTCAGCGTGTTTCCCGTGCCCGCTCACCCAGGAGGGTGGGCATCTCCTTTGCCCCTGGCATCTCAGGCCTTGCCCCAGTCAGCCCTGCTGCCCTGAGTGAGGAGGCTATTGACCTCATGAGATCCCTCACTGTTAGGCAGTCAACCATTCTGAATGCCATTCAGGGCGTTGAGAGGCATTTGCAACAAACAAATGCATACCTGGAGGGCATTCACTCTGGCGTGGCGGCCCAACAGAGAGCATTTCAGGCTCTGGCCTCCCTACTGATGGCAGCCATTATCCCTGTCTCCAGCCTCCCCCCTCCAAATTCCTCTACCCAGTCCCAATCCCCTCAACCCCAACCTATCCCAAGCACACCTTCAGACCAGCATACACCCAAATCAACACACAGAAGTGACTTATGCAAACACAAGCACCACACATTCTCCCACAGGAACTCACACAAGCAACATCCAGATGCATACACTCCAACATCCACTGCCTCCACTGTGTCCCCCTCCTCGTCATCCTCCTCGCTCCCAGCAGCGTCTCCACTCACACCTGCATGCACTACATCCTCATCCACTACCTCCATCACCAGTACGCCTATCACAAGACGTCCCTCACTGGCAGTCACCACCCCCACATCCATGCACACATCCCCTGTGTCCTCTCCCACTGTGTCTGTGACCCCTCCTCCCAAAGTACACAAACACACACCCACCCAACAGCCATCCACCTCACAACAGCATCCAGCTCATTTACCTGCACCCAAACACAGCAGACTGACACCTCCTACAACCACTCCCTCTTCCTCCACACTCAAACTTTCACCCTATTCCTGCCCCAGTGTCCCTAATAAGCTTTTCCTCGCCAGCATTGACCTATTCCCTACCCCTCCCCCCCATCCTTCACTTCGGGCCAGGGTGGCCAGAACCCAGCCCAGCACCTCAGCCACCCAGTCCACGGCCACTATAGTTTCTGCAGCTACTGCAGGTGTGAGAGGCTCCAAGGAGACACCTGTCAGCACAGCCAGTGTGCCACCAACATCTGCCAAGGACAAGAAGGTTCCACCACCAGGAAAGGGCAAAAAGGGGAGAGCATCCAGCAAGCAGAAGGAGGCACAACCAGCCAGCAAGGCAAAGGCAAAAACTCCAGCTGGCAGAAGCAAGGAGGCACCAACTTCTGCCAACGGCAGGAAGGGGCATAGAACACCAGCCAGGGTACTTCAGCCATCCAAGGCTGCAGGGGAAGGGCTGGAGCCTCCCCCCTCCACTAGCAGCACCTCCACCTGTACCACCACCTGCACCGCAGCCAACACCGCCACCTGCACCATGGCCACCACCGCGGCCAGCACTGCCACCTGTACTGCGGACAGCAGCAGCGCCACCAGCAGCAGCAGCCCCAGTGGACAGCCGTCCAAGGCTGCAGGGTGCAGGGGAAGGGCTGGAGCCTCCCCCACCACTGGCAGCACCACCAGCTGCACCACTGCCACCTGCACCGTGGCCAGCACCGCCACCTGCACCACGGCCACCACTGCCAGCTGCCCGCGGCCAGCACCGCCATCTGCACCGCAGACAGCAGCACCGCTACCAGCAGCAGCAGCCCCAGTGGGCAGCCATTAGAGGCTGCAGGGGAAGGGCTGGAGCCTCCCCCCACCACTGGCAGCACCGTCACCTGCAACCGGCACTGCAACCACTGTATAGCCGTCCCCGTCGGCGGATGGACAGTAGTCATGCATCCATGGTGTTTCATGCATCCTGCCCACAGAAAATCGTGTGGATCTGACACCCAGGTGAGTGGCTGTGAGCTTGCACACCCCATGTGCTGCATCACTGGGCACCAAGCCCCCTCCAGAACCAGTGGAAGAAGGTATCCACTCACCCTATCCTTGGCAGGATGAAGCACACTGGGCACCAAACCCCCTCCACAACCAGTGGAAGAAGGCATCCATTCACTGTATCCTGGGCAGAATGAAGCACACTGGGCATCAAGCCCCCTGCAGAACCAGTGGAAGAAGGCATCCACTCACCCTATCCTTGGCTGGATGAAGCACACTGGGCACCAAGCCCCCTCCAGAACCAGTGGAAAACCGGCACCCACTAGAGAGACTGTGGCCTCGCACTCCCCAGGACCAAGCACTGGGCAAACCACCCACTTGAGAGACTGTGGCTTTGCACTCCCCAGGACCAAGCATTGGGCAAACCACCCACATGAGAGTCTGTGGCTTTGCACCCCCCAGGACATCGCTGTGGGCATGGAGCCCCCTCCAGGAGCAGTGGCATTGTACCATCTTCCATCTGAGGTGCCTCCCCTTCCCCGTCCCCCTGAGGTGCCTGTGTGTTTATGACCTGATGCCCCTGAAGTGTTCTTTTCGTATTGAGGCAGGAGTTAAGTGTGGGCTTGGCCTATGTGTTTTGGCCCGGTGGGCATTTTGAGTGGACATTGTCCCACCTATTGTACATATTGTATATTTTGTAAATACTGTTTTTGAATTATGAACGCATTTCTAACTATTTCGAATATAACACTCATTTGACTCAATTCCTTTCGTCCTTGCGTTATTCCTGAGGGTTACGGGGTGTATATGTAATGTTGTTTCATGTGTTTGTGTGTATGGTGTTGGGGGTGGGGGTGTTGCATGTTGCGTGTGTGTGTCACTCTCTTTTTCCTCCCCCCCTCCCCTATGTGCTGGGTGCAGTACTCACCATGGTTGTTGCCGCCGCAGTTGGTACTCCTGGTATATGAGCAGAAACACCAGCATGGGAACACCTGCAGCTTGGACTCCATGGCTTCCTGGTTCTTCCTCGAGTGTCGAGAGGTGAGTGGTTTCCCTTAAAAGTACTGTTTCCGCTGTGCTTTTTATGGTATTGATACTGCCCCAGAAAAGCTGGCGGATGGGCGGGTTGTAATGGGGTGGACCGCACATTGTCTGCTGAGGCAGGTGATGAGATGGCGGCATCCTCAGTTGTACAGACCCCTGGTGGACCTGTTAACAATGGAAGACAGACACATCATTATCACTTACAGACTTGATTGTTCAACAGTCCAGGAACTATGTGCCCAGTTGGAGCCAGACCTGATGTCAACTATCCGCCATCCCACAGGAATCTCCCTTCTAGTGCAGGTCCTGTCAGTGCTCCATTTCCTGGCAAGTGGGTCTTTTCAGACAACCGTAGCCATGGCATCAGGGATGTCACAGCCAATGTTCTCTAACGTGTTGTCCAGAGTGTTTTCTGCCCTGCTGAAACACATGCGCAGCTAAATTATTTTCCCTCAGGTGGAGGATCTGCCCACAGTGAAAGGTGACTCTAATGCCCTGGGACATATCCCCAACATAATTGGTACCATTGATGGGACACATGTGGCATTTGTCCCCCCTGCAGGAACAAACAGGTGTACAGTAACCGGAAAAGCTACCATTCAATGAATGTGCAGGTGGTGTGTTTGGCAGACCAGTACATCTCCCATGTAAATGCCAAGTATCCAGGCTCTGTGCATGACGCTTACATTTTGAGGAATAGCAGCATCCCTTATGTGATGGGGAAACTCCAGAGGCACCGTGTGTGGCTAATAGGGGAGCCCAAGGTCCCCACACAGTTTCATTTGCTGTCTGGGTATGGGAGATTCCCTAATGTTTGGAGGATGTCTAACAGTTGTCCCTCGATATTTGCAGGTGACTCTGGTTACCCCAACCTGTCATGGCTACTGACCCCAGTGAGGAATCCCAGGACAAGGGCAGAGGAACGCTACAATGAGGCACATGGGTGAACTAGGAGGATAATATAGTGCACTTTCGGCCTCCTGAAGGCCAGATTCCAGTGCCTCCATCTGACAGGTGGGTCCCTATACTACTCACCGAAGAAGGTGTGCCAGATCATCGTGGCCTGCTGTATGTTGCACAACCTGGCTTTGCAATGCCAGGTGCCTTTTCTGCAGGAGGACGGGCCTGATGCTGGTCTTGTGGCAGCTGTGGAGCCTTTGGACAGGGAAGAAGAGGAGGCAGAAGAGGAAGATGTAGACAACCGTAACAACATCATCATGCAATACTTCCAGTGAGACACAGGTAAGAGGATGGCACTGCTTCCCACATCTCATACTATTGTAGGACCTAGCATAAATCTGCCTTTTTACCTCTGTGTATGGACCCTGACTTGTGACTTTGGCTTTCCATTTCACAGACCTGGGTCCCACTTTGTGCCCTCTGCTATGCTTACTGCTGGCCAACAACTGTGTAACATTGGTATGTGAACAAGTACATTAACATTGCTATACTTCAGAGAGGTTGCAATTACACATTTGTGAAAGCACAGACTGACTCCAGATTATTTTGTGATTCAAGGGTGTTTATTTCTGTGCTAATAAGTGGAGGGGGGGGTGTAAAATGGGCTGGGGTGATGGTTGAGGAATGTCCATGGTAAAGTCCAGTCTCTTGGTCTCACAGGTGCATTGACCAATGGGGCATATGAAGGGGAGCAATGGCAGTTTAAGGTGTACAGGGTGACAAAGTGGGACAGAAGGGTGACATTCAGGAGGGTCTTATTTCCTGGCAGGGGTCTTGGCAATGTTCTCTGTCTTGCTCCTGGATCTCAGGGACCGTTTGCGGGGTGGTTCTCCTTCTGCAGGGGGTGGGGTGCTGGTGGCCTGTTGTTCCTGTGGTGGTGCCTCCTGTCCACCAGCGCCGGCAGAGGTGGAGGGCTGTTCATTGTCCAGGCTAGTGTCAGGGGCCCGTTTGTGTGCCAATGTGTCCCTCATGGTGTTGACAAGATCTGCCCGCACCCCTGCAATGGTGACCAGGGTGGTGTTAATGGACTTCAAGTCCTCCCTGACCCCAAGGTAGTGTTCCTCCTGCAGCCGCTGAGTCTCCTGAAACTTAGCCAGTACCGTGCCCATGGTCTCCGGGAATGGTGTTATGCTCCCATGATGTTGGAGTGCCTTGTGGAGTGTCGGTTCCCTGGGCCTGTCCTCCCCCTGTCACACATCAGTCCTCCCAGCTTCCCTGTTATCCTGTGCCTCTGTCCCCTGAACCGTGTACCCACTGCCACTGACCCCAGGTCCCTGATTGTCTTGGGTTGGTGGGTTTGCCTGGGTTCCCTGTAGTGGTGGACACACTGCTGATTGACGTGTCCTGGGGAGAGAGGGATGGGCCCGCTGGGTGGGTGCTGTAGTGGTGTTTCCTGAGGGGGGGGGGTCTGTGGTGGCTTGTGACAGTGGCAAGGGAACCGAATGTCCAGAGGTCCCTGATGGGCCGGGCTGGTCATCTTGATCCAGACTTGCAGAGCTGCTGTCATCACTGTGGGCCTCTTCTGTGGGGGGACTGGATGTTGGTGGCACCTCCTCTCCGGTGACGTTGAGTGGGGGTCCTGTGGGGGTGTAAATGCAGTGTTATTGTATCTGTGTGTGCCATCTTGTGCATGGGTGTCTTTCCCTGTATGGTTGTGATTGCCCTGTCAGCTTTGCCTTGTGTGCGTGGTCATTTTGTGGGCTAGGTGATGCTCTCTAATGGGCATGCTTTAGTGATGGGTGTCCATTCAGGTCTGTGATGGGTGTTCATGCATTGTTGTTGCATGCAGGGCTTGATATTGGGATGGGTGGGTTGTCAAAGTGGGGTATATGTGAGGTGGTGAAGTGATGGGGTGATGGTAGGGGTAGGAGCTTGTGATGGCATGCTGGAAGGGTGGGGGATATAGTAGTAAAGTTTTGACTTACCAGAGTCCAGTCCTCCTGCTTCTCGTGCGAGGCCCTCAGGATGCATGATTGCCAAGGCTTGCTCCTCCCATGTTTGTAGTTGTGGGGGTCCATTGCCAGTCCTCTGTACGGCTACCTGGTGTCTTACAACCATGGAATGCACCTTCCCCTGTAGGTCGTTCCACCTCTTCCTGATGTCGTCCCTTGTTCTGGTGTGCTGTCCTACGGAATTGACCCTGTCCACAACTCTCCACCAGAGCTCCATCTTCCTTGCAAAGGACGTCTGCTGCACCTATGATCCGAATAGCAGTGGCTCTACCCAGAGGATTTCCTCCACCATAACCCTTAGCTCCTCCTCTGAAAACCTGGGGTGTCTTTGGGATGCCATGGATGTGGTGTGAGTGGTATGTGTGAGGATGTGTGGGATGATGTGTTGTGGTGTGTGCTGTGAGGTGCGTGGATGGTGCATGGGTGATGGTGTTCTGTGGCTCAGATTCAGTGGGTGCTCCTGGCTTGTCTCTTTCTCTGTTAGCAATCTTTTTTTCGTTGAAAGGATTGTGGGTATTGTGGGTGTGTGTTTTATGGTGGTGTGGGTATGGTGTGTGTATGTGTGTCAGGTGTGTGTAGTTTGAATTGTCCAATGTGGTGTAGTTTTGTAAGTGTGTGCGTATTTTGAGCGCGGTGGTGTGTACCGCCAATGGTTTACTGTGGTGGAAAGACCGCCACGGTGATTCGCGGGTCCTGATACTGTGGGCATATTCCTGTTGCCGTAATGGTGTGGGTTTTGGTACCACCAGTTTATCACTGACCTTTAGGTGTCTGTACAGTGGCGGATTTCTCTTTGTGGGTCATAATACCCGTAGCGGTATACCACCGCGGTCACGGTATGTTCGCGGTCGTCAGGACGGCAGTAGGCGTCATTTACCGCCAATGTTGTAATGAGGACCTAAGTGCCAGAATTAAGAGGAAGTGGCTGTGCTCATCACTGTGCCAAATTAAGCAGTGTTGTGCACAGTCACTTTCAAAATGCAGGGATGCGCCACATTTACTAGAATATGGTGCACCCCTGTGTTTCTCCCTGCACCGGTGCTAAATATACTGCTGTGCACCATAGTGCAAGAACAGCTGCGTTGAGGGGTAGATTGTTTTTGTGCAGGGAGGAACACGTCCCTGCGCAAAAACAATCTTCATTGACGATTTTTTCTCTTTCTATGTGTGCTGCGTTCTGCAGCACACATAGAAGGAGCAAAAAATGAGGAGAAATGAAAGCATTTCTCCTCATTGCGCCATAATAACGCCACTCTGTGGTGGCGTTAGATTTTGTCGGTGCCTCAGGTTTACAAAAACTCTTAAATCTGGGGCAGCGTCAAAATTTAAGTGGTGTTGTTGTGGCACACCCACAGCAACAACCCTTACACGCCCCTTCCACGCAAAGTGCAGGGTGAAGGGGCTGTATTTACAAGGTGACGTTAAGCCACAAAAGGTGGCTTTACACCACCTTGTAAATACGGTGCAGTGCATAGCGCCACCGGAGCATCATTATAAGTGATGCTCCGGTTCCACTAGGGGCTCTTAAATCCGCCCCTAAGGCGCAGATTTAAGAGTCCCTTGTGCCACTTTAGAGCCTCCTTAGCATCTTTTTTTTTAATGCTAAAATGGCCTTTTTCTCTCGCCATATTTACAAGGTGGTGAAGGTGAAATGCATGCCTTGCACCACTTTGCAACCCCTAGAGCCACATTATGCCTGTGCCAGGCACAATGTATGCAAGGGGGTATTCCCCCGTTAGGAGGCCCGTAAAAATGACACAGTGAAATTTAAAAGATTTCACTGCACCATTTTTTCTGTCATTTTTAACACCTGCTCAGAGCAGGCATTAGAATGACACACCCATTGAAATCAATGGGCCTCCTTGCACTGTGCTACACGAACGTCAAAAAATGTTATGCTAGTGTTGCAAAGTGCCACAATAGCATAAAAAATGTTGATGCTATTGCTGTAACTACCACCATGTTGTGCCGTATCTTAAATGCGGTGCGCACATGGTGGCGTTATGGAGGCGCGGGGTCAAGAAAAGTGGCGTTGACTTGGATGCAGCGCCACTTTTCTTAAATTTCGGCCGTAAAAGAGAAGGCTTGTTAATCTTTCCAATCCAACATTACTTAATTGCTATCAATTAGGTTGTCAAGACACTCACAAATGGAACATTTCTAATTTTGCTTACACCAACTTAAATCATGGTAAACGAAAACAACATCTCTTGGAAATGACAATAGTTACGCTCTCAAAACATCTGACATTTACAAGCAGGTCCCAATACCTAATTCAGAAGTTGAAGATTATCATAACAAAATGCACAAAGAAAAGCCATATTCAAGGCAAAACATATTGGCTGTTACTATCCTATTTATTCATCACCATTAGTATCAAGGTTTCTTTGAAATTGACACATTAACTGAAAGTCACAACAGATCAAACCAATTATAAATATGCTGTGAAAGACTATGATGGCAGCTTTACATTCTAAAGCCAAATCAATTTGTGTCCTTAAGTTGACAAGACACGCACCAAAGAAAAAAAATCTTGTTTTGTTTACATCAGCTTTTTAAACCATGGTAAGAGGAAACATCACCACTGGAAAATTATAAGTTATGAAGGTATCTCTGAGAACCTAAGCACAGTGATGGCATGTCCAATTTCAAACACATACATCAGAATCATGACTAAACAATCAAATGATAAGGAAACAAAAGAAACAACTAAAGCACCATTAAAAAACACATTTACCTCAAACAAAGCTTAAAATGCTTTGTATGAGGTTGAAAATGCAATGCTCTTATTCCTATCAGCTGAAGAGGCTTTTATTACACCACATCTCAATAATTGTCAATACCATATTTTCAGCAAATCCAAGACCTACAACATTACACAAAGCAATGCAGCATACAACTAATACTATGCATTAGTGGATAAGTGAGAACTGCAAAAGGTTTCCTAATCAAAGGTATCATTCCTTTTAAACAATCTATGACTGCAGTGACTGATCCATTAAGACTTGCAGCATACAACACTGGAGGTGCTGCTAGGGGATCATGATACAAGTTGGTTCCATTTTATGGTCAATGAAAATATGTTTTATTGATGAAATTGACATGGTTTCATATTTGAAGTTAGAGCTTAATTATTTGAGGATTCAAGAAGGTCTTCAACCCAACCATAATATTATTTTTGGAGGTAAACAGAACATTGTTTTTGAAGATCTGCAATTAATACTAGTCAAAGGCTAAACTTCCTTTCAGTTTTAACTAACCAAGACACTAGGGCATCCATCAGAAGTATTGGTAAATTCAGTTTAAGAACATACTTGAGGAATTTAAGACAATATGCAGCAATCCAAGGACAGAGGATATGAACAAATATCACATCATATTCACACAAATGAAGCCAATCGGTCAACAAATAGAGTCAAGATAAATTTCTAACTCATTCCCATGTGTCACATCTAGAACATATGTGATGGAAAACATTATAGGACTAAAGTAGAATGCTGCCTGCATGTTCTCCACTAATGCGGATTTCACAGTTCTTAATGAAGAAATGTTACAGTTAGAAGGACAGCCTAATTTATAATTACCAGTGATTAATAGACCTGCTTTTTAAGGACTACTGACTCTACCTGGAAAACAACAGCTGCTAGAACTAAGACACCTGCATAAGTGTATATTCTACGGATCCTTAACCCCTTAGCTGCTTGGCCTTTTTCCAGATATGGTCTATTTTTTAAAGCAATATACTGTTACGTCTGCTGGACTCTTCTGGTTGCGGGGATATGTAGGGCTTGTAGGTTCAACAAGAACCCTAAGTACCCAGAGCCAATAAATGAGCTGCACCTTGCAATGGATTTTATTGCATACCAGGTACACAGCAATTCATTTGCTAAAATATAAAAAGTGAAAAAAGTTATCAAGGAAACCTTTGTATTTCCAAAATGGTCACAAGATAAGGAGTTTAGCAACAGTGGTTATTTGAATATCTATGAATTTGGGGGTCCCCATACTAGCATGTGAATTACAGAGCATTTCTGAAAATGACTTTTCTTACACACTGCCTTACATTTGGGAAGGCAAAAATGTAGAGAAAACTGATTGGAAATAAAACTTGTTCTATTCTGTGTTCCCCTGTTTTTCCACTGAAAAATGATGTGTTTTTTGCAAGGTGCCTAGCTGTGGATTTTGGGATGTAGCTCAGCCGGCACCTAGGGAAACCTATCAAAGCACTACAATTATGGAAAGTAGACTCTTAGGGGAATCCAGTATCGGGTGACTTGTGGGGTTCTCACTGGGTTCTGTCACCCAGAATCCTTTGCAAACATCAAAATTGGTCTATAAAAACACTTTTTCCTCACATGTCGGTGCTGCAACATTCTGGAATCTGAGGGGAGCCAAAAAAAACTTCCTTCTACCCAGCATTTCCTTAAGTCTCCTGATAAAAATGGTACCTCGCTTGTGTGGGTAGGCCTAGTTCCCGCAGCAGGAAATGCCCCAAAATACAATAGTGACACATCACATTTTCCTAAAGAAAACTGAACTGTTTTTTGCAAAGTGCCTAGCTGTGGAATTAGGCCTCTAACTCAGCCAGCACCTTGGGAAACCTATCAAACTTATACATTTTTGGAAAATAGAACCTAGGGGAATCCAGAATGGGGTGACTTGTGAGGCTCTCTCCAGGTTCTGTCACTCAGGATCATTTGCAAACCTCAAAATTTGTCTGAAAACACACGTTTGCTGCATGTTTCGGCTATGGAACGTTCTGGAATCTGAGGGGAGCCACAAACTTTTTTCCACCCAGCATTCCCCATGTCTCCCAATAAAAATGGCACCTCACTTGTGTGGGTAGGCCTAGTGCCTGTGTCAGGAATGGATCACACAACTGTCAATGTTAGTCCTTACATGAGGGCAACTGTTGACCCTGGGGTTATCCATTCCTGACATAGGCACTAGGTACAGGCATTCAAGTGGGTTAGCGTTTTTACCAGGACAGGTGGGGAAACACTAGGTGGTAGGAATTTTGTGGATCCCAGCATATTCCTGTAGTTTGTGTGACAGAAATCTTTTTAAAAAGACGAGTTTTTATTCAACATTTCACCTTTGCAGGTATTCTGGGTAGGACCACTTTGAGAAATCCACACAAGCCACACCTCCGTGGACTTCCCTGGGTGTCTAGTTTCCAGATATGTCTGGGTTTGGTGGGTTTCCCTATATGACCGCCATGCCCAGGACCAAAAATGCAGGTTCCTGCCTTATTGTGAACACCTGCAAAACACGCTCCATTTCAGATCATGAGCCTTTGCCATTCCACTGCAGAAGATCAGACAGCCAGCCAAATCCATAACATAGGAGACAGTTTTTTTTTATTCTGTTTCCCTCTCCCTCTGTCTTTTCTGTCAGATTAATTTTTTACAGTACCCTTGTTTGTATTGAGCACTAGTTTTTTTTAAGAATAATTTCACAGTGGCAGGGAGAAGAAATCCCCATTTCACAGAAGAAGAATTGTCTGTCATGATGGATGAAATCATTAGAGTAGAGCCACAACTGTTTGGAGAACAAGTCCAAAATACTACAGTTTCCCAGAAAAGGCAAATGTGGTCCAGTATAGTTGACAGGGTGAATGGAGTAGCTAATAACCTGTGCTCACAGGAGGAGATTAGGAAGAGGTGTAATGACCTGTGTGGGAAGGTTCGTCCACTGGCCTCTAAGTGTCACCTGGAGAGGCAGAGGACTGGTAGTGGTTCTCCTCTATCCCATTACAACTTTTTCCCTCGGAGGAAAAGTTCTTAAAATCCTTCATCCTGAAGCCTTGACTGGAATCCTTGTTGGAGTGCAGACTGGTAATTCAGACCTATGTATGTCTCCCTGATCACTAATGGACTCCAGCCTTTAAAGTAGACTCTTAGAATGCTGCAAGAACCTTAGCCAAACAGGTGTAGTTATTTGTGACTAAACAAAATATGTTTTGTCATATAAATTGCCATCAGCATGGGTGTAGCTCTCCTCCTAACAGAGTCATGTAAGGCTAGCCAGATTATGACCCTCATTACAACCCTGGCGGACGGCGGAATAAGGGCGGTAAGACCGCAAACAGGCCGGCGGTCATTACTGCCCCATTATGACATTGGCGGTTTGGCAAATGCCAAACTGCCAATGTCCCACACAGCCCGCCACGGCATAAGGACTTCCAGGCTGGAGAAAACGGTCTCTAGCCCGGCGGCCATCACTAGACCACCGGAGGTATCAGGACCCCGCATACCGCCATGGATTTTGTGGGGTTTTCTACCGCCATGAAATCCATGGCAGTATGTACCATCAGTGATTGGGTTCTCCCCCTCCCCCATCCCCAGAGTCCTCCCCCAACACCCACGAACCCCCACCACCCCACCACCCCCCAAAGGTGGTAGGACCCCCCACCCCCATGGAAACCCACACACATACCCCCCACACGCATGCTCACACCACTCACACACATACACGCGCACATACATGCACACATGCACACATACACGTTACATTTCCCATACACACATTACACCCCGCATGCATACACACACTCACACAACCCCTCTACACACTCACACCCCCATGCACGCACATACCACACAACACCCCCCAACCCTCTCCCCTAATGGACGATCACCTTACCTGTTCCGGTGATCCCCCGGGAGGGAACGGGATCCATGGGGGCTGCTCTGCCGCCAGCACCCCGTCACCAGAACACCGCCACGCCGAATACTGGGTTGTATTACGGTGGGTGGTGTTCTGATGATGTGGCGGTGACAGTGGAGCAGCCTTCACTTCACCGCCGACCGTCAGTATGGCTGCTGGCGGCTCTCTGTCCAAAAAAGGGCAGAGGGTTTCCAGCAGTCATAATATGGTTGGCGGAAGACGGCCTACACTGGCGGTCTTTCAACCCGGCGGAACCTCGGCGGTCTTGTGAAAAGACCGCCGAGGTTGAAATGAGGGCCTATGTGTGGTTCCCCATGGATCACACCTTGCATGGGCTCTGCCCATTACTATCTATCAAAGCGTGTTGTTGTCCTACCCAAAACAGGTCAAATACTACATCCATTTTCCCCGGAGAGTAGGGTGTCCCTAAGTTGCATTGTCTTCCAGTCACATGGTATTCATATGTGTGTACCAGTTGCAAACATGTTTTCATTTCTAATGCAGTCACTGATAGAGATATGTGGAGGCTACTTGTTATACAAGTATTGTCCATGGTGTCAACAGATGACTACAGCTGCAATGATGCTCTGTTCCTTGATGGGACAATAAAAAGTGGAGTGTAATGTTGTAACACTGTCAATTACTTAAATATGCACACACATCTCAAAAATTGATGGAATTGGCAGTCACCATGTCATGTTTAGGAGTTAAATATCACTGCTTGTGCATCTCAGTAATTTAGACACCTGCTCATAGCTACACTGAATTGCTGAAAATGCTTACATAAGTCATTGTTTGCTGAATCTAAGACATAAAAAGATTTGTAGTGGCATGCAGAATAGAGTTAATATCCACACACAAGTAAAATGTTACTCTTCATATGATGTTCAGTTGCAGTATCATGTGCATTATGAATCATTGTGTATCCAATATTTTGCAGCCAGCTAGGCCTTGGAACGGTTCAGGACTCCAATGTACCCACCACTGTGTTGGCCCCAATGCATGTCACATGTAACGCACAAATCTGAACTTGCACGTTTTCATTTCAGAACATTTCTACAAGGTCAGGACTGAAGTTTCCATCCATGTAAATCAGGCTACATGGGTTAAACAGAAAAAATCATACAAAGTCCTAATCAGTCAATCTCTCCCTTTCTAGGCTTTAGGTTGACCCTCATATAAATAAAAACACATGAAATACACAAACAATATTTAATTAAAAAATCCTCTGAATCTTTCACAGGTCCAACCACCCATACCAGAGCACCACCATCTGCCAGTCAGGAGACCTCCACTCAAGCCCAGGAGCAAGCCTTCAGTGAGGACCCAAATGCTGCAAGTCCAGATAATGAAGAGCAAGTTTGCTCATCTGGTCTGTCTTGCCACACTGCTCCAATAAGTCAAACTCAGTCCACAGCAACACTCCCCGCCACTGATGCAAGACCACCTCAGCAGGAGGACATGTCCACTACCTGTGTACCAAGAGTCAGCACACCCATCTAGTGTCTCCCTGGCTGGGCTCATATTGAGCCACCAAGGACCCTGGCAACATGTCGGCCAGGAACCAGTGGTTTGAGGCACTCCTCAAGGGCACAGGCCAGTGGGGATAGGAGTCATAGGAGGGAATCTGTGGGCCAACCAAGGGAGGATAATAGGGCTTTGATGAGCCAGACCACCCTAGACAAAGTCTTGGGATTAGTCCTACAGTCCCAAAACATGATGGGCAAGGTCCTCACTGAGATCTGGGACCTAAAGCAGGTGCAGAGGAAGAGCAATGTGGAGCTCCAGAACATCAATTCCACTTTGGGCTTCTTGTCTGGGGTGATGTATGACATTTAACAGCGAATGCGAAGAGCTTCTCCCGGCCCATCTGCCATTTTCTGGGGTCCCTCAACATCCGGGCAATCTACAACTGTACTAAGCACAAACAGGGAGGCCCTGCAATGGGACAAGCCTGATCCTACCACCCTAGTCCCTGCACCTGTGTCCCCCTCTGTCCTGGAGGGGACGACCTTCTGGACAAGGCAACAGGGGATGGCAAGACGAATACCACCACCTCCAAGAGACGCCAAACCTAATCTCCCCCTGTGTGTCTACCATTCACTCTTGGAACTGTTCCATGGTCATAGTTACCTTTTATGAGGATTGTAGTATTTTGAACATTGGACTCCAAAATGTTTTTGGGATCAACTACCATGCTTTCATCCACCATGACAGCCTCTTTTGTTGAAAACTAATGATTTGATTTACTTCACACTTATTTTTGTTTTTACCCAATAAATGTAATACACACTGAGTCAAGACTATTGTTTGATTTTTTGTGTGGCCTTTTCATTGTCATGTCCATATACCAACATCATGTTGGGAACACTATTTAAAGTCATTTTGTAGAAAGAAGTCACAATTACAAAGTGGGAGAGTGTCAAACAAATGTATTCAAAGATAATAAACTCTACCGAGAATGTATATGAACATACAAAGTTTGGAAACAGGTTCTTGTGGAAATGGAGTCTAGGTAAAAAAAAATGGTCCTAACCCCAATGTCTGTGCCAATAAGGTCTATAGGCCCCAATACCAGGATGCACCAGAGGAAAAGGATTGTTTAATGGGAACAGATTAAATAGGGAAACTATCACTGAAACATGACCTCAGTTGGAACCATACATCCTGCCCTCACAACAAGAATCCTAGATCAATAACACCAATAGTCAACACCATGGAAGTGACAAAATTTAAGGTCACATGACCAGTACAGGACACTGTGGCAGTATCTGGTGCAATGACACATTCACCATTCAGTAGTGTGCTAACAAAAAGTCATATTACCAATGATGAAATACATCAACAGCTACTACCACTATCCATGATTTGAAGGTTTAGCCAATGTTAAGGGCGAGCTGTATGCTAGCGCTTTGCATACACATGTGGTTTGAGGAACTCAAGTGGCACATATTGCCTTGATGCCAGCATCACACAGAAAACAGGAAAGATACAATCTTCTGAGCTTCCAAGCCATCAGAGTGCAATTTGTCTGTGGAAAAGGTTTGTCCATCCCAAATGGATGTCTCGTCCAGGATCAGCATATGTTCATTTTGTACTTTCAAAGAGCAACATATCACTGCAAACGTCACAACATTGAAATGTCCAAATTAAGATGACATGGTGAAGGACCCTGAAACAGAATAACAATGGAAAATCTATTTTAACACATAGAATATGTAACTCAATTGACAAGTCATAAGGACACACATACTTAGCATAAGCACTTTTCAACTATTTCAATGACCACATAACCCAATGTGGTGAAACACTGATCCACTAGCATCTTTGTCTTGACCCTTCCAAGGCTGACCAGTCCTATAAAAGTACCACAGCAGACAGATATGTACCCTATGGGCCAAGTTGGACTAACACTGAAGCATAAACTTCGCAAAGGTAAATTTACACTCAGGTGAATAAGTGGGCAATCACATCTTGATACAAGTCAATACCTTCTTCTTCACCACTGACATCTTCATAGGGCATTTCAACATCCTTGTCAAAGGGCTCGTCATGGTCGCCCTCCTCTGCAATTATAAGGATGTCTCTCATCAGGGCAATGTTTTGGTAAATGCAGCAGGCAACCATGGTTCGGGCACACCTTATCGGGTGAGTAGAGGAAAGATGACAATGTATGAATGTTCTGTGCATGACATTGTTAAACCACCTGACAGTAGAAGCTGTAGCGTGTTGATATGTATCACACAAATCATATTTCCTCACACAAACTTCAGACCACTGGCTGACAATGGCCAGTAGACAGTGTACCAGTTGATGACCAACACCATACAGCTCATGTTGAAACAACAGTGATTAGGTTTGAAAAATTTGGGGACTTGGAGTTGACTGATGCTGTACGGTGGCTTGGGAGTCCAGCACATATTGTCGATCATTTAGCTCCATATGATTTCAACCTGTCATGAAGCCACATATAGATAGACCTATTTTAGGTGCAGCAGGTTCAGATGATAGTGGCTCACCATCATCCGTCCCAGTCTGCCAGTTAGAATCCACACATGTCAAAACAACCCGCAAATCCCTGCTCTCATGGACACATAGCAACCCTGCTCTGTTGCCCTCAGTCAGTGTATGTGATGTAGACCGTGAGTTCTGACTCTTGGAAGTTTAGGTAGGAAGCCAGTGTTATGTTTATGTGCAAGTATTTTACAGGTGGTTTGGCCTACAGTGGTTCACAATGATTGTGAGTGATAATGGGTGGCTCCCACAACAGAATTGGTTGCATAGCTCTGGCCAAAGTTATGTTGTAGGCTGTTAGAAATGGGGTCTCTGGTTGGCTGTCAGTTTGCATTCTGTCAAAGCAGGGACCCTCACTTTAATCAGGGCAATGGGGATAAACACTTAAGATAAGCACTGCTCACCCGCTTGGTAGCTTGCAAAGGCAATGTGTACAGTAATACAGTAAAAACACTACAGAATTGGCACCACCCAAGTTTGGAAAAATAGCCAATATTAATCTGAATCAAACAAGACCAAAACAACAAAAATCCAACATACACAAGTCAAGATAAGAATTTTTAAGGTAAAAAAGAGTTTTACACCATAGAAAACAATGGACACGGTGTTGTTAAATAAACTACCTGGTTTGGGTGAAAAATAAAGCTGCTCCGGGTAGAGTGCATTGGAAAAGTCAGCGATACGTTGATTCCTTATTCACAAGTGAGGTTGTGTGTTGTTTCGTCTCCAGTTGGGTAGGCCATGAGTTGGTTTTCTCTCCCACACAAGAGCAATGTGTTGATTTCCAGACAGGGCACCTCAAATCCGTGCAGGTTCACAATGACTTTGATGCCAAGCAAGTATGAAATCCGGCCACATGGTGGGGGAAAACTGCTCTTCGTGGGGTTTGCATTATTTTCAGCAGTCACAAGCGGGTTTTGCTTTGTTTCTCCAGCTGTGATACAGGTGATGCGTCAATTTCCCAGCCGCGATGCAGGTGGTGCATCATTTCAGCCATGAGGTGGGTGGAGTGCCGTTTTTACAGCCTTGTTGCAGGTGGTGTGTCGAAATTTTACCTGCACAGATTCCTGTTCATGGATTTCAGTCCTTGTTCTACCAGCTTCAGCTTTCAAGGGCCCAGGGACTGGATAGAGAAGCACTTGGCAGGGCAGGAATCTCAGCGATAGTCCAGATGCTGGCAGAGGAAGTCTTTGATGGCCCTGTGACTTCCAAACAGGAGTCAAGTTCAGTCCAAGCCCTTGGAGATTCTTCACAAGCAGGACTATACCTCAAAGTTCAGTCTTTGTCCCCTTTCACAGGCAGAAGCAGCAACTGCAGGATAGCAGAAAAAAGCACAGTCACAGACAGGGGCAGCACTTCTCCCCAGCTCTTCAGCTCTTCTCCTTTGCAGAGATTCTTCTTGGTTCCAGAAGTAAATCTAAAAATCTGGGGGTTTGGGTCCATTAACTTTCTACCTTTAATGGAACTGAGACCTTAGCCCAGCACAACTGTGCATGTAAGTCAGTCTGTGGGTGGCAACATTAATTTCTTTACAAAAATGTCTTATAAGCAACAGGCAGGAATGTGTCCACATTAGTGAGAGATGTGTGCGTCCCACAGATAACATTTCGGTGTCCTTAGACCTGCTCAGAGTGTAAGTTGGTGATGATGAGCTATGTGATCTTGAAATGGACATTTGCATGTGGGAGGCTTCATCACATAGATGCTGTGGTGTCTCATTTAGGGCAGGCCAATTCCATTAAAAAATCTAAGCCTTTTAGAGAAGGGAACCAATATTAGCTATGCACTGAAGTGGTTCAGAGATGTAGCCAGGCCTATATGTTCACTCATGCTGTTGGAACCCTTTGTTATGGAGTGAACTACAAGTGTATAAGTGACAAAGGTAGGATTTGAAATGGGAGCAGAGATGGGGAAAACTGAATTTGTTGCAAATGTTGTGTTGTATCTTGCTTTTCAGCACTAACTGGGCAAAGTGAAGGTGATAGCGGTGACATTGGTGGGGTTGAAGCTGGACACTGGGGATCGGGTGCTGAGACCACCTACACCGAGGGACCCAGTGGCACGGAGGGTGTGGGGACTGACCAGGAGGCCACAAGTGACTTGACATCTCAAAGGCCTCCAATAAAGACACTTCCATAGTGGGTATGTACCCTGGAGATACTGACACACCTACATCATCATCCTCTCCCCCTCATTCCCACCTCTACACTCCTCTTGCTCCCCCCACTTGGCTGTAGCTACCCCCTCTAAAAGGGGCAGCATAACCTTTTATGTAGGCATCTCTGTCCCGGTGTCCTATTCTGAGGTCACTGAGGAGGCGGTGGATCTATTAAAAACAATAGCTGTAGGCAAGAACACAATATTGAATGCCATGCAGGGGCTGGCTGACCAGAACATCCAGATGCTGACTTACCTGGATGGCATTCAAGGTGCCCTGCCTGGCCTACAGCCGTCATTCCAGGGTCTGGCCTTTTCATTGGCAGCAGTCTCCCAATCCACTCCAGCCTCATGTCCAGACTTCCACCCCTTCCACATCCCAAATCCCTCAACCCAGCCCGTCCAAAGCAAATGCAAACATATTCACAGACCCACAACAAAAGCAACATGCAACACATCCCAACGCAAACATGGAAACATAGGCAAAGACAGACACATGCAGCCACAACATACACCACCATCACCACAGTCACTCCCCAGTCCCTACACCCACACACTACACAACCACACACGCACACCCACACATAATAGGAAGCAGGTGAAAGAGAATATCTGCATAATGAATGTAACAAAGGCTCATCCTTAAGGCAGGACTGGATCCTGTCTCCCCCTCATCCCCCTCAATGAGCATGTCCTGTTCACAATACATCCTAACTTACTATATAACTTGCCTATTCTGGAGAACCTCACCATACTACCAGGTAACATTATTAACCTCTCTAATTTGGATGTATCACACCAAACTACACTCACATCATACTCTTTCACATCATCCCCACAGATAGGCACAAATCTCAGACTTTGCAAATACACACAGCTTACTACAATCTGATTTTTCCTTTATTAATTAATACGCCAATATTTATGCTTTTTAAAATTACAATAGTCCCAATTTCTTGTGCCTTTGTAGAATTTATTGAAGTACAACTAGCACCAACAATGGAAGGGTAATTCCCACATGATATGACTGCATCTTTATTTATATGTTTAGATCACATATACGCAATGTATCCAAACAATATTAATCCATAGAGTTAGTGTGATCATCATTCTCATG
Organism: Pleurodeles waltl; assembly: GCF_031143425.1. NCBI lineage: Eukaryota > Metazoa > Chordata > Amphibia > Caudata > Salamandridae > Pleurodeles > Pleurodeles waltl. Next base: position 638,616,469 of record NC_090447.1, read on the forward strand.
CCAAAATCATATTTGAAGGTCTTGTGCTGGCTAATCCTCAGCCAACTGCAACCACCCCCTCTTCTGCTCTAACCACAGCATTGAAATGTAGATTAGCCACAGACAACAGTTGAATGCTAGGGACCAGTAAGCCTTTAGCAATATCATTTATGTTATGAATATCCTTATTTCTCTCTTCATAGATATCTAGAATGTTTCTGAAATATTTAGCACTCTCTCTTAGTACTCTTGACCTGCATGTTTTTCACAGAATTGTAAGTGTAACATTCTATGACTAAACTTCATTTTCAAATGTCACTAAATAATACATTTCATCTGACAGCTGTACCCTGAAAGAATACTCTGGGCTTTACGTGCGCAGGTGCTGAGACGGATCTGTATCGGGCTCGCAATTTTTGCCCTGGCCCTCGGCATGAACTACATATGACCGAGGTGAGTTATCAACCTTTCCTACTCTTTGATGGAATTTCAACGAGGCTGCTTTGTTTTGTCTGTAGCCACTATCAGGAGCTATGATCACCTGATAGCGATCTGCGCATGTGGGAATCTGCAGAGGGCAAGAGTGGTGGTAGGCAGAGCGCAGGCCCTAAATGTAACACAGAGGCAAGGATTAGCTGCCGAATGCTGATGGTATATTTTCAGTTGATCAGACTAAAGGAGAGATGTTAAATCGAGAATAAAGCATTACGGAAAAACCCTTCTTTCTCTGCAGTTACTCTGATAGAGAGTTTACTAACACTGTTGCAAAGTTCTGTTGAGTGTTTTTTAATTTGTAGTTCATTACACTCGGTCACTGTGATATATTCTTGAAACACAGAGCAATGGGATCTTGTCAGTAAAAATGCACAAACATTCCTACCCTCTCACACTCTGCTATCACAAAGCCGTCATTGTCTCTGGCTGCTTTGCAGTTTGGGGAGCTCACTGTCATTGTTGATTGTCCCTTGTGGAGTTTTTTTAGCCATTCATTAAGTATTTATGCTAACTACCTCATAAAATGTGTCCGATGTTTAAAAATACCAGTATTTTCCCTAAAAAATCCTTATCAGATATAGAGTGACATTGGCGGTCCCGCGTCATGCCAGTGGCGTACGCCCCCTCGTCGTATTAAAATGTGCTTGCCAGGCTGACCGGCGGTAACATTGTTTTACTGGAGTCGAGGCCAATACTGTAGCACTACAGCACCCTTGGAATGTGTACTGTGTGCAAAGCAGACAGTACACATTCCGAGGGTGCTGGATAGGGAGGCGCCTGCACTGCCCACGACATGGTCATGGGCAACGCAGGGGGCCTCCTGTGGCCCCCAGCACTGGTTTTCCACCAGCCTTCCAATGGCGGTGAGACCACCATGGAAAGACTGGTCAAAAGTGGATTTGTGATCACAACTGCAGCACTGAGTTCAGTGCCGCTGTGGCTAACCACAAATCGGACCACTGTCAGCTCGTTGGGAACAATGTTCCCGGTGGGGATGGTGGTCTTGAGGCAGTCTGACCGACAGGGTTGTAATTTGGTGGTCAGACTGCTTAGAGTGCGGTGGTCTGATTACCACTGCGAGACTGGCGGTCCTTGGAACTCCAGCCTCGTAATGAGGCCCTTTGGGCCTGATTTAGAGTTTGGCTAATGGGGTTACTCTGTCACAAACATGACGGATATCCTGTCTGGTGTAATATGATCCCATTACATCCTATGAGCATTGTCATACGGCGGACAGAGTAACCCAGCCACCAAACTCTAAATCAGGCCCTTATGATTTCTAATGGCACAGAACATGTTTCTGTATAAATGTAAATACATTGTTGCTTATGATTTTGTGAAAGAACTGTTTATGAATTTGTGCAACACAGTATTCTATTTCCCTTTATTAGGTCATGTCCTTTGTTACAGAAGCAACACCCCTTTACAGGACTCCTAGGTGTTTCAAGGTCATGACCCTTTTGAGACCCCCACCTTTTCCATCCCACTTAATGCCCTGAGTATACCTGTTACTCTTGTTTCTGTCTGATGTCAACCATTTCAACCTTGCTTACATTTGATAATTTTTTTCTATTTTTCTTCATACCCAATAAAATCACATGCTATGTCTCTTTACGGCAGTATTAACAACTTCATCATCTTATCCTGCTGATATTTATAATCTTTATGCCATGTGTTTGACAGACTTCCTAGCATATACCGATACTAAATATGTGCACAAATAACAGGCAATTTTCTTGACTTTTATCACACCAGTTTATTTGATCCACACCGAGCCCTGTGTCAGAACACGATAGGACTCATCAGACACCAGTGGACATCCCACAAGTAGTTATTCAGCCACCTGCCATCCATCCATCATGTTATTACTTCTGTGGCATAATTTGATAATAATATTATTGACTTACAAAGATATTGTTAGACTAATATTGCCATCCTTTAGATGAACCACAAAAGCACAAGTGTAACATAAAAATATTGAAAACAAGTGAATAGTAAAAACAAAAATAAATAAATATAAAATATCATCAGCGCAATAAAACAAATGAATCATGACCAAAGCCGCATAATCCATTTCCCCACATTATTGGAAGTGTGGGAAATCCCAAGGGGGCAATTCTTATTAAATGGTAGGATACAAAGAGCAAAAGTCAATGAACCTCCCACCCACACACTAGTAAATGTCATGTATATGACTGAGTTTGGCCGTCTCTTGATCACTTGGCTATCCTAAGCTCTAATGGAACATACTGGAGCAAACCTACTGTCCCTCAGAGACAAATGGGACACATTAGTAGGCTGCAGCTTACATGATAAGGCATGGCAAACAGCCCTGGAGTAACCCGAGGTCTCACACAAGGTCAGATTCAAATTCATACAGTTTACTTTTCTCCATAAGGCTTATCTCACCCCTCATGCACTTAACCATATTTTCTCCAATACACACACACTGCCCTAGATGCCATGATCCACACAACGATTTCTATACATAGTATTAGCATGCCCCAAACTACTGACTTACTGGACAATGCTTTTTGGATGAGGTGGCATGAGTATTAGGATGTAAGGATTTTCATTCATTAGAAGGCTGCTTGCATCTTCCATAGATCTAAAATGGCCAAAATAAACTCCAGATTTATAGACCTGTGACGACTCTTAGCTAAAAGGGCAATAACTATCAGGTGGAAATCAATGATTCCACCTGTCATGGAAACATGGAAAAGAGATGTGGCATGTTGGACTGAATTAGAATGCAAATCACTGAGATGGGAAGAATACAGAGGCTGGCATAAAAAAACATCTCTGAGGGGTGAAGCACCATGATGAATGTTGTGACATGCCATGACACCCTAGTTGAAGATAACATTTCCTTTCACACCACAGACACAATTTCTCTTTAAAGGACATGACTTCCTTCTCCTCCTTCCCCAATGGCATCGGGGATGCTTGAATACAATCCTAAACCACACACTTGGTCCTATAACCCACCCATGAGCTAGAGCCCACAGGCTGGTAATGTAACAGCTTGAGAGCATCCCATCCTACCACAACTGATCCTATTGTACCCATAAGCCCTCTGCCGAAGGTTAAATTTATCACCTCACTGGAGATCGGGGGCATTTGCCCAGATGCTGAGATCTTTAGTGGTCAGAATAAAACTGCAATGTCTACCAATCCCTCATCATAAAGTGTCAAGGGTGGGTATGTTAATTGTTAGATTTAAATAAATGACTGTTTAAAGTAAGCAGGCTGTGCACAATCTGTAAGACCCCCCCTTTGCTGTTGACCACGGCGGTCCACGTTCAACAATGTAACAGGTAAGTGCACATTGGATAAGTTAAAAAAAAATGTAGCTGACACACATCGGTCATGTAGACAGACCTGCAAATCACACTACAAAACACACCCCTTCACAGACCACAATCCTTTGCATCTCCACCAGAAGACAAAGAACACTGACCACCCTTTTAAAATATTTCCATAGATTGGACACCCCTTTATCACCATCCCAATTAACACCTTGCACACACTTTTATCTATTCACTCCCTATTACACTTCCCCTATTAAGTAAGTCTCAGTCACCCACTTTAGTTGTGTACCATGTAACATGCCAAAAACCAACATTTCTCGGAAGATGAGTTGAGAGTCATGGTGCATGAAATCATAAGAGTAGAGCCGCCATTGTTTGGAACCCAAGTCCAGCATACTCCTCTCAGAAGGAAAATGGAAATGTAGCAAAGAATCATCGACAGAGTGAATGCTGTAGGTGCCACCCTGCGCAAAAATTAGAACATTAGGAAGAGGTGAAATCATCTGAGGGGCAAGGTGGATTTACTGGCCTCCAGGCAACAGATCAATCAATCAATCAATCAGTAATTTGTTAAGCGCGCTACTGACCCAGTAAGGTCTCAAGGCGCTGGGGGGGTGCTACTGTTCGAAGAGCCAGGTCTTGAGGCGCTTCCTAAAGGTCAGGAGTCCTGGTTCAGACATAGGTTGATGTGGAGGGAGTTCCAGATTTTGGCGGCAAAGTGGGAGAAGGATTCTTTTGTTGACGGGGCCAGTGGAGATCTCTGTAGTGGGCTGAGATGTGTTCGTGGCAAGGGAGGTTGAGGATGAGTCGTGCAGAGGCGTTGTGGATGCGCTGAAGTTTCCTATGGAGCTTGGCCGTTGCTCCTGGGTAGAGAGCGTTACCGTAGTCCAGTAGGCTGCTGACGAGGGCGTGGGTGACCGTTTTTCTGGTTTCAATGGGGACCCATCTGAAGGTCTTGCGAAGCATGCGAAGGGAGTTAAAACATGAGGATGAGATGGCGTTGACTTGCTGGGTCATAGTGAGCGATGAGTCCAGTATGAACCCGAGGTTGGTGCGTGGGTAGTGGGCTTTGGGGCGGCTCCCAGAGTGGCAGGCCACCAGGAGTCATCCCATGCTGATTTGTTGGAGCCAAAGATGATGATATCGGTCTTCTCTGAGTTCAGTTTGAGGTGGCTTGCCTCCATCCAGTTGGCAACGGCGTGAAGTCCGGTGTGGAGGTTGGTGTTGGCGGTTGCAGGGTCCTTCATGAGAGAGGATCAGCTGAGTGTCGTCCCCGTAGGAGATGATGTTGAGGCCATGGGATCGGACAATGTTTGCGAGTGGTGCCATGTAGACATTGAAGAGGGTGGGGCTGAGTGAGGATCCCTGGGGGACTCCGCAGATGGACTTGGTGGCTTTTGACAGGAACGGGGGGAGGCAGACTCTTTGCTATGTGTAAAATGGTATATGCACATTAAACATAATTATAATTGACACTCTATCTATAAGTCCCTAGTATATGGGACTGCATGTGGGTTTAGGGACCCCACGGTAGATAGGGCACCCCTGAGCGCGCTTCTGTGATCCCTGGTGTCATTCTAAAGGCAGGCCTGCCTTTCTGGCTGCTTTTAAATTAAAATGAATCACCAAATTTTACTTTGGAATTAAATGTGTTTCCAAAGTCTCAAACTACCTCATTTTTGCATATAGGTCACCCTTAAGGTTGGGTGCAACAGTGTAAATATAGGTAGGTGCCCTATAAAATATGTTGTATAAACCCTGGAGATGGAAAAACAACCACATTTGTTTTTCCCGTTGCAGTCAATAGTCTCCATAGGCTAACACTGGGAGACTCTGTTTTAAAATAATAAAGTATTATTTTCAATAGAGGTGAGCTAAATACAGCAAGTTTGGTACCAAATTAATTGTTATAAAATGTTCAACAACTTGCCAATGTTACATTTAATATAAGAAGCAAAGGAAAAGGGTTGTAGAACTCTTTATGAAAGTTACCAAACTTAGCCCTGTAGTGCCCTTTCCTGATTGGTCAGCCTCTGGCAGCCTGAGCCAGGCTACCTTAATGAGGTGTGAAGTGGCCTGGGCTGAGACAAAGAAAGAATCTGGTGGACGAAGAACTGCTGCAGCAGATGGCAGAGCAGAATGGTGGAAGAGTAGCCAATCTGGTCTTTAAAGGAGGGAAAACCACTTGGGACAGGAATTGGATCCCCCCCCCCCATTTCCTGCTCCCCAGACAGATGGGAGCCCTACTGATTAGATTATAAAAACGGCTGGAAGGGGTGTGTTAAGAGATACTTAGCCACACCAGTGGGCCAGATCTAACCTCTAAGGATGAATTTTTGCCATCTTAGATTTTTAGAGAATGTTGCTTTTTGGTATTGTTTTTTGCCACACTTCCCAGGAAGTGGTCACCCTGGAGGGTGATGCCCAGAGAGTGATGTCCTACACCCCATTGGACAGGAGCACCCCTCTGCTTCCACCCCAGGAGCAAGGATAAATATGGCAGAACTGCCCCACAATTCAGATCCCTGCTAGAGGGAGATATTGGAGAAGAAGGACTACCCCGTTGAACCCCTGGTCTGCTCCTGAAGAACTGCTCTTACAAGGACTGTTTCAGCTGTACACTTTGGGCTTCACCAAGAAAAGGACTTTGCCTTGCTTCTGCAACTCCAGGAATAGACTCCCTATAAGCTACAGGTACAAAGGAGCTGGCCAGAGTCCCCTGCACCAAGTCCTGCAAGAAGGGCACAGCTGAGCAAGGTCCAGTGGCCATTTGAGGATTCTGACCAGGTGCATTCTGGGAACTGTAGTCCAAACTCCCTAGGAGCACCTCAGAGCTTCTGGAACCTTGGATTGAGTTTATTGACTCTTCAATAATCCAAAAGGACCTGTGGAAGAAGATTCAGAAGTTTGGAGTAGTACGAAACAACTGTTGTAAGAAGCTCCATAAATTGAAGAGGTGCATTGTGGGAGTTGTAGTCCCAGACCTCAAGAGGGAAACCAGAGCCTCTGAACCCTTTGCTGGTGATGTGGACCACATTCCTGAATCAAGGAACACTTCTGAAAGTAAGTGCAACAGTGTTACATCATAGGTGGCTTAGATTATGGACTTTGTCACTATCTAGTGCAAAATTTTTTAGTGCTTTGAGTGCTATTTGATTCCAAGCACTAGTTTTACTTTTAATCTTTAAAATTGTATATATCTTATTAGCTTCATTGGATTTTTGACATTTTGGTGTCATTTTAAAGATACAAATATTTCCTAGTTTTATAAATTATTGTTGGATTTTTATTGTGTGTTATGTTTTATTTATTTACTGTTTTGCTGATATTAAATGCATTACACATGTGTCTCCTAAGTAAGCCTAACTGCATGTGGGCCAAGCTACCAAGGGTTGAGCAAGGATACATTTTTTTGAGACCTTGACTGGTCCTAGTAGTGGATTGTGACCTATTGCTAAGTGTAGGTACCCCCCTTCCCTTGCCACTAACCCACTTTATAACATGGAACACCCCTTTCATGCATGAAAGGGGTCCATATTTACAAGGCCATAAAAAGCCATGCAAGGAGGCTTTGCATGGTATTGTTAATAGGGGCTGGCACACTGCACCACCGGTGCATCAAATAAAATGATGCTCCGGTGCTGCAGTGTGCCACCAGGTCCTCATAAATGAGGCCCATTGTCCTGTAGAAGAAGCAAACATTAAAGTGGTTAATGTCATCAGCTGGAGCCAGATCACATACCACAGAAAAGTAATCCAACTTCATATAATGCAAGACTCAGACAGATGGCAGTACAACAGTGTCTAATCATGTAATCATTACAATCCAGTGCTTCTGCATCTGGTGGTATGACACTGTCAGTGATGTGCCACAGGCACTTTGATCTACAATGATGAAATACATCAACAGCTACAAACAATTTTCACAAAAAGTGTGTTTAGCCAATGTGAAGGGAAACCTAATATGATTTTGGGCAATGACTGCATATTTTCTGACCACATGAGGACACATGATGCATCAGGGCCCCCACAAGACAAGGAAGAAGTACAATGGAGTCTTCTAAACTTCTATCCTATCACTGTTTAAGCTGTCTTGGCCCAGGTCTTCTACACCCAAAGTCTGTGAACTTCATTCCCTGTAACAATCCATGTCCACTTCTTATGTCCAAACGGCATCACATACCTGCCAATGTCACAACTCTGAAATTCCCACATGAAGATGTGATGGTGAAGGTACCTGAACAAAGAACAAAACAAGAACAAAACAAAGAGTATAGGTAAAAACTGCACATATGACACAAGTCACATAGCAAGCATCTGTAGAACAAAGTACGTTGCAATACAGCTGACACAAACAAAGCAACATCATCAATATGTGTATGTGTAAAAAGCTACCTCATCAAACACCATTAGGCTGAGTTTCCTGGAACATCAGCTCCTAACTATTTCCAAAAATTAACTCCATACATTGTCACAACTACAGTACATTGTAAAGTCAGTCATGACACCTCATGACATGCTTACGCTCGTGAGAAGAAGCTGTTGATGAGATCTTGTCACAATCCAACGCCTTCCTCTTCACCAATATCATCTTCACTTGGCATTTCAGGATTCTTACTAGGTGGCACTGCAGACTCCCCTTCCTCTGGGATGTAAGGGATATTCTTCTGCAGGGCGATGTTATGGAGCTTGCAGCATGTCACAGTGATCTGGCACACTTTCTTGGGTGGGTACAGGACGGCTCCACCAGTCCTGTCCAGACAGTGAATTCTGGTCTTATAGGAGCCCAAAAGCCCACTCCATTGCCTACCGACTTTATACATGGGCCTCATTGAAGCAGACTTACCCGGTCACAGCTGGATTCCTCAGTTGCGTCAGTAACCAAAGATGGTTTGGATATGCTGATTCTCCTGTTTAGGATTAAGACAGAAGTGCAACAATGAGTCACTCACTTCAGATTGAAGCACCTGCCTTAGCTCACACAAAATCAGGACAGAGGTTACATACCAAACAGCCACGCCTCTCTGGTTACAGTTGTGAGATCAACTAGGGTATGGTGCTGTTCCGCGTTACGAAGGAATCATGGGCTGGACCAGGGAACTGGGCACAGACGTTTGGGGTATAGAGATCCAACAAGCAGACAACTTGCATGTTGATTGAATATAAGTTATTCCTGTTTCAATAGACTTGTTGGCTAGCCTGCTGTAGCACCAATAGCACCAAGGCAACATCTGTGCCATCAATGGCTTCCACCACATGTGAGATGCGAGCAAAACCATAGAGAGCAGCCTTCACATTGGCTAAATCCTCATGTCAGGGGAACCTGATTTAGCGGTCAATGTGTTTGATCATTGCTGATAGGACATCTCTTAGCAGAAGACTGAGCATAGGCGAGGACATGCCACCAGATAGGGCCACTGTTTATTGGAAGGTAATATTGCCATGATTTGAAAAATAGGTGGTATGCATGTTGGATCACTGTTTTCAGGCATCAGATCTGGCTCCAATTGATGACATATATACACAATTGTTTGCCTATTCAGACAGTACTGTTTGATGATATGATGTTCTTCTATGGTTTGAAGTCTGGCAAAGGACGGTACACTGGAGGTTGTTGCCACCTACCTCACCCAGGGTTCCTATGTGAGAAAATACATGAGTTGGAGCATTAGTTACTGTGTCCTCACCAACATATATGATATATAGCAACAAAATCATGTGACAAAGCATTTTTTACTGGAAATACATCACACCCAGTACACATCACATCTGTCAACTACACAAGGGTCAATGTGACCCCCATGGTTGTCAACACATGTGTCCACAACATGGATTTGGGCCACACACAACTATCTGCAAAATTACCATCAGTTGAGGTGGACAGTGCACCGCCGTCATATGCCATCTGTGCCCAGCAACACACTACACTGGTGATTGTGTAGTATCACCTACACAACAAGGCTGCTTTAGATTGTTTGGGATAATCCGACACAATTATTGGTGCTGTGACACATTTATCAGGGCCCAACACTGTATTTCCAACTGCCAAAATGGCGGATGCTTGACCTACTTTACTGGATATTAGGCACCGCCCCTGGCTGAGGCAGAAGTTGACCGCAGGGTGGGCTGTTCCAACTGTGGCAGGCACAGCCACAGGCTAATGTTGTTGCTTGTGATGACTGTGAGCCAATGGCTGTGGCCGTCAGCGGTAATGCCCACGTACATGGCATACATGTACATTTCATTTAGCAAATTCACTCACTTGACTCCAGACACTGCTGCAACAACAACTCCACCACTTCAGCTGTTGTGTGCCGCCTCTGGGAACAATACTGCCAGGCTAAGTAGATAAAAGGGGCCCTGTCTTATCCTGAGGAGCTGGACATGCTTATTGAGGATGTCCGTCCCCTGTATGGTCAGCTCTATGGCACACCAGAGGAGCAGGTAAGAACCTCATAGGCATATTTGATTCTATTCAACATTATCCTTTCCTTCGTCATAGGCTACAATGTGCCTCTGTATGGCAGTTAGACCTTTTGGGTACCCGTTGTCACATTTTGTGTACCATACATGAGATGTACATTATTCAGGTAGTATAGAAGAGTACCTATGTATTTCAGATTAAAATTGTGTTGTGTGATGTGAGATAAGGCCTACATCTTCTGTGTGTTGCATTCATATATCTAGGCAGGAGACTTTATAGCCATACAATGACATATCTGTGGACATGATGGCTGTAAATGTCAAAAGACATATGTGCATCACAGTATGAGCTTTATTTGTATACTGTTTGAGACACTTGAGGATCTTGTTAGGAATGTGTATAGTGCACTTAGCCTATATCTTGCCTTGGCAAACCGTGGCATGAGAACCATATGCAAATCTTTGTGTTCTTCTGATTGCCACACAATCTACAACCCATATAGAGGATAGGCACATGAAGTACTGTCATGCATGGAAGTAATGAAAATTTGACATGTAGGTTCCCTATGCTCAGCCTGCAGAGACCAGGGTCTGTCATATGTGTCTCCCAGTATGGGACATAGGCCAGGCTAGGGCAGAGTAACTGTGGCTATGCTACTATGGCACCAGGCCTTCTCCATGTAGACCTGCAGATCCTGGCATGTAGCCACAATGAGTGTTGAGTGGCAAGACTTGGCATGAAGGCCTTTGTCCATTGACTACATTAGGGATGGGTACTGAGATTACTCCATGACCTAGTACTTTTATGCATTTTGCCTCACTGTCAATGTGGGTCATTGGCTTATGAGAGGTCCCTTACTTCCACAGCTCTACTGCTACCTTTACACAAGTTATATTTGTCTAGTACATGCATATTGCACCAGTGACAAACCAACAGTGCAGATAGTTGGTTGAGTCAAGGAATGCAATGGCATATGACTCATTAGCTTTGCTACATGCTGACCAAAGTATGTTGGATGCCATCTCTGTAGGATTGCCACATATGGTGAAAAGTGTGTTATGTGCTACAAGTACATACCCACAAACCTACCCTGAAGTGGTATGAGTTAACATTGGACAGCCCATATGTCCAGACATGCACAGGGAAGAGACAAAAGAGATTTTCAATGCCACCCATGTCAACCCTTTCATTGTCACTTAAGTGTTTGGGTGAGAGATGTACTATGGTAGTTGCCTGAAGGTACTGTATGCATTGAGTCAATGTTGTTGGATGTACATGTGTCTGTCCAGTCTGGTCCAAGGACTTTATCCTTCAGAAGGTCACAATGTTGTGTTGTGTGTCATGGTGGCTCATATCACAGTGCATGCTGCTTGCACCTGTGCCAACTAATGTCAGTAAGCTTGCTTAGTCAGTGTAAGCCATGAGCACGGTAGTGAGTTAGTCTGCAGATGACTCCAAAAGTGTGTAGTCATGTCCCTGTACTCATCAGCAAATGTGCTTTTCACTTGTGTTGAGTTTACAATTACAAACTTTTTGTGGCGTATGTTTCTCAAATGTGTGTGACACAACCTGTGGCAGTGGGTGTGGCGATAATAAGGACTATGAGGCTCGGGATGGTTGTGAATGATGATTTTATTTAAATTTATAGAGGTGAGAGATAGTCTTCAGGGTTACAGGGTATGTGGGTTCTCTGTGCTAAGTGGTCTCTTCTCTATTCCCAGGTTTCCTCTTGACTGGCGGAGATATTCGTCGAATGACTCCCAGGTACACCGAAAACAAGAGGAATGGAGATATGGGTGAGTCTGGGGTTTTGATGTGGGTTTAGTACTAACACAATGAAAAGAATGGAGAGAGAGAAGAGAGAGAAGAGAGAGAAGAGAGAGAAGAGAGAGAAGAGAGAGAAGAGAGAGAAGAGAGAGGAGAGAGAGGAGAGAGAGGAGAGAGAGGAGAGAGAGGAGAGAGAGGAGAGAGAGGAGAGAGAGGAGAGAGAGGAGAGAGAGAGAGAGAGAGAGAGATCCCCTAGAATAGTGTGATGACTTTGTAAGTCCGAAGGTAAAAGAGTGGTCACCAATGAGTGTCTTCGGAGGGACAGGTTTTATCTCTGAGGTGCTCTTATGGTTTAGTGCTTTTAATTCCTTCTTTCTATACTATAAACTCACGTTATTCTAATTCCCCTCCACAGGGTTACTGTTCCTTACTATCCTTCTTCCTCCTTTCTAGTGTTTCTCTCCTCTTCCCTATAAATTCCCTCCCTTCTCCCTGTAGTCTCCCTCCCCTCTCGCCGTCCCTCTCCCTTTTGGCCAGATTCTGTCCTTTATATATGTCCGTACCTGGTTTAGCCACGTCCCTCCTGTGACGTGGCGGGGTTCTCGCTTTTCTGTTTCCTCTCTGGCTTCAATTCTGTCTTGGGTGTTTCGGTGCCAGGCTTCTCTCTGATTCGATGTTTCTTCTATTGTCAAAATTCCTCCTCTCGGCGTTTCGTCCGTTCTCTCAGAGTCCTCCTCCTCCTCTACTATCCACTGCGCGTGTAGTCCGTCGTTTATTTCTAGCTCTTCGGGAACCCGGATATCCGGCTTCCCTGTGAATCTGGTGTTGTTTATGTTTCCATGACGCCCGGGCAGGGCGTCGCCATGGAGGAAGAATCGGGACTCCGTTCTCGATTCTGTTCGTAGAGTAGCCGGAGCATCCGTCTGCCGGCTACACACCCCATCCCAAGATCGGGACCGATACAGTTCCGAAGGTCCCGGGAACTGAGATAAATAGTGAGCAGGTCCTTGGAGAGTACCCAGAATATGACGGACCTAAAAAGAGAAGGGTTGTAGTTCCATGAACCATCTAAGGATGCGGGAGTTGGAGTCTTTGTGGGAGGCTAACCAAGTCAGGGGAGCATGGTCAGTAAATACAATGAAAGGCTGTCCCAAGAGATAGTACCTCAGGTTCTCAACAGCCCACTTGATAGCAAGACATTCCCGTTCGATAATCGGATAGTGACACTCCCTAGGCAACAGTTTCCTACTAATGAAGACAATGGGGTGTTCATGACCATCGACGTCGGGTTGGAAAAGCACTGCCCCTAAACCCACATCGGAGGCGTCAGTATGTAGATGAAAAACCTTGGTAAAATCAGGACACTTTAGTACTGGCTCTGTAGTGAGGTAGTATTTTAATTGATTAAAACTAGTCAGTTGTTTTCCAGATAGGGATGTTATTTTAGATGGTAGTTTTTTTTTAAGGAGGTCTGTGAGGGGGGGTGGCCAAGGTAGAATATCGAGGTATGAAACGTTGATAATAACCAATTAACACCAAAAAGGAGCGAAGTTCTTTCTTCGTTGTGGGGGTAGGGACTTGCTGTATGGCCTCTATTTTGCTCTTTTGTGGTCGGAGCTGGCCCTTTCCTATATAATATCCCAGATAAGCAATGTGGTCATAACCCAGATGGCATTTTTTTGGATTGGCTGTGAGTCCGGCTGCGTGTAATGCCTGAAATATTTCATGGAGATGGACAAGATGGTCTTCCCATGTGTCGCTGAAGACCACAATATCGTCTAAATAGGCAGCAGCGTACTTTTGAAAGGGTCTTAATAGGTGATCCATTAGTCTTTGGAATGTGGCTGGGGCCCCGTGGAGCCCGAATGGAAGTACCGTAAAATGTTAGAGCTCTGAATGAGTGGAGAAAGCAGTTTTCTCCCTATCAGCTGGGGCTAGGGGTATTTGCCAATACCCTTTTGTTAATTCGAGTGTTGACATATATTGAGCTTTGCCTAGTCTTTCGAGTAGCTCGTCTACTCTGGGGATAGGGTATGTATCGAAGAGGGAAATTTCATTTAGACGGCGGAAGTCAATACAAAATCTGATCGACCCGTCCGGTTTTGGGACGAGAACAATGGGGGAACACCAAGGACTTGTAGATGGCTCTATTACCTTCAATTTTAACATAGTTTGTACCTCTTCTTCCATTAAATGTCGGCGGGCCTCTGGGATACGATAAGGGCGTAGTCTTATCACTTTCCCCTTGGGAGTTCTGATGTGGTGTTGGATTAGATGAGTTTTCCCAGGAATTCCTGAGAAAAACCGACTATGTCGTTTTAAGAGATTCTTTAGTTGATTCATCTGATCTCCTGTGATGTTGGCATTAATGTGGGGTGTCTCTACATTTACATCGGTGTTAGTGGGACACAATTCAATGTCTAGGGGTTCCTCAGGGGTTATGAGGAATCCGGTAGCTGACTGATTTGGCATAATCGTGGGTTCTTCCCATTTTTTAAGCAAGTTAATATGATAGATTTGCGTTCTATTGGGATTTTTGGATATTTCTACCAGGTAAGTAACAGGGGAAATTACTTTTAATATTTTATACGGGCCCTGCCACTTGGCCAGGAGCTTATTGTCTGAACAGGGTCTTAATATTAGGACCTTATCATTAGGTTGTAAATATCGTGGTTTTGTTCCTTTGTCATAATATTTCTTTTGGGTAGTTTGGGCTTTTTCTAGATGTGTATGCACATCCTCCCATACTGTTTGCAGGTGGTTTTTAAGATCATATATGTAGTCTAAGAGGGGCTTTTCTTCCTCTCCCTCTTCTTCCCATAATTCTGCTGCCATGTCTAGTAGACTACGGGATTGTCGTCCGAAGACGAGTTCGAAGGGGCTATGTCCGGTAGAGGCCTGTTCATGTGATCTTATGGCATACAAGACTAATGGGAGCTTCCGGTCCCAATCTCGCCCCGATTCGGAGACCGTTTTCTTTAATAATGTTTTTATGGTGCGGTTGTACCGTTCCACCAAACCATCCGTCTGGGGATGATACACTGAGGTTTTGATTTGTTTGATCCCAAGAGTCTTACAAATATTGGCCATTAATGAAGACATGAAAGGTGTTCCCTGATCTGTCAGGATTTCATGGGGAAACCTGACTCTAGCAAAGAAAGTAATCATAGCTTGGGCTACGTTTTTAGACGTCATACTAGTAAGGGGTATAGCCCCAGGGTACCTGGTGGCATAGTCTACTAGGACTAGAATATAAGTGTGCCCTTTGGTGGATTTGAGAAGTGGTCCTACTAAGTCCATCCCGATCCTGGAACAGGGGACTTCAATGATAGGTAAGGGTTGGAGGGGTGCTTTCCTTTGGGGTCCAGGATCTATAAGCGGACACCGGGGACACTGGGCACAGTACCGTCGAAGTTGTGCGTATACTCCGGGCCAATAAAATCTCCTTAACAAATATTCTTCAGTCTTCTCCCTACCATAGTGTCCCCCTCCCGGCTAATTGTGGGCCAAAAAGAGTACCTGTAGGCGATAGGGTTCGGGTACTACTAACTGTCATTTCTCGACGTTGTCGTGTTTAACGATTCGGTATTAGAGATTCTTTTGGACAATGAAGTACGGACCCACCTCATTAGTAGCCTCTGGTTTGGCCGTTCTCCAAGCATTACGGAGAGAGGGATCTTCTCGCTGACTGACTCTGAAGGAAGGAGAGGGAGCTGTAATATTGGCCACTACCTTCTCTATGTTCTTTTCTCTTTCTAAATTCCGATACTGTTGTTTTATCTGTCTTTTTTCTCATCGGGTAGGCTTAGGGCGACATGGTTTGTCGTCTATATAGCTACTGGAAAACGGGGCCTCCGCCCACCAGGAATCTGAGACTATTTGAGATCTTACCCTTTTTAACATCTCAGAGAATTGTGTATAGTCAGTTCCTAATATACAATCCTCCACCAAGCGATCCATAACCCCCACCGGTAATAGGTCATGTTGTGCTTCCCATTCTACTCGCACAATGGACAGGGGGTAATTGCCTTTGTCTCCGTGTATGCAGCAGATCGATACCCATTGGTGTGTGGGTTGTCCCAATAGACTCATCACATCAGCTCTTATAACGGATTGGCTACATCCAGAGTCTACCAGAGCTAGGAGTGTTTTCCCGTTTACTTTAACTTCTTGTCTGTATCTGGGATCGCCCCCTCCAGTGCATAAGACTCTTCCCCTCGTGACTCCAATCTCCATGGGTTCAGGTTTATCCCCTTTCCGGGGGCATATTCTAGCTATCTGCCCCCATTCCCCACAGCTATAACACTGTGGCTGTTGCATAGGCGGATTGTCCCCGAGTTTGGGAAGCCCCGGGTCTTCTAAGGTTTACCTGGGAAAGCTTCTTAGAGGGATGGTTGGGGTTCTACTAGGTGTCTTAGGGTTCAAACTCTTGAATTCGGTCGACCTGTGATAAGCACAAGCTAGGTCCACGGCCATGGCTGTATTGACATTAGGGTGTTGGCGTATCCAACTCCGAGTGGAGGGTGGGAGGGATTCTAAATATTGTTCGAGGATCACCGCCTTTATAATGTCTTCCCTCTCTGTTCCTATAGGCCCCAGCCATTTTAACCCCAGGTCCTTTACTTTATAATAAAAGGTTCGGGGGTCTTCCGTAGGTCCCCATTTTATCTTCCGGAACTTCAGGCGGTAATACTCCGAGTCATGACCTACTCTCTCCAATATGCTCTTTTTAATGTATTTGTATGGAGTGGTACCATCCGGATTCGAGGCTTGATATGCAGTTTGGAGGATGCCTGTCAGTAATGGGGCTATATATTGACCCCAACGTTCTTCCGGCCATTGGGCAGAAGAGGCCACTCTTTCAAAGTTGGTAAAGAAAGCGTCGGGATCCTCTCCGTCCTGGTACTTCTGAAGAACTGAGCTGGGCACATTAGGGTGGACCTTGCTAGCTGCAATTGTGTCAGTGAGCTTTTGGAAGGCCGTCTCATGTACTAATTGATTATTAGCCATGATGGTGGCTTGGCTCTTTAACACACTCTGCAAGGCCTCTCTATCTTCTTTAACCTCCCTCTGATGGGCCTCCCATACTAACTGAAGGTGACGCTGCCCTTCAGCTAACTGTTGGAGTCTCACTTCTGACACCACTGTGGCAGTGGTTGTGGCGACAATAAGCACTATGAGGCTCGGGATGGTTGTGAATGATGATTTTATTTAAATTTATAGAGTTGAAAGATTGTCTTCAGGGTTACAGGGTATGTGGGTTCTCCGTGCTAAGTGGTCTCTTCTCTTTTCCCAGGTTTCCTCTTGACTGGCGGAGATATTCGTTGGATGACTCCCAGGTACACCGAAAACAAGAGGAATGGAGATATGGGTGAGTCTGGGGTTTTGATGTGGGTTTATTACTAACACTATGAAAAGAATGGGGAAAGGGGGAGAGGGAGAGAAGGGGAGAGAGAGAGAGAGAAGGGGAGAGAGAGAGGGAGAGAAGGGGAGAGAGAGAGAGAGAGAGAGAGAGAGAGGAGAGAGAGAGGAGAGAGAGAGAGAGAGAGAGAGAGAGAGAGAGAGAGAGAGAGAGAGAGAGAGAGAGAGAGAGAGAGAGAGAGAGAGAGAGAGAGAGAGAGAGAGAGAGAGAGAGAGAGAGAGAGAGAGAGAGAGAACCGTCCCCTAGAATAGTGTGATGACTTTGTAAGTCCGAAGGTAAAAGAGTGGTCACCAATGAGTGTCTTCGGAGGGACAGGTTTTTATCTCTGAGGTGCTCTTATGGTTTAGTGCTTTTAATTCCTTCTTTCTATACTATAAACTCACGTTATTCTAATTCCCCTCCACAGGGTTACTGTTCCTTACTATCCTTTTTCCTCCTTTCTAGTGTTTCTCTCCTCTTCCCTCTTCCCTATAAATTCCCTCCCCTCTCCCTGTAGTCTCCCTCCCCTCTCCCATCTCGCCGTCCCTCTCCCTTTTGGCCAGATACTGTCCTTTATATATGTCCGTACCTGGTTTAGCCACGTCCCTCCTGGGACGTGGCGGGGTTCTAGCTTTTCTGTTTCCTCTCTGGCTTCAATTCTGCCTTGGGTGTTTGGGTGTCGGGCTTCTCTCTGATTCGATGTTTCTTCTATTGTCAAAATTCCTCCTCTCGGCGTTTCGTCCATTCTCTTGGCGTCCTTCTCCTCTACTACCCGCCGCGCGTAGTCCGTCGTCTATTTCTTTCTCTTCGGGAACCCGGATATCCGGCTTCCCTGTGAGTCTGGTGTTGTTTATGTTTCCATGACGCCCGGGCAGGGCGTCGCCATGGAGGAAGAATCGGGACTCCGTTCCTGATTCTGTTCGTAGAGTAGCCTGAGCATCTGTCTGCCGGCTACACAACCATTTGGCCAAAATTATGTATTTGAAACCTGTTGATTTGTCTCTTGCATCCATACAGGTCAACAGCCATCAGAAGAAGGGGATTTGGACAGTCATCACCCGGAAGGTGTGGACCCTGCGGTTCCATAACCAGCAGAGTGCCTACCTTCGGAAAAGGTAGGAGGACCTGAGATGTAGAGCCAGGAAGATTTCAGAGGTCCATCTGGGGCTGTCCTCCCAACATGGGTGGAGCACACATCGGAGCCAGCCTGCATTCTGGTGGAGGCCTAGTCTGAGCTTGATGGGAATTTAAGTGGAGTACAGCAGCTACAAGGGGTTAAATCTAGGGCATATTCCTGCCTGTTACATTATGAAGTGTTAGGTTCTGGCATATCCCCCTCAAGATTGGGAATGGACCATGTGTAACACACAAGATAAGTCATTGTTTATGTTATTGTTTGAGTAGATATGGAAGTTGGTGCCTGCTGATTTGCCTTGCCTATTAGCCCAGTGACATAGGACACAACCGAGTACAGTCCACAACCAATTAACTCTCCAGGGTAGGCATATGGCTGAGAAATTACAAGTTCCCAGTGCAGAAGATGAATGAGGGCTTAATGAATATTATGTTTGCATTTTAAAATTAAATTGCTAGTATCTCCCACAATTGAGTACCATTGTGGTCTTAGTAATCAAAGATAAGAAGAGACTGTAGAAGACAGTATCATCAGTTTGAGGAAACTAGATTTTACATGGAAATTTGAGTGGGGATCTCTCAAAGAAAGACTAAGAGATCAATTTGTTTTAAAATGTGGGAGTGATAAAATAGAAGAAAATCTTTGGCTAAAAAATAAACATCGATTAGATGAAATAATTAATATATCGAGAAGAGCTGAACATACTATGAAGTCTGTTAAAGAGCTGAGCTGTACCAGCAAACAGGTAACAGTTTGGAAAATTGAAGCAACAGTATGTGTGGTTAAGAGGCTGAGTGAGAATTCAAAAGAGTCAGGCATTAAAGTAGTCAGTTTGAAAAGTTTAGGAGAGTGTTTCAGTGTGGTAAGACTAGTCATGAAGCCAGTTCTAATTTTTGTTCTGCATTAAATTTCAATTGCAATGCTGGAGGTCAAAATGTTTATTTTGTCAAGTGCTGCACACATGGCAAAGTAAAAAGGATGAACACAAAGGAGGGAAACAAGTAACACAATAAATCATATTCTACGTTGATGAGATAGTTTGTACTGCTACCACATTCACCCTAGCGAGATGGTAAAAATTAATCACACTGATGTACTTATGAGATTCAACTGATGTTCCTAATTAATGATCATCTCAAAGTCAACTTTTATGGAAAATCTTAAAAGGAAAGTAATTTTACTGGAGTTAGATGTTGGAATGGGAGATTTGGTAGATTACAATTTAAAATGATGGGTTACTTTGAGGCAAAGTTTAGTACAGGCAAACATAAAACACAGTAAGTCTACTTTTTAATATGGTGGGGCAACTTAATAGGTTGGCCCCATCAGAAATTTCTTGGCATTAAACTAGATTCTAATGCCTTTTCAAAAGTACTAGTGAACCAACAGGAAGATGTCTTGGGTGACCTATATCAAAATTCCAACAAATATTTAAACATCACTTCACTGTCTAAAAGGCTGTAAACATCATATAACATCTAGGAAAAATGCAGAACCAAAAGTAGCAAAAGCTATGGGTTTTCCTCTTAGCATGCCAGAAAATGTGGCTAAAGGTTTACATAAGCTATCTGGCTCAGATGTATTTGAAACTGTGGAGGACACAGAGTGATTGGTTCCCACTGTAATAGCGAGAAAGGCCAATGCGGGCATTTGTCTTTATATTCTTTTAAGAGCACTTACTCAGGAATTGATTGTTGACAAGTTCACCTGACCGAATACTAATGAAATGAGTGCCACACCAGCAGGAGCAAAACATTTTACATCCAATATCTAACCTCTACATATCAACAAGTAGTGATGGATAGTGGTTCACAAAACTTGCCAGCATTTGCTACTCCTATAGGCTCCTATAAATGTAAAAGGATTCCCTTTGGTCTAGTCTCTACTCCTGCAGTTTTTCAAAAGATACTGTTAAAAATATTACATGATGTCGAGGGGAAAGATGTTACCAAGGTGATATTTCAATATTTAGGAGTACCAGTGAAGAACGGAATCAGAGAGTGAGAACAGTGTTAATGAGGTTGGCTCAAGCAGGTCTTACTCTTCAGAGAGATTAGTGTACATTTGGAGTCAGGGAAGTAAGTTATTTGGGACATCATATTTCTTGTGCAGGCATCTCACCTAATAAAGAGATGGTTAAAACCACTGTTAGTTTATTAGAGCCATGTAATAAAGATGAGTCAATTTCATTTCTTGGCATGGTTGAATATTATAATAGGGTAATTAGGAATGATGTGGATAAATTAGTGAGTTTGAGAAAAATACTGAGCAAGAAAGTGGAATTTTGGTGGGATGAGCAATGTCAGAAAATGTTCTTAATCATTAAAAAATAACTCAAGACAGCTCCCTATTTACAAGCTTTTCTAGCAATGTACAAGACCCTTATTGTCAAGGATGCAAGTTCTAAAGGACTTGATGCTATTTTTGTGCAAAGACATAAAGGCATAGAATGTTTGATAGCTTGGTGCTTTGTGTTGCCTGAGAGGGTCTAAGGTGAATTGCTCAGTAATTGAGAGAGATGTGCATGCTATTACCATGCACTAAATACGTTTTGATATGTTGTACGGGATACTACATTCAATGTTTGTTGTGATAATTAATAATTAAAAGAGGTCTTCATGAAGAATAAACTTGACTCTGATTGTGTGGACGATTAAGCCTCTGCTGAGTTCCTAGAAAGTGAAATCAATGTGTATGAGATGACAATGTGAGTTATTGTGGACAAAGAGTAGGAAACTCTGTTGTCAAATGATTTTACTACGTGTAAGGTCCTGGATGTGATTAAAACTGGAGAAAATGATTTGTTAAACAAATCTTGGTTCTAAATGAAGGGTGAACTTACTGTTGATAAAGGGACTTTATTGAGAGGCATTAGCTTGATTCCATCCCAAATAATGAGAAGCAATCTAGTTTTACTATCTAATGAAGGCCAGATGTGTATTGTGAAAACAAAGGAGGGTTGTGTGAAAGCTTCTGGTGGCCTGGGATGGATGTTATGGTAGATAAGATTCTGATACCTGCACATTTCTACTTTTGTGTGTGGAAAACATCCTAGTCATCCATGGGATAAAGTAGCTATAGACATTGTCAGCCCACTGAGAGGAAAACATCAGACACTATGGGCCAGATGTAGGTAGGCCCGAGATTGCGACTCGGAAATTGCGAGTCTGTCTGACTCGCAATTTCCGAGTCGTAATCTCGGATGCAAAACGGTGTCTCAGACACCGTCTGCCACTCGCTATGGGGTCGCAAAGACCCACCTCATCAATATTCATGAGGTGGGTCGCATTTTGCGACCCCATAGCGAGTCCCTGCACTCACAGGGATGGTGGCCTGCTGTAGTCAGCAGACCTCCATGTCTGTGACTGCTTTTTAAATAAAGCAGTTTTTTTTTTTCCTTTTGCAGCCCGTTTTCCTTAAAGGAAAACGAGTTGCAAAATGAAAAAAAATACCGAAACCATTTGGTTTAGTTTTTTTCAGAGTAGGCAGTGGTTCATAGGACCACTGCCTTCTCTGAAAAAATATTTTTGTCGACATTCACAAAGGGGAAGGGGTCCCATGGGGACCCCTTCCCTTTTGTGAATGTGTTACCACCAGTGTGACACTGGTGGTAACTGCGAGTTGCTTTGCGACCGCATTCGCGGTCACAAAGCAATTCTGAATTGCGATGCGAGTCGCAAATAGGAAGGGAACACCCCTTCCTATTTGCGAGTCGCTTTCCCAAATTGCGAGTTGGTACCGACTCACAATTTGGGAATGAGCATTGCGTTAGGCTGTTTGCATGGCGCAAACTGCGATTTTCGCAGTTTGCACAATGCAAACGGCTACCTACATCTGGCCCTATATCTCATATTTTTGTTGGATCTATTCTCTAGGAGGGTTGAAGTGATATGTGTGAGTGATGTTTTGACTCTTACTGTGGTGAAGCATTTAGAATAAATTTTTAAAAGAGAAATTCACTCTTATCTGATAATGGTCCTCAAATTGACTCAGAGAAAATTGAGTCAGATCACAAGAGTTGTGGCAATACACATTAAACAAGATCCATATATCTTCCTGAGACAAACTATTTTAAAGAGAAATTATACAAAACCCTAATGGAAAGACTACAACTGGCTAGATTGAAACAGAGCATAGCAAGATAGAATTACCACATATAGGTTCTCCCCACATTCCTCTACTGGACAATCACCCTTTCAACTTTATAAAGGTATAGCTTCCAGTACAATACAGGCTGGATAAAACAGAATAAAGGTTTGAAGTTCAATTATATCAGTGAGTGCCAAGAGAAAGCATTAGTCAAACAAAAGAAGTGTAGGTGTTATTTAGATAGTAAATTAAATGTGAGAGAGAGCAAAGTTCAAGTAGGCAAATATGTTAAAATCTAAGCTCCGAATAGTTGTGAAAATTGGTCTAAATTCTCAAACGTTCATTATGACACAAAACTGTTCAAAAATGGTATAAAAACAGTAGATGGGAGAGTTTCAAATTGTAACCGGGTAGTGATTGTAAAGTCGGAGACAGCAAATAAACTCAGTGGAAAAACAGATGTTCTGTTAAGAACTGAATACTACTTACACATGAAGGAAAACATTTGAATCTCCTCTTAGGTTACTTCATGTAGGTTTCTAAGCTATAGTAAATACAACGTTTATGATTAGGCTGTCTTATCTTCTCTACATGTTCTCTGTATACATTATGGTGGTCATTATGACCCTGGTGGTCTTCCGACCGCCAGGGTAAATGTGGCAGTCCCACCACCAACAGGCGATATGAACCACTGGGCCAGAGATATTCATCTCCGACCCGGCGGTCCAGAGGAGCCAGCCCACCGCCACAAAAACCATGGCGGTAGGGCTACCGGTGACAGAGCATACCTTCCCTGTCACCAGTAGGTGGCTCCCTCCCAGCAAGCACCTGACTCCCCCACCCCCCTACAGTCACAGTGCCACCTACCCCCCTTTTCACATAGTGCCCCCCAGGCACCCTACTCACATAACACCCCCCAGGCCCTCTTCTTACATAGCACCCCTCACCCCCCTACTCACATAGCGACACCCACACGTACCACATATACACCCACTCACCTACACTTCCAGACACGCATCCACTTACACTCGTCCATACACGTATTCATTCACCTACACATACTCACACGCTTTCAGGCACACATACACACAGACATCCAAACATGCATCCTCACACGCATACACACTTACATGCAGACACGCACTCACCTCAACATTCATACATGCATTCACTCACACGTATACAACCATGCAAATACCACAACACTCACAGTCACATTCCCACAACCATAGACACATTCATAACATACATACACACACTCAGATACCACACTCAACACCCACCACCATCCCACCCCCCTCCTCTGTTGGATGCCCAACTTACCTTGTCCAGTGAGGAGGTTGTCAGCAGGGAATGGGAAGGGGCGCTACCACCACAGCAGAGACCTGCCAACAGGACACCACTAAGCTGTATTAATGGTCTTAATACGGCTGGCTGCTTCCTTCTGGTGGGGTGGTGCAGGTGGTAGCACCGCCAGTACACCACCGCCCGCCAGCATGGCTACTACCGGATATCTGCTCACAGTGTGGTGGAAATCCGGCAGTACCCATTATATGGCAGATTAGATGAGTTTTCCCAGGAATTCCTGAGAAAAACCGACTATGTCGTTTTAAGAGATTCTTTAGTTGATTCATCTGATCTCCTGTGATGTTGGCATTAATGTGGGGTGTCTCTACATTTACATCGGTGTTAGTGGGACACAATTCAATGTCTAGGGGTTCCTCAGGGGTTATGAGGAATCCGGTAGCTGACTGATTTGGCATAATCGTGGGTTCTTCCCATTTTTTAAGCAAGTTAATATGATAGATTTGCGTTCTATTGGGATTTTTGGATATTTCTACCAGGTAAGTAACAGGGGAAATTACTTTTAATATTTTATACGGGCCCTGCCACTTGGCCAGGAGCTTATTGTCTGAACAGGGTCTTAATATTAGGACCTTATCATTAGGTTGTAAATATCGTGGTTTTGTTCCTTTGTCATAATATTTCTTTTGGGTAGTTTGGGCTTTTTCTAGATGTGTATGCACATCCTCCCATACTGTTTGCAGGTGGTTTTTAAGATCATATATGTAGTCTAAGAGGGGCTTTTCTTCCTCTCCCTCTTCTTCCCATAATTCTGCTGCCATGTCTAGTAGACTACGGGATTGTCGTCCGAAGACGAGTTCGAAGGGGCTATGTCCGGTAGAGGCCTGTTCATGTGATCTTATGGCATACAAGACTAATGGGAGCTTCCGGTCCCAATCTCTCCCCGATTCGGAGACCGTTTTCTTTAATAATGTTTTTATGGTGCGGTTGTACCGTTCCACCAAACCATCCGTCTGGGGATGATACACTGAGGTTTTGATTTGTTTGATCCCAAGAGTCTTACAAATATTGGCCATTAATGAAGACATGAAAGGTGTTCCCTGATCTGTCAGGATTTCATGGGGAAACCTGACTCTAGCAAAGAAAGTAATCATAGCTTGGGCTACGTTTTTAGACGTCATACTAGTAAGGGGTATAGCCCCAGGGTACCTGGTGGCATAGTCTACTAGGACTAGAATATAAGTGTGCCCTTTGGTGGATTGGAGAAGTGGTCCTACTAAGTCCATCCCGATCCTGGAACAGGGGACTTCAATGATAGGTAAGGGTTGGAGGGGTGCTTTCCTTTGGGGTCCAGGATCTATAAGCGGACACCGGGGACACTGGGCACAGTACCGTCGAAGTTGTGCGTATACTCCGGGCCAATAAAATCTCCTTAACAAATATTCTTCAGTCTTCTCCCTACCATAGTGTCCCCCTCCCGGCTAATTGTGGGCCAAAAAGAGTACCTGTAGGCGATAGGGTTCGGGTACTACTAACTGTAATTTCTCAACGTTGTCGTGTTTAACGATTCGGTATTAGAGATTCTTTTGGACAATGAAGTACGGACCCACCTCATTAGTAGCCTCTGGTTTGGCCGTTCTCCAAGCATTACGGAGAGAGGGATCTTCTCGCTGACTGACTCTGAAGGAAGGAGAGGGAGCTGTAATATTGGCCACTACCTTCTCTATGTTCTTTTCTCTTTCTAAATTCCGATACTGTTGTTTTATCTGTCTTTTTTCTCATCGGGTAGGCTTAGGGCGACATGGTTTGTCGTCTATATAGCTACTGGAAAACGGGGCCTCCGCCCACCAGGAATCTGAGACTATTTGAGATCTTACCCTTTTTAACATCTCAGAGAATTGTGTATAGTCAGTTCCTAATATACAATCCTCCACCAAGCGATCCATAACCCCCACCGGTAATAGGTCATGTTGTGCTTCCCATTCTACTCGCACAATGGACAGGGGGTAATTGCCTTTGTCTCCGTGTATGCAGCAGATCGATACCCATTGGTGTGTGGGTTGTCCCAATAGACTCATCACATCAGCTCTTATAACGGATTGGCTACATCCAGAGTCTACCAGAGCTAGGAGTGTTTTCCCGTTTACTTTAACTTCTTGTCTGTATCTGGGATCGCCCCCTCCAGTGCATAAGACTCTTCCCCTCGTGACTCCAATCTCCATGGGTTCAGGTTTATCCCCTTTCCGGGGGCATATTCTAGCTATCTGCCCCCATTCCCCACAGCTATAACACTGTGGCTGTTGCATAGGCGGATTGTCCCCGAGTTTGGGAAGCCCCGGGTCTTCTAAGGTTTACCTGGGAAAGCTTCTTAGAGGGATGGTTGGGGTTCTACTAGGTGTCTTAGGGTTCAAACTCTTGAATTTGGTCGACCTGTGATAAGCACAAGCTAGGTCCACGGCCATGGCTGTATTGACATTAGGGTGTTGGCGTATCCAACTCCGAGTGGAGGGTGGGAGGGATTCTAAATATTGTTCGAGGATCACCGCCTTTATAATGTCTTCCCTCTCTGTTCCTATAGGCCCCAGCCATTTTAACCCCAGGTCCTTTACTTTATAATAAAAGGTTCGGGGGTCTTCCGTAGGTCCCCATTTTATCTTCCGGAACTTCAGGCGGTAATACTCCGAGTCATGACCTACTCTCTCCAATATGCTCTTTTTAATGTATTTGTATGGAGTGGTACCATCCGGATTCGAGGCTTGATATGCAGTTTGGAGGATGCCTGTCAGTAATGGGGCTATATATTGACCCCAACGTTCTTCCGGCCATTGGGCAGAAGAGGCCACTCTTTCAAAGTTGGTAAAGAAAGCGTCGGGATCCTCTCCGTCCTGGTACTTCTGAAGAACTGAGCTGGGCACATTAGGGTGGACCTTGCTAGCTGCAATTGTGTCAGTGAGCTTT
Source organism: Pleurodeles waltl (assembly GCF_031143425.1). Classification (NCBI taxonomy): domain Eukaryota; kingdom Metazoa; phylum Chordata; class Amphibia; order Caudata; family Salamandridae; genus Pleurodeles; species Pleurodeles waltl. The sequence goes on from NC_090447.1 coordinate 638,643,333, forward strand.
TGGAAGGCCGTCTCATGTACTAATTGATTATTAGCCATGATGGTGGCTTGGCTCTTTAACACACTCTGCAAGGCCTCTCTATCTTCTTTAACCTCCCTCTGATGGGCCTCCCATACTAACTGAAGGTGACGCTGCCCTTCAGCTAACTGTTGGAGTCTCACTTCTGACACCACTGTGGCAGTGGTTGTGGCGACAATAAGCACTATGAGGCTCGGGATGGTTGTGAATGATGATTTTATTTAAATTTATAGAGTTGAAAGATTGTCTTCAGGGTTACAGGGTATGTGGGTTCTCCGTGCTAAGTGGTCTCTTCTCTTTTCCCAGGTTTCCTCTTGACTGGCGGAGATATTCGTTGGATGACTCCCAGGTACACCGAAAACAAGAGGAATGGAGATATGGGTGAGTCTGGGGTTTTGATGTGGGTTTATTACTAACACTATGAAAAGAATGGGGAAAGGGGGAGAGGGAGAGAAGGGGAGAGAGAGAGAGAAGGGGAGAGAGAGAGAGAGAGAAGGGGAGAAGGGGAGAGAGAGAGACAGAGAGAGAGAGAGAGAGAGAGAGAGAGAGAGAGAGAGAGAGAGAGAGAGAGAGAGAGAGAGAGAACCGTCCCCTAGAATAGTGTGATGACTTTGTAAGTCCGAAGGTAAAAGAGTGGTCACCAATGAGTGTCTTCGGAGGGACAGGTTTTATCTCTGAGGTGCTCTTATGGTTTAGTGCTTTTAATTCCTTCTTTCTATACTATAAACTCACGTTATTCTAATTCCCCTCCACAGGGTTACTGTTCCTTACTATCCTTTTTCCTCCTTTCTAGTGTTTCTCTCCTCTTCCCTCTTCCCTATAAATTCCCTCCCCTCTCCCTGTAGTCTCCCTCCCCTCTCCCATCTCGCCGTCCCTCTCCCTTTTGGCCAGATACTGTCCTTTATATATGTCCGTACCTGGTTTAGCCACGTCCCTCCTGGGACGTGGCGGGGTTCTAGCTTTTCTGTTTCCTCTCTGGCTTCAATTCTGCCTTGGGTGTTTGGGTGTCGGGCTTCTCTCTGATTCGATGTTTCTTCTATTGTCAAAATTCCTCCTCTCGGCGTTTCGTCCATTCTCTTGGCGTCCTTCTCCTCTACTACCCGCCGCGCGTAGTCCGTCGTCTATTTCTTTCTCTTCGGGAACCCGGATATCCGGCTTCCCTGTGAGTCTGGTGTTGTTTATGTTTCCATGACGCCCGGGCAGGGCGTCGCCATGGAGGAAGAATCGGGACTCCGTTCCTGATTCTGTTCGTAGAGTAGCCTGAGCATCTGTCTGCCGGCTACACAACCATTTGGCCAAAATTATGTATTTGAAACCTGTTGATTTGTCTCTTGCATCCATACAGGTCAACAGCCATCAGAAGAAGGGGATTTGGACAGTCATCACCCGGAAGGTGTGGACCCTGCGGTTCCATAACCAGCAGAGTGCCTACCTTCGGAAAAGGTAGGAGGACCTGAGATGTAGAGCCAGGAAGATTTCAGAGGTCCATCTGGGGCTGTCCTCCCAACATGGGTGGAGCACACATCGGAGCCAGCCTGCATTCTGGTGGAGGCCTAGTCTGAGCTTGATGGGAATTTAAGTGGAGTACAGCAGCTACAAGGGGTTAAATCTAGGGCATATTCCTGCCTGTTACATTATGAAGTGTTAGGTTCTGGCATATCCCCCTCAAGATTGGGAATGGACCATGTGTAACACACAAGATAAGTCATTGTTTATGTTATTGTTTGAGTAGATATGGAAGTTGGTGCCTGCTGATTTGCCTTGCCTATTAGCCCAGTGACATAGGACACAACCGAGTACAGTCCACAACCAATTAACTCTCCAGGGTAGGCATATGGCTGAGAAATTACAAGTTCCCAGTGCAGAAGATGAATGAGGGCTTAATGAATATTATGTTTGCATTTTAAAATTAAATTGCTAGTATCTCCCACAATTGAGTACCATTGTGGTCTTAGTAATCAAAGATAAGAAGAGACTGTAGAAGACAGTATCATCAGTTTGAGGAAACTAGATTTTACATGGAAATTTGAGTGGGGATCTCTCAAAGAAAGACTAAGAGATCAATTTGTTTTAAAATGTGGGAGTGATAAAATAGAAGAAAATCTTTGGCTAAAAAATAAACATCGATTAGATGAAATAATTAATATATCGAGAAGAGCTGAACATACTATGAAGTCTGTTAAAGAGCTGAGCTGTACCAGCAAACAGGTAACAGTTTGGAAAATTGAAGCAACAGTATGTGTGGTTAAGAGGCTGAGTGAGAATTCAAAAGAGTCAGGCATTAAAGTAGTCAGTTTGAAAAGTTTAGGAGAGTGTTTCAGTGTGGTAAGACTAGTCATGAAGCCAGTTCTAATTTTTGTTCTGCATTAAATTTCAATTGCAATGCTGGAGGTCAAAATGTTTATTTTGTCAAGTGCTGCACACATGGCAAAGTAAAAAGGATGAACACAAAGGAGGGAAACAAGTAACACAATAAATCATATTCTACGTTGATGAGATAGTTTGTACTGCTACCACATTCACCCTAGCGAGATGGTAAAAATTAATCACACTGATGTACTTATGAGATTCAACTGATGTTCCTAATTAATGATCATCTCAAAGTCAACTTTTATGGAAAATCTTAAAAGGAAAGTAGTTTTACTGGAGTTAGATGTTGGAATGGGAGATTTGGTAGATTACAATTTAAAATGATGGGTTACTTTGAGGCAAAGTTTAGTACAGGCAAACATAAAACACAGTAAGTCTACTTTTTAATATGGTGGGGCAACTTAATAGGTTGGCCCCATCAGAAATTTCTTGGCATTAAACTAGATTCTAATGCCTTTTCAAAAGTACTAGTGAACCAACAGGAAGATGTCTTGGGTGACCTATATCAAAATTCCAACAAATATTTAAACATCACTTCACTGTCTAAAAGGCTGTAAACATCATATAACATCTAGGAAAAATGCAGAACCAAAAGTAGCAAAAGCTATGGGTTTTCCTCTTAGCATGCCAGAAAATGTGGCTAAAGGTTTACATAAGCTATCTGGCTCAGGTGTATTTGAAACTGTGGAGGACACAGAGTGATTGGTTCCCACTGTAATAGCGAGAAAGGCCAATGCGGGCATTTGTCTTTATATTCTTTTAAGAGCACTTACTCAGGAATTGATTGTTGACAAGTTCACCTGACCGAATACTAATGAAATGAGTGCCACACCAGCAGGAGCAAAACATTTTACATCCAATATCTAACCTCTACATATCAACAAGTAGTGATGGATAGTGGTTCACAAAACTTGCCAGCATTTGCTACTCCTATAGGCTCCTATAAATGTAAAAGGATTCCCTTTGGTCTAGTCTCTACTCCTGCAGTTTTTCAAAAGATACTGTTAAAAATATTACATGATGTCGAGGGGAAAGATGTTACCAAGGTGATATTTCAATATTTAGGAGTACCAGTGAAGAACGGAATCAGAGAGTGAGAACAGTGTTAATGAGGTTGGCTCAAGCAGGTCTTACTCTTCAGAGAGATTAGTGTACATTTGGAGTCAGGGAAGTAAGTTATTTGGGACATCATATTTCTTGTGCAGGCATCTCACCTAATAAAGAGATGGTTAAAACCACTGTTAGTTTATTAGAGCCATGTAATAAAGATGAGTCAATTTCATTTCTTGGCATGGTTGAATATTATAATAGGGTAATTAGGAATGATGTGGATAAATTAGTGAGTTTGAGAAAAATACTGAGCAAGAAAGTGGAATTTTGGTGGGATGAGCAATGTCAGAAAATGTTCTTAATCATTAAAAAATAACTCAAGACAGCTCCCTATTTACAAGCTTTTCTAGCAATGTACAAGACCCTTATTGTCAAGGATGCAAGTTCTAAAGGACTTGATGCTATTTTTGTGCAAAGACATAAAGGCATAGAATGTTTGATAGCTTGGTGCTTTGTGTTGCCTGAGAGGGTCTAAGGTGAATTGCTCAGTAATTGAGAGAGATGTGCATGCTATTACCATGCACTAAATACGTTTTGATATGTTGTACGGGATACTACATTCAATGTTTGTTGTGATAATTAATAATTAAAAGAGGTCTTCATGAAGAATAAACTTGACTCTGATTGTGTGGACGATTAAGCCTCTGCTGAGTTCCTAGAAAGTGAAATCAATGTGTATGAGATGACAATGTGAGTTATTGTGGACAAAGAGTAGGAAACTCTGTTGTCAAATGATTTTACTACGTGTAAGGTCCTGGATGTGATTAAAACTGGAGAAAATGATTTGTTAAACAAATCTTGGTTCTAAATGAAGGGTGAACTTACTGTTGATAAAGGGACTTTATTGAGAGGCATTAGCTTGATTCCATCCCAAATAATGAGAAGCAATCTAGTTTTACTATCTAATGATGGCCAGATGTGTATTGTGAAAACAAAGGAGGGTTGTGTGAAAGCTTCTGGTGGCCTGGGATGGATGTTATGGTAGATCAGATTCTGATACCTGCACATTTCTACTTTTGTGTGTGGAAAACATCCTAGTCATCCATGGGATAAAGTAGCTATAGACATTGTCAGCCCACTGAGAGGAAAACATCAGACACTATGGGCCAGATGTAGGTAGGCCCGAGATTGCGACTCGGAAATTGCGAGTCTGTCTGACTCGCAATTTCCGAGTCGTAATCTCGGATGCAAAACGGTGTCTCAGACACCGTCTGCCACTCGCTATGGGGTCGCAAAGACCCACCTCATCAATATTCATGAGGTGGGTCGCATTTTGCGACCCCATAGCGAGTCCCTGCACTCACAGGGATGGTGGCCTGCTGTAGTCAGCAGACCTCCATGTCTGTGACTGCTTTTTAAATAAAGCAGTTTTTTTTTTTTCCTTTTGCAGCCCGTTTTCCTTAAAGGAAAACGAGTTGCAAAATGAAAAAAAATACCGAAACCATTTGGTTTCGTTTTTTTCAGAGTAGGCAGTGGTTCATAGGACCACTGCCTTCTCTGAAAAAATATTTTTGTCGACATTCACAAAGGGGAAGGGGTCCCATGGGGACCCCTTCCCTTTTGTGAATGTGTTACCACCAGTGTGACACTGGTGGTAACTGCGAGTTGCTTTGCGACCGCATTCGCGGTCACAAAGCAATTCTGAATTGCGATGCGAGTCGCAAATAGGAAGGGAACACCCCTTCCTATTTGCGAGTCGCTTTCCCCAAATTGCGAGTTGGTACCGACTCACAATTTGGGAATGAGCATTGCGTTAGGCTGTTTGCATGGCGCAAACTGCGATTTTCGCAGTTTGCACAATGCAAACGGCTACCTACATCTGGACCTATATCTCATATTTTTGTTGGATCTATTCTCTAGGAGGGTTGAAGTGATATGTGTGAGTGATGTTTTGACTCTTACTGTGGTGAAGCATTTAGAATAAATTTTTAAAAGAGAAATTCACTCTTATCTGATAATGGTCCTCAAATTGACTCAGAGAAAATTGAGTCAGATCACAAGAGTTGTGGCAATACACATTAAACAAGATCCATATATCTTCCTGAGACAAACTATTTTAAAGAGAAATTATACAAAACCCTAATGGAAAGACTACAACTGGCTAGATTGAAAGAGAGCATAGCAAGATAGAATTACCACATATAGGTTCTCCCCACATTCCTCTACTGGACAATCACCCTTTCAACTTTATAAAGGTATAGCTTCCAGTACAATACAGGCTGGATAAAACAGAATAAAGGTTTGAAGTTCAATTATATCAGTGAGTGCCAAGAGAAAGCATTAGTCAAACAAAAGAAGTGTAGGTGTTATTTAGATAGTAAATTAAATGTGAGAGAGAGCAAAGTTCAAGTAGGCAAATATGTTAAAATCTAAGCTCCGAATAGTTGTGAAAATTGGTCTAAATTCTCAAACGTTCATTATGACACAAAACTGTTCAAAAATGGTATAAAAACAGTAGATGGGAGAGTTTCAAATTGTAACCGGGTAGTGATTGTAAAGTCGGAGACAGCAAATAAACTCAGTGGAAAAACAGATGTTCTGTTAAGAACTGAATACTACTTACACATGAAGGAAAACGTTTGAATCTCCTCTTAGGTTACTTCATGTAGGTTTCTAAGCTATAGTAAATACAACGTTTATGATTAGGCTGTCTTATCTTCTCTACATGTTCTCTGTATACATTATGGTGGTCATTATGACCCTGGTGGTCTTCCGACCGCCAGGGTAAATGTGGCAGTCCCACCACCAACAGGCGATATGAACCACTGGGCCAGAGATATTCATCTCCGACCCGGCGGTCCAGAGGAGCCAGCCCACCGCCACAAAAACCATGGCGGTAGGGCTACCGGTGACAGAGCATACCTTCCCTGTCACCAGTAGGTGGCTCCCTCCCAGCAAGCACCTGACTCCCCCACCCCCCTACAGTCACAGTGCCACCTACCCCCCTTTTCACATAGTGCCCCCCAGGCACCCTACTCACATAACACCCCCCAGGCCCTCTTCTTACATAGCACCCCTCACCCCCCTACTCACATAGCGACACCCACACGTACCACATATACACCCACTCACCTACACTTTCAGACACGCATCCACTTACACTCGTCCATACACGTATTCATTCACCTACACATACTCACACGCTTTCAGGCACACATACACACAGACATCCAAACATGCATCCTCACACGCATACACACTTACATGCAGACACGCACTCACCTCAACATTCATACATGCATTCACTCACACGTATACAACCATGCAAATACCACAACACTCACAGTCACATTCCCACAACCATAGACACATTCATAACATACATACACACACTCAGATACCACACTCAACACCCACCACCATCCCACCCCCCTCCTCTGTTGGATGCCCAACTTACCTTGTCCAGTGAGGAGGTTGTCAGCAGGGAATGGGAAGGGGCGCTACCACCACAGCAGAGACCTGCCAACAGGACACCACTAAGCTGTATTAATGGTCTTAATACGGCTGGCTGCTTCCTTCTGGAGGGGTGGTGCAGGTGGTAGCACCGCCAGTACACCACCGCCCGCCAGCATGGCTACTACCGGATATCTGCTCACAGTGTGGTGGAAATCCGGCAGTACCCATTATATGGCAGGCGGAAGAGCACCAGCACTGGCGGTCTTCTGGTGCCCGTGGCTTTGACGATCTCGCTCAGAGACCACCAAAAGTCATAATGAGGCACTAAGGGGGTCAGCACAACATTGGCGGTAAATGCTGCTTACTGCCGTGCAGAAGACCGCCAATACAACGCCGCGGCATTCCGCCACAGCTATTACGACCCACAGCCCGGAATCCGCCAAAATCCAGACACCCACACAAGTCCGCCACACCAAAGGTCAGTGATAAACTGGCGATAACAAAACCTCCACCGTCACGCCCACACTATCACGACCCACGAATCTACGCAGCCTTCTTTCAACCGCGGTATTCCATTGGCGGTACACACCACTGCGCTCAAAATACACACACACATTTACAAAACACAACCACATTGGACAATTACAAATACACACACCTGATACACATACACACACCACTCCCACACATCCAATACAATATAAAACACGCACCCACATCACCCACAAACCCTTACGACCACAATTGCGACTGAAGACCAGAGAGTGACACCACCATCTACAAACTAGCATCCACAGGCACTCAACACCATCACTCACACAACATCCACGCACAAAACACCACACACCCCTAAACATCACCCACACACCACAACACACACCACCCCACACATCACCCACACCACCCCATGGCACTGCAAAGACACCCCAGGTTTTCTGAGGAGGAGCTCAGGGTCATGGTGGAGGAAATCATCCGGGTAGAGCCACAGCTATTCGGATTATAGGTGCAGCACACCACCATAGCTAGGAAGATGGAGCTATGGCGCAGAATCGCGGACAGGGTCAATGCAGTGGGACAGCACCCAAGAACACAGGATGACATCAGGAAGAGGTGGAACGACCTACGGGGGAAGGTACGCTTCGTGGTCTCAAGACACCAGATTGCAGTTCACAGGACTGGCACCGGACCCCCACCTCTTCCCCCACAACTAACAACATGGGAGGAGCAGGTCTTGGCTATACTGCATCCTGAGGGCCTCGCAGGAGTAGCTGGAGGAATGGACTCTGGTAAGGCAAATCTTTAAATACTTCATCCCCCACCCTAATTGCATGCTATCACATACCCCCACCCTCGCCCTCACCCCCATCACTCCAACTCCTCACACATGTCCCACTATCACAAACCACACATCCCAACACCAAGCCCTGCATGCAACAACAAAGCATGGACACCCATCACCAATGCATGGCCACTGCACATACCCACACACACCCCTAAACATTTAGCACACAAGGTCCTGCACAAGAATGCAAGCACTGGGGTACAGGGTCACCCACCCATTGCACACCATGGCACACACAGATGTAATAATCATGCTTTACACCCCTGCAGGACCCCGCCGCAACGTCACCGGACTGGAGGTTCCAGACATGTCCACTCCACCAACAGAAGAGGCCCACAGTGATGACAGCAGCTCTGTCCAACTGGATTTAGATGACCAGCCCATCTGGGACCTCAGGACAATCAGTTCCCCTCACACTGGCACAAGCCACAACAGAGCCTCCCCCGTCTGGAAACACCAGCACAGCACCCACCCAGCGGGCCCATACCTCTGTCCCCCAGGACACATCAAGCAGCAGTGTGTCCACCACTACAGGGAACCCAGGCTAACCCACCACCCCAACAACACCAGGGACCTGGGGGCAGTGGCAGTGGGCACACGGTCAGGGGACAGAGGCACAGGAACACAGGGGAACTGGGAGGGCTGCTGTGCGACAGGGGGAGGACAGGCCCAGGGAACCCAATCTCCACGAGGCCCTCTCCAACATCATGGGAGCCTACCACCATTCCCAGGAGACGATGGCAACAGTACTGGCCAAGTTTCAGGAGACCCAGCGGCTGCAGGAGGAACAGTATTTGGGGTTCAGGGAGGAACTCAAATTCATCAATCCCACCCTGGGCATCATTGTAGGGGTGCTGAAGGAACTCGTCAACACCAGGAGGGACACTGTGGCACAACAAGGGGCAGGCCCAGGGAACCGACACTCCACAAGGCACTCTCCAACATCATGGGAGCATAACACCATTCCCGGAGACCATGGGCACGGTACTGGCTAAGTTTCAGGAGACTCAGCGGCTGCAGGAGGAACACTACCTTGGGGTCAGGGAGGACTTGAAGTCCATTAACACCACCCTGGTCACCATTGCATGGGTGCTGGCAGACCTTGTCAACACCATGAGGGACACAGTGGCACACAAACGGGCCCCTGACACAAGCCTGGACGATGAACTGCCCACCACCTCTGCCGGCGCTAGTGGACAGGAGGCACCGCCACAGGACCAAAACACTAGCACCTCACCCCCTGGAGATGGAGAACCACCCCACAAGCGGTCCCTGACATCCAGGACAAAGACAGAGAACAATGCCAAGACCTCCGCCAAAAAATGAGACCACCCTGATTGTCATCCTTCTGTCCCACTTTGTCACCCTGTCCATCCTTAAACTGCCCCAGCTCCACTTCCTGGGTGAAAGTGACAGACAGATGAGAGGTAGAACATGGGTATCAGATGTAGCAGGCAGTGATGTCTTCCTACCTGTGTCTCACTGGAAGCATTGATGAATCACCGTGTTTCTGTTGTTGATATCCACTTCTTCTGCTTCCACGTCTTCACTGTCCACAGGCTCCACAGCTGCCACAAGACCTCCATCTGGACCATCCTTCTGCAGAAAAGGCACCTGTCAGTCATCGCAAAGCCAAGTTGTGAAACATGCAGCAAGCCACAATGATCTGGCACACCTTCTTTGGTGAGCAGAATACGGAACCACCGTCAGATGGAGGCACCCGAACCTGGGCTTCAGGAGACTGACGGTCCTCTCTATAACCCTCCTAGTTCACCCCTGGGCCTCATTGTAGCGTTCCTCTGCCCTTGTCCTGGGATTCCTCACTGGGGTCAGTAGCCATGACAGGTTGGGGTAACCAGAGTCACCTGCAAATGTCGAGGGAAATCTGTTAGACACACACTAACTCTTAGGGATATCCCCAGACTCAGACACCTAGTCACACTGTATAGAGTCCATGTCCTCACCTAATAGCCACAAACGGTGCCTCTGGAGTTGCCCCATCACATAAGGGATGCTGCTATTCCACAGAATGTAAGCGTCATGCACTGAGCCAGGAAACTTGGCATTCACATGGGAGATGTATTGGTCGGCCAACCACACCATCTGCACGTTCATCGAATGGTAACTCTTTCGGTTTCTGTATACCTGTTCACTCCTGCAGGCGGGGGGAAACAAGGCCACATGTGTCCCATCAATGGCACCAATGATGTTGGGGATATGTCCCAGGGCATAGAAGCCAGCTTTCACTGTAGGCAAATCTTCCACCTGAGGGAAAACGATCTAGCTGCGCATGTGTTTCAGCAGGGCAGACAACACTCTGGACAACACGTTAGAAAACATTGGCTGGGACATCCCTGATGCTATGGCCACTGCAGTTTGAAAAGACCCACTTGCCAGGAAATGGAGTACTGACAGGACCTGCACTAGAGGGGGGGATTCCTGTGGGATGGCGGATAGCTGACATCAGGTCTGGCTCCGACTGGGCACAAAGTTCCTGGATTGTGGCACGGTCCAGTCTGTAGGTGACAATTACATGTCGCTCTTCCATTGTCGACAGGTCCACCAGCGGTCTGTACACCGGAGGATGCCGCCATCTGCTCACCTGCCCCAGCGGACGTGCTCTATGGAGAACAGCGAGCAGAGAGTCAGCCAACACTGAGGTACGAAAACACAACTTTATTCCACAAATGTTTAAATCCGCTATGTGCCTGTCTTAGTGTGTATGCAAGGCCTAGGAATGTGTGACACATTTAAAATTAATGCAATGTGGCCCCCTGAAATGGCGGCTGCCTGACCTGTGATGTGGGACAAGGGGATATGAGGTAACTGCACTGCCGTTGTACACCGTTGCGGTAGGTGGTCGAAGAACGCGGCGCAATCCTGCATTGGTTAACATTGGACCCCATGGGTCCCAGGAGCCAATGACGATGTACGCCGGCGGTGACGGTACACACCGCCGCGGACGTGACCACCATTTTCTCTCTGTTCACTAACTTGATACCTTATCTTCGACAGGAAAGGACCTACACTGCAAGTGCTGCTGTTACCTCAGTCTGGAAGAGACAATGGCTCATGTGTCTGGGGAAAGGGCCCCTGCCTTCAGCACGGAGGAGTTGGAGAAACTAGTGGATGGGGTCCTACCCCAGTACATGCTACTCTACGGTCCTCCAGACAAACAGGTAAGTACACTGTGAGCATGCTGTATGGTCAATGCCTGTGTGGAGTGGTGTGGAAGGAAGATGGGGGGGGAGAATGAGGCTTGCATGAAACAACGGTGAGTGGATGTGTGTCATGGCAAGGGGAGGGATGCGGGCCAATGACTGACGGTGCGGACGGTTATATCTTCTCCTTTTTCCCTGTACTATTCCTGTAGGTCAGTGCCCACCAGAAGAAGGATATTTGGCGTGCCATCGCCAAGGAAGTCCGGACCCTGGGGGTCCAACACAGATGGAGCACCCATTGCCGGAAAAGATGGGAGGACATTCGCCGCTGGAGCAAGAAGAAGGCGGAGGCCCAGCTGGGGATGGCCTCCCAACGTGGGAGGGGTGCCCGTCGCACCATGACCCCCCTGATGTTCCGATTCTGGCGGTGGCGTATCCGGAGTTGGATGGGCGCTTGAGGGCACCACAGCAGCCACAAGGGGGTGAGTACACTCTCATTCAGCTGATTCAGTGCGCATTGGAGGTGTATGGGTGGGGAGATGGGCTGTGGGTTCCCCTAGGCCAGGGCGTGTTTTAGCAGGCAAGGTCCCTTCGTAAGGCAGGCCATGTGGCACCCCCCACCTGTGTTCAGAGGCAACTACACCTAGTCAGGCTCTTGTAACTTCCATGTGTGCAGCAACTGGGCCTAGGCCTTGTAACCCATGTCCATGTGATTGATTAGGGTACTCAAAGTGCACGGCGTAGTGCAGGGGGCTTCTGTGTCTGTAGTGTCCACCAACTGTAGCGGTATTGCATGCACTGAACATGTCTTCTTCTGTCTCCCCCCCCTTTTTGTGGTCTCCCTTGTCTTGTGTGCATTAGCATCATCAGGTGGAGGAGCTGTGCCACCGGAGCAGGAGGGAGCTGCATCCCACATGGCACTGGAGGATGACACAACGGAGTCTGAAGCCACCAGTGGGACAGAGGGCGAGGGGAGCTCCACAGCGGGGACGGGAGCTGAGACCAGCGACACAGACTCCTCCTCTGATGGGAGCTCCCTTGCGGTGGCGGGCCCCTCTGTGCCCCCCGCATCTACAGCTACAGCCGCCACCCCCCCTACCAGCACCGCTCTCCCAGCAGCCCCTCAGAGTGTGCCCCATGGCCGCTCACCCAGGAGGGTGGGCCTCTCTTTCGCCCCAGGCACCTCAGCCCCTGCCCGTCAGCCCTGCTGCCCTCAGTGAGGAGGCCATTGACCTCCTCAGATCCCTCACTGTTGGTCAGTCTACCATTTTGAATGCCATCCAGGGTGTAAAGAGGCAGTTGCAACAGACCAATGCATAGCTGGAGGGCATTCATTCTGGTCAGGCAGCCCAACAGCAAGCTTTTCAGACTCTGGCCTCAGCACTGATGGCAGCCATTGTCCCTGTGTCCAGCCTCCCCCCTCCAACTTCCTCCACCCAGCCCCAATCCCCTGTACCTCAGCTTATCCCAAGCACACCATCAGACCAGCATGCACACACCTCAACACACAAGGGAAGCTCTGGCAAACATAAGCACCACACATCCCACAGGCACTCACACAAGCATCATACCCATGCACACATACCAACATCCACTGCCTCCACTGTGTCCCCCTTCTCCTCATCTCACTCCTCCATCCCTGTCTCGTCTCCACTCACACCTGCATGCACTACATCTTCAGCCACTACGTCCATCACCAGCATACCCATCACCACACCCCGCTCACATGCACTCACCACCCCCACTACCATTCACACATCCCCTGTGTCCTCTCCCAGTGTGTCTGTGAGCCCACCTCCCAAGGTACACAAATGCAGCCACACACCCACCCAACAGCCTCCTCACGACAGCCTCCAGCCCATGCACCTTCACCCAAAGTCAGCAAATGTACACCTCCTACAACCACTACCTCTTCCTCCACTCGCAAAGCCCCTCTATCTACCCGTCCCAGTGTGTCCAAAACACTTTTACTGTCCTACCTTTACCTCTTCCCCTCACCTTCCCCACCCCTTCAGTCCCCTAGGGCCCACCTTTCCAGGTCCCAACCCAGCACCTCAGCCACCACATCACCTAGAACAGTGGTGCCAGCAGTAACCGGCTTCTGGAGTGCGCCAAGCAGCAGGGCAGCCAGTGTGCCAAAGAGCCAGACCACGGACAGTCCCCCACCTCAGAAGCATAAAAAGATGGCCACTGCCCAGTGGGGAAAGGCAACACATCTGGCACCAAAGGCTCTCCCAGGAGTACAGTTGGGAGTGGGAAGACAGCTGCGCCACCATCCAAGGGGGGGGAAGGGGCACAGAAAGAAAGGCAAGTCGCCACCAGCACCGCTGCCAAGGACACCGCCACCCCCAGCACAGCTACACAGGACACCGCTGCCACCAGCACCGCAGGCCAATGAGCGCAGAAAGCTCCGACGCTACTGAGTCCGCCACGAGCAGGTTGTAGCACTCTGGGCACAAAGCCCCCTCCCGAACCAGTGGAGAAAGACATCCACTACCTCGGTCCTTGGCAGGATGAAGCACTCTAGGCACAAAGCCCCCTCCAGAACCAGTGGAGAATCACATCCACTACCTCAGTCCTTGGCAGGATGAAGCACTGTGCACAAAGCCCCCTCCAGAACCAGTGGAGACTGTTATCCACTTGAAAGACTGTGGCTTTGCACTCCCCAGGATAAAGCAGTGGGCAACCCACCCACTGAAAAGACTTGTGAGACTGTGGCTTTGCACTCCCCAGGATAAAGCAGTGGGCAACCCACCCACTGGAGTGACTTGTGAGACTGTGGCTATGCACTCCCCAGGATACAGCAGTGGGCATGGAGCCCCCTCGTGGATCTGGCGTCGTGCACTCATCCGGCTGAGGAGCCCTCCCTTCCCTTCCCCCTGAGGTGCCTGCTGTATTTCTATCTGTTGCCCCTGCAGTGTTCTCTCCGTTTTGATCAGGTATTGAGTGTGGGCCTCGCCCATGCATGTTGGGCCCAGTGGTCCACGGACTTTAATGGTGCAATGCCTGGACTTGTATTCTTGGTGTATATATTTGTTTGTAGTGTATATATATTGTTGAGTACTGGATTTTAATAGATTACAAACGTTCAAATCATTTCCTTTTGTCTTTGCATTCTTCCGGAGGAGTTCGGGGGGTGTAACTGTAATGTATCAATATGTATTAGTGTGTGTGTTGTAGTGGGTGAGGGTGGGGGTGGGGGTGTTGCGTGTGTGTGTCACTCTTTTTTCCCTCCCCCCTCCCCTGTGTCGTAGGTGCAGTACTCACCGTGGTCGTCGCCGCCGGCGTTCGTGCTCCTGGTAGAGGAGCAAGAAGACAAAGGCAGGGAGAATCTTGAGTTCCGGTTCCATGGCGTCCTGGTTCTTCGTAGGGTGTGTAGAGGTGAACGTTTTCCCTTCCAATTCCTGTTTACGCTGTGTTTTTGTTCGCGGTGAATCCGCCCCGGAAAAGGTGGCAGATTGGCCTGTTGTAATACTGTGGGCGGTACATTGTGTTCCGCCTGTCTGTTGGCGGTTACCGCCGTGGTGTTTGTTTGTACCGCCGTGGCGGTCGGAGTATTAAAGTGGCTGTCTATGTTGGCGGTTTCTGCCACGGTCGTGATTCTATTTTTTTTTACCGCCGGCCTGTTAGCGGTTTTACCGCCGCTTTAACACCGACTGCCAAGGTTGTGATGACCACCTAAGTGTTCTGTAGTTTAAGTTAAGTTTTCCAATAGCATATCATATATATTGGCTTTGCTATGTATTTCAAACTGTCTGATACAGGGGAAGAGGTGTATCACACTTAACTATGTTTTACATCAGGTAATAATGACATAACAGGAACCATTCTGTAATACGATTGCTTGATTGGGGTTCCAGTGCTCACCATTAGGAAATGAGTGACCTAAAAAAGTGACCCAGATTTGCTGACTGGTGCCGTTTTTGCAGTTTTAAACACGTGTGATATAGGATGTTTACAAGGTATCTAGGACTGCTGGAACTTGTGCTTGCCGAAGGCAATGATTATGGTACAATAGAGAAACTAGCAACAAACAAGCATTTGCACTGCAATAGGAGTCGCATTTTCTTGAGTTAGAGATATTGTTGGCATTGTAAATTCATAACTGGACTTTTCTTGCCACATAAATTGGTTACCCCACCTCATAATTTTGTCTTTTCCTGTCATATAATTCCAGTGGCCCAGCATTTACCTAAAGCACTTCCATTTACCTTCTTCCTCGGTCTTAAAAAAATACAATTATCATAGAAACCTGTATCAGAACGTTTAGCATTAGAGTGTAATGCTCAAAACACCATAAAAAAAATATAATTTGGGATGGATTGGAGGGTAAAAGGAAAGAGGGAGTCAAGAGTAAATATGAAGAGGATAAGTGCTGTAGTAATGGTGTCATGTGCCCTGAAGAAAGAAAGGAAAATGGTTAACTGCAATGTTGGTAGGAAAATACAGCAGTAATTAGAGTTGAGTGAGGTCCATAGGTCTCTGTGCCATGGTGCCAGTCCACCTGTTGCTCCATTGTTAACTAGGCCTCAGGAGGTAAAGTGGATGAAGCAGAAAAAGAGAAGCAAAAGGAATACAACAGACAAAAGGAGAAAAAGAAGAGGTCACAAAGAAATAAAAGAAAGAAGGAAAAGAAAATGAAAACACAACTAAGAGAATAAATAGAGCAAATGTGTGAGACAAAAGAAAAATGGGAAGGAAACTAGTGAACGAAAGTTAAAGAGTATAAAATAATGAAAGAAGTGTGAAAAGAAAGAGAAAAATGAACATTAGGGAAAAACAAGCAGCGAAAGAACCAGGGCATGTATGTACTGACACATTTACCACAGACAGAGAATGGGTAAACTACTGTGACACTTCGGGTCCATACAAGTAACTTGTGGCTTCCACATAAGGACAGGAAAAAGAGGGATTTATAGTAAAACGTGAGTTGACATATAAAGATAAAAACATCAGAGAAAGGAGGAAAGAAAGATCTAAAAAAGGATTTAGATCTTATTTTATTGAGTTTATATCGTAGGCCAGGTACAATAACATCACAAATCAGTTTCATCTGGTGGCCACCAACTTTCTAAGGAGGGGAAGAAACAGGGAGAAAACAAAACCAAACAGCACATGACATCTATATGTACTCTGGGTCCAGCCAACAGGTCCATCCACTGGGACGGATATGGGCTATCTATGAATCTTTATACAGTTGTGTGCCGGTTAAGGCAGGTGTCATCAGAAGCGGTCAACTGTAGTATGCAAAGGTCTTGCAGACATGTCATATCCGTAAACTCATCGGAGAGGTACTTGATGCATGGGCCTCGTGTCTTTTCAAACTGGGTCATCACCCCTGCTACTCTCGCTGTGATCTTTTCCATGCCCAAAATATCCCATAATTTGTGGAACCAATCTGTGTGTGTAGGGATGTCAGTTGAGGGCCACTGTGACGTTAGTAAGTGTTTAGCGGCCCCAATTGCCAGTGTGATTGCCCTCCCCTTTTGGAATTTCACGGGATAGGTCTGGGGATTCAGAAGCCCCAGCAGGACATAGCTTGGGAGTCTCAGGATGGTAGTTTCATAGATGTTATCCATAGCTTGTAATACGAATACCCAGAATGAGGCTATTTTGGGCCATTCCCATAGGATATGTGTCAGCGTACCCAGGTGACCACACTAGTGCCAACACCTGTCAGTGCCACCCAACCTCCAGCCAGCCACCCTCTCTGGTGTGTAGTACCAGTAATGAGCTATTTTAGGAAAAGTTCCTTGGTATTCATGTTACACGTCCAGACCCACACCCTATGTATGACATCTAGCCACTCCTTTTCCGAGAAGGATCAGCCACATTCCTTCTACCATCTGCATCTCGCCTTGGCTTTCGGCAAAAGTGGAAGCCTCGCCAAAAAAGCATATAGATCTAAGGTAAGTTTTTTATTGGTTGTGTGGGTAAGCAGCCAGTGCACAAAGGGGGTAAGGGGTCTGCCCATGTGTTGGCAGATCACTGGGGAGGTCACCCAATGACGCACAGCCAAATATTGCCAGTGTGCCATCAATGACATTCGAAAATCCTCCTGAGTTTGTGGGAATTCCATGACACCTTTGGGATCGAAAAAATCCCCAACCCTCTCACAGTTAGAGTCCTGCCAAATCTGAAATGAGGAGCCAGTGGGTGCTGGCAGAAAGTTTGGGTTGCAAATACCCAGTGTCTGTGGAAATATGGGAGTTGACAGTCCCTTTTTACATACACATTCTCCCACACCTCCATTGTGGCTTGCAGTTATTGGGGTATATAAATCCCAGGGGGGTCTAGATGCCTTAAGAAGCCATGGGATCTTCCAAATGGGTTTCTCTGCCACTGCCTGATCGATGACGCACCCGTGGTTCTCTGTGCTGACCCCATGACCATTCCACCATATATCGCAAAGGTGCTGTCTGATAGTAGCTCAGCAGGTGAGGCACCCCCAGTCCACCCTCGGACACCGCTAGATAGGCCTGTGCCTTTGCCATTCTCGCCTTTTTCCCCACCCAGAGGAACTCCCAGAACAGGTTCTGTACTTTATCCAGATAGAGGTTACAGCGGGAGGGTTTGCATAGTAAAAAGTGCTTTAGGCAACAACGTTATTTTGATTGCTGCTACTCACCCCAGACAAGAGAGGCGAAATCCTCTCCATCTAGTTCCAGGAGTGCGCAGTTCAACAACACGGAGTAGTTGCTACAAACTTTATCTGGCATAGTAGGGTATATCTGCAGGCCTAGGTACCTCACCCCATTCACCGTCCATGCAAAGGGCAGATCTTACTGCAACTGTGCCACGTCCACTTACGGGACCGTGAGGTTTAGGGTAGAGGACTTGGTTAAGTTTGTTTTAAACCCTGCCGCTGCTCCAAATGCTGTTAACTCCTCCATAATCACCCGGAGTGAGTTCTGTGGTTGTAACACATAAAGCAGTACGTCGTCCGCATTGAGTGCTATTTTGTGGGATCTACCACCCATTGGAATCCCGTATATGAGTGCATTTTGGAGCACTTGTTCGGCAAATGTCTCCATGTACAGAGCAAAGAGTAACAGCAACAGGAGGCAACCCTGTTGTGTGCCTCTAGAGATGGGGATCGACTTGGACATGGAACCATTCACTCTCACCATTGCCTGGGGGGGAGTTATAGTTGCACAAGATCCAGTGACAATATCGCTGCCCCAACACGTACAGGGATAGAATAGCACTCAGGAATCCCCAATGTACCCTATTGAACGCCTTCTACGCATCTATCGATGGAAGCAAAAAAGCATCTTAGCCTGCTGGGTCTTGTCTAGAATATGGGATAACCTTCTAGTACTGTCCATACATATTTGTTCTGGGATGAACCCAGTTTGATCAGATCTACTAGCCTCTGCATATAAGGTTCCAGCCTGGCTGCCAAAATGCCCGTAAAGAGCTTATCATCTGTCAGTCAGTCCAATTTCTTTATTCGGCAAAGTGCCATAAAAGTACAAATACAGTATATTATACATAAAATTAAAAATAGTTAAAATGCAGTGCGAGTAATATGAGGCAATAATAGAAAAACATTTTTCACATATCCAAAATACAAAGCTAATTACGGATACTTATGTCAATATTTCCATAATAACACCTAAAAACAGAAGCAGACCAGTATAGTATATAAAACCACCACAAATAATCAACAAGTAAAAGATACAAAAAGTTACATATGACAAATGTCGCGAAATCAATTTAAAATCTTGTACTGATCCAATTTGATTTAGTATACTACTGCTTCCACCAGTTCATATAGTTTCCTAATGGCAATAGTAGATCTGATAAAATTTTAAACGAAGTAACAAATTTATAATGATGATCCTTTTTGAACACTGATCAATGCTTCCTTGTGAGAAATAATACGTAATTTGCATAAAAGAGGCCATATAAAAATATGTCTGGGAGCAGAATAAAGTGAGCAAAATAGGAAAAAGTGACAAGTGCTTTGGCTAGAAGAAGTATCACAGAGACAATTCGGGAGCACTTTTTGCCAGCTACATTGCTTTGGGAAGGCCACTCAGAAATGTATCAGATTTAGTCTGAATAAGGCAAGAAGGGATTTAACAGTACTATCGGCTGGTAGGATGCGCACAGCTGGGGTTCCTTCCCTGGCTTAGGGATTACTATAATCGTAATTGCATTGTGGGTGTGAGGTAGGCAGATATGAAACCCATTACATAGTTGTGCCAGAATAGGAGCTTCGAGGACCCCGAAGCACTCGTAGAATTCCATCCCCAGGTAGTCTTGCCCCATGTCTTCCCTGTCTGGAGGTGTTGGATAGCCATCAGAAGCTCAGTAGAGGTAATATCTTTGTCCAGAATGTCCTGATTGCTTTGTGGGATACATGTCAATGAGACCGACTCCAGATATTTCTCTATCCCCACCGGGTCTAGCCTCTCCGCTGCAGATAGGGAGGTATAAAAGGACTCAAATTCCCTGAGGATCTGATAGTCTTTCCCGATATTGCTCCATTTTGCGTTCTAATGTCATTCACCCTGTGCTGCGCTGTTTGGATGCAGAGACGGTATGCCAGCAGGCATCCTACCTAATTTCCCCCTACATAATACCTTTGTTTTGTGCGCAAGAGGGCATGCTCTGCTCTGTCTGTGTCCAGGGCTTTTAGTTGTTTGTGTGTCACCGTGAACTCCCTAGGTACTGCCATCGAGCCAGTACTCCTATATGTCCTCTCTAGTTCTCTGACTCGGTCTTCCAGGTTCTTGCATTTATCATGCCTACTTTTATTAAAGCACGCCACTATGGCAATAAACTGGTCCCTAGTAACCACCTTCAGCATGTCCCACAAGAGCACCACTGTTCTTTTTCCAAGGTATCATTAACCTCCAGCAATGCCTTTATCGTCCTCTTCATTTCTACTCAAATTGTTATATCCTCCTACTCAAGGAGTTTAATGTTCAGGCGCCACTGTTTAAGAGCTGGTCAGTGTCTGTGTGTCCAGAGACACAGCGCAACCAGGGCATGGTCCAATAGGGCCGCTAACCTGATTTCCACCTGGGTCACCATGCTAAGTACCCGTGGCGTGGCCAGGTAGAGGTCTAAGTGTGCATAGGTTGGCTGCTGAGAAATATGTACATCCTCTAACTGCAGGGTTTTTCACGCAATATGTCTATCAACCCCTCCCCCTCCACCCACTTCTTGAAATCTGTGGAAATGGCTCCCGTCTGGCCTTACCGCTGAGCCGATCTATCAATATGGATATCCAGAACGATATTGTAGCCACCCTCATGAGTACGTCTGTATGGGAAGTGAAAAGTACTTGACCTATGGCTTCTCTAAAGAATTGTTCCTGGTGGTCATTGGGACCATAAATGTTCACTAACGTGAACCCAAACCCCTGTATGTTCATTCTTAGTGCCAGCAGCCTCCCTTTTATTTCAGCCTGCTTGGCCAGCACCCTCCCCTGGAAGTCTATGGCAACCAAAATTTTACTCCAACCTTCTGCCCAGGGCCATATGAGTGGTATTCTGTATCAAACCGTCCAGATCTCAATCTCTTCCAGTCTGCCCCCGCTAGGTGTGTTGCTTGCAACAGACAGATGTCGTGTTTGGATTCCCGGACAAGGGAAAGTAGGGCCAACCTTTTCACTGGTGCGTTAAGTTCATGTATATTATGACTAAGTATGATGATTGTCATTTGTGAACTACAGGGCAGTTTGACATTGTCCTAGCTGTCCGTATGGGGTGCTGTCTGTGCTAGCTACAGATGGACCCATTGGGGACCTTTCCATGTGAACTTTTTCCCAGAAGGAAGAGAGTCATGTGCCAAAAAGAATTAGAACAAGTACACAACAATTAAACCAATTAGTTCCCTGCCCAGGAATAACACAAGGTCCACCTCTGAGGTAAAGTATTTTGCCCCAAGATGTCCACTGTTCACCACCATCTGCCGGGGATGGAGCTTTGTCATCGTCTCCTTCTGGGTTACCACTGCCCATCTCTTTTCCCTAGTCCCAAGCCACAACAGCAATTGGACAACTGTCCGTCGGCTCACTGCCTGGGTCTCGGCTTCAGCTCAGGCAATCAACTTCCTCAACAAAGTTTAACTCTCTGCATCCAGCTCACTCCCCTCGCTCTTCAATCTGCAAAGCAATGCCACTCTCTGTTGTCTACTTTCTTCTTCAGAGGGTTTGTGCGTCTTCCCTTTTAGCTGTTTATTTCTGCAATGTCTGCTATCTACTGGCATCGCTTGTGCCTGGCTCATAGTTGAAGAGGACGACTTCCCTTGGGCGACCGATGTTTCATGTAGGGAGGTAGCTTCCTCCTGTGTACGGATACTGTGCGTCTCATTCTGCGATACAAATTGCAGATGGAATGGATGACCCCATTTAAAACGAATCCCCTTTTCTCTGAGGATTACTGTCAATAGTTGGAGGGCACGATGCCTCTGCAGGATTGGGGCAAAAGATCCTGGAACAAGTACAGTTAATGCCCTTCAAATTCAATCAACTTAAGGTCTCTGGTTGCTGCTAAGATAGTTTCCCGCTGATGATAGTAATGTAGGCATGTAAGGATATCCTGTGACTGCCCAGGGGATGGGGCTGGCCGACCTGCCCTATGTTTGCAATCTAATAGGATAATCTGATCTTTGAGTTATGGGGCGACGTGGCGAAAGAGAGATCACAAAATCTTCTAGCTTCCCAGTGATCGCCTGCATTAGCAGGCTTCTAATGCAGATATTTGAGCGCCATTATCTATTTTCCAAATCTTCCAGGCAATACTGCAAGTCTCTGTTGCTTTCCTGCATATCCAGGATCTCCCTCCTGTGCTTGTCTATCTCTTCCTGGGCAATGTGGGTGCGTTTGACAGTGTCCAACCGTTGTCCAACCACTGCCATTTCCCTTTTCAGGTCCTTAATTTCTGCTGCGATTTCCTGCTTGAGAGCAAGACTCCAAACAGCTGTTCCAAGAAGTCCTTAGTTATAGGGGCAGCATCATCTTCTGGGCTTGCATCCCTTTTGGCCCCTTCAGCAGTCACTGGCTTCCCCTGTGGAGGGTCTAATTTTTTGCTAAGGTCTTGCTGAACAGGTCTTTAAGGGGTTCACTCTTTCTTATTTTGGCACTGCGAGGGCATGGCTACAGTGCTGAGGGTGCTACGCACCACCAGATCAATGCACTCTGCAGCAGTTCAAAATGTTTTGGGTCCGTCAGCCACCAGGAGGGGGGCCTGCCAAGCGACTAAGTGATACTGCACCCCCTCCACCTTTCCACTGCAGCACTCATGCCAGGGACCCTGCCCAGCCCCTCAGGCCACGAGCAGGGCCCGGTGTGCCTCTTTTCAAAATGGCAATCCATCAGGCGCTCCTTGTTCTTTTCGCCTTCACCCAGGGTCAGGGCCAATGCAGCACCCTGGGTCAGCTCTTCTTTCCCCTCAGAGCCACTAGTGTCTGGTGGGGGCCAACTACCTTCATCCCTCTTTGCTGCTCTCTGTTCCCTCTTCCTGATCAGGCAAGGGAAGCGGGCCGTACCGGGCCGGGCCCCAGAGCGAGACCACCGCCTCTTCCGCCAACGCCGTCTCGTGCCGCTTCATGGCTCCCTCTGCTCCTTTGCATCTGGGATCTCCAGCGCGGCCAACCTAGGTGCTGCACCAGGCCCTGTCTCTGCTGGGCATCTCCATCCGGCATGGGCAATCCACAGCCTGCACTTCCTCTCCGGGGCTGCGTTCTAGGTCCCTGGCAGCCAAGAGACTGGGTCTCCTGCCTGCTCCCTGCTCACCTCGTCTCTCGTCGCTGCCTCCTCTCCGATCCACATTGCTGCTCTATTTTTGGACCTTCGTAATTCAGGCTCCTGCTTGGCCAGTGGCCTCATGTTGCTGGCCCTCCTCAGCCACCTGGCTCTGACTTTTTCTTCTGTGTATGGCCCTGACAAAGGCCTGCTGTGGGATCTTGCTTCCCTCCTTGCTGTGCCACCCCCAGCTCAGTCGCAGGGCCGGGCACTAATGTCCTGTCGCTCTCAACCGCTGTGCTGCCAAGTTGTCGACGCTCTTCTGCTGCCCAGGCCCGACCCCTCAGTTTGCTTTCTTCGCAGCTCAGCCCCGTCAGGGGCTGCTTGCGGGCTCTTGCTGCTCTCCCCACTCTGCCACCCCCCAGCTCTGATGTGGGGCAGCGATCGGGTAGCCAGCTGCCTTCTCGGCAGAAATGCTGACGGTGAAGCTCCTTAGAAATGCTCCTACCAGTGCGCCATCTTGGCCACGCCCCTTAAAGGTCTAAAGAAAGTGAAAGGACGCATACCGAGGCAAAGGAAAGAGCAAATAAAAAAGGCAAAGAATGAATGAAGGGAAGGGAAAAAATAGTGAAAGAATGAACACCTGATGAAGAAAAAAGATA
The DNA here is from genome assembly GCF_031143425.1 of Pleurodeles waltl. NCBI lineage: Eukaryota > Metazoa > Chordata > Amphibia > Caudata > Salamandridae > Pleurodeles > Pleurodeles waltl. The sequence continues at coordinate 638,667,093 of NC_090447.1, forward strand.
GGAACGAAAGAAGGAAAGAAATAACCAAGTTTTTGCGAGTTTGAAAGAAGAGGTAGCAAGAGAAAGAAGGAAATTAAAAATGGAGAGGTGTAGAAATAAATAGTTGAAAGAAAGAGAAAAACTGTAAATGTGTGGACTTTAAGAGCTGGAAAGAGAAAAGTGGGGTAGAAAGAAAACATTGAGGGTAAACAGAGTAAAGGAAAGAATGGAGTGAGATAGCTGAAACAGACCCTCTGAAATAAAGATTGCAGCTATAAATAGCTTTAATTGGCTCCCTCATGTCCTTAAACAGAAGTCAGAGTGTGGAACAGCAGGGGGCACTGCAGAACATCAAGCGGTGCATTAGCAGAGTTGTTTGTGAACCCCAATACAGCAACATTGGGGAGCTTCTGATCAGAATTTGGGAAACAGACAGAGCTGTGTTCCGGCCCAGTGCTGGAATAACAGAAAGGCAATGGGTGAAGAATGAAAAATGAAGCGCTGTGTAATTCCTGGTAGTGGAATAATGGGGCGCTGCATGTTAAGGTT